>NC_133302.1:6800142-7137151 GCF_005239225.2 Populus alba
GGATTAATAATGTAGTTACAATTTTGATTTATTCAAGAGTTGTTTCGGGAGCAGGGCATCAGGTAGGAGGAGGTGGGCCATCACGAGCAAACGGTAAGTGATTCATCCTTTTTTTTTTTTAAATTCAAAGTTTCATTATTAGTTATGGAGTTGTTTATGACATGTTGATATGGAAGAAGTAGAAAAAACATTGGTATTATAATGGGGGGATGTCGGGTGGTTGGTATGGAATTATCGGTTGATTAGTATGAATTACCGATTAGTATGGAATTACCGGTTGGTTGGTATAGAATTACTGGTTTTTTTTAGTATAAAATTACTGGTTGGTATAGAATTATCGATTGGTTGGTATGAATTACCAGTTAGTATGGAATTACCGGTTGGTTGGTATAGAATTACAGGTTAATATAGAATTACCGGTTGGTTGGCATGAATTACTGGTTACTAAATAATTACCGGTTAGTATGGAATTACCGATTCGTATGGTGTTACCGGTTAGATTGGCTATTGATAGAGAATAGACGGATGTTGGGTAATTCGTATGGAATAACCGGTTATATTAGCTTTTATAGAGAATAGCCGGAAGTTGGGTAATTCGTATGAAATTGCTGGTTCTATTGGCTATTGATAGAGAATAGCCGGATGTTGGGTAATTCGTATAGAATTACCGGTTTTGATTGTTGGCCATTTAAAAGGCGTTAGCCCGGGTTTTGAGATAAAAATTATGAATTATTAAATTAAAATTAAGCAATGATTGTTGGTTACATAGGTCTTATAAGTACAAGATTAATAAATTATGAATGAGTTATTAATGTTGATATATTTTGAAGACTTGTGAATATAATAGCTTCATCATTTTCTTTTAATATATTATCTTCCTTATTTTTTATTAATGTTATGTATATAGGTTGTTCACGAGGTGATGCGGAGCGTTATATATAGATTTTGTGTTTTTAATCTGTTTATTTTTGTGGATGTAATATATTTGTTTTATATGTAATTTGTATTATATGTAGATTGTAATATATGTATCATGAAAATATTTTTTTTTGGTACTTATACATTAAAAATTATGAGTAAGGAACTGATATTATTAAACTACTCGAAAAGAATATTTAGTAATTATAATCATGCATGTTTAAACGATGGATGCATGTTAATGTAATAATTAGTTTAATATGAATATTTGAGTTTATAATTGTTTGTAGTTAATGTTTTATCTGTTGATGATGTAAGGTTGATAAAATACAATGAAGTTTAGTTATGTGGAATATTGTATGATGAGATGGGATATGATTCAGGATGGTTGGATCAAAGTGGAAGATTTGAGCATTGTGATTGAATAAAGTCTAGTCGATAACTTGGTAATATCAGAAAACAAAGGAAATTCTGCTGAAATTTTTCAAAAATAAAAATAAAAAATCTCATAATTTTAGATATATTATTCAATACTTGATATTAATAAAGAAATGTTTGAGATTTAATGACATAATAATTTGAGGGTGTTACAAATCTTCTTGCCTCTGGCATCTTTTCCAACTCGTTTGAGGGATGCTTGTTAAATAGAGTTGACCTAGGAATCCAGAAGTTATTGGTGTCAGATGATCTGGATTCTTTTTCAAGAAAAAGTGAGTTCAACTGTTACATTTTGCTTACATTATCTAGTTGCACTAAATCAAGAAGTTTATTAGACTTATTTATTATGTAAATTTACTTTTTTTAGTGTTGAGCATTTTAAACAACCATGTGATCGGAGAGATTTGATTCTCATATAATTATTGGCAGATTATTTGTGAGCAAGAAGTATTATTGAATAGAAATGCTTTCATTCTTTATTTTCAGCTTGAAAATGAATTAAACATTTATTACCTGAGTTTTCTTCTTCATTTTATTTAATTTAAGAAGTATTTTGTGGTTGTTTTTTTTATTTTATTAAGTTTTTTCATGATAATTTATTATCAGATAATTTTAGCAGGAGTCATTACATATGTATGCAGGTCAGAAGTCATTCCCATCAATAAGATGGAGTAGTATGAACAATTTATTTATTTATTTTTGGTTTCTGCTAACGATTTATTTCATGATTAATATCGATTTATTTCCACTTTCTAGTATACCATAGTAGCCTAGGTGTGTGTTTTCCGGAATGGTTATGAGCATTTTTCCAATCTGCTGGGGGTGATGTTGGTGGGCTTGGGCTAGGAGCATGGTTATTTTTAATCTTGGGCTTTTGGCGAGGCTTCACGCTGCTACCTTTTTAGTTCATGAATTTAAGATTAAAAAAATCACCACAAAGCTTGGAAAAAGATAAAAAGTTATTGGGTTGATAATTTTTCAACAACAAAAAAACACCATCTTTGTATTAATGGAAAATCATGTGCAGAATGGATACCAAATCATAAAGATGTGTTTGAGATTGTGATAGCGGTTATAGTTTAAAGTGTTTTTAATATTTTTTAATTTTTTATTATATAACACATCAAAATAATTTTAAAATATAATAATAATAATTTTTAATAAAAAAAATCAAAATTTATAAATACATAATTTACACAGCGTTACGAAACACAATTTTTATAATAGATGTTGAAGTTTCCTACCGCACTGAAGCTCCCTCTTATTGTTTGAAGCAAATGCTTGATTGCGTTCGTGGGGTTTCTACCCCCAGAATATGAAGTTATTTCCTAATTAAGGCTTTCTGTGATATAAAACAATTTGAGTCCATATTTGAAGGAATAGCATCCACGAGGAAGTCCAAATTAAATGCGTAGGCCTCCTGTTTCTTCAATCTATCTGTACAAATTGGGATAACAAATTGTCAGATGCTGAAAAGGCTGGCAATTCATCTTCCGTTGCTTGAAAATGGCCAGCTATCTCATCCCCCTTCTCTTAGAGTGATGGAGTACATCCAAAAGAATGGTAAGAGTCAGTGGTGGAATGGGAGCATCCTAATGCTAAGGATGTCCTTCGTCCCTTTATTATTTAAATGATGACTCTGCCCTTTATCATTCATGTGCTAGGTTGGAATCCTTAAACTGGAGAAGAGTCCACTTATATTTCCTCGCCAACCAAGAAGATGAAGAAGACGAACTTTTCTATGACGAAGCTGCAATCAACTCTGTCCTTGATGAATCAAAGAGCAGATCCAGAAATATTACAAAATGTAGCTAACAGGTTTACGTACATGATTTAATTTGTAGAGGAAAAAAGATTGAACTTCGCATAATTAAATAGATGTCGTTCTCTGAAACTTACAGATCCTCTGTTTGTTATATTACGGTTTCTTATGAAGTGTAAATGGCTGCCTTACTTTATCCGTAAGAGAGTTGGAGGGAGTTAACCTCCATGAGATAGTTAACCAAGGAGTGGAGGAATGCCTTTGGAGGACCTGAGACAATCAAGAGTTAAAATAAAATTAATAAAATCAAATAATACTTCAAAATTTATCAGATATAATAAAACATCATAATACTTGTTACATTAAATAAAATTCAATTTTGAAATAAAAATCTAAACTTAAATAAAATATTATAATAGTGGAGTATCTAAAATATCTAATAAAATATTTTTTATTTTTATAAATTTTGTGAAAAACAATAAAAAAACTAATTTAGGAATTAATTGAGTAATTATTAGTTCACAGAGGATTTTATTTTATTTTATTTTTAGTGACAGCTAATTTCATCAAACACCAATCGCCTTGTTTTCGGATCACGTAAGCTTCAGACATGGCACGTGCTGCACTACTAATGATGGGACACTGTCACGTTCTAACAATAATGTTTGAACCATTTAAGATTGGACCCTACTTCACTTGAACTTTATTTTATATTTATAATGAGGAAAAAGTATGATTGGGTTGAAAACCATTTTATGCTCGGTCGAAAGCTTTTGGACAAGGTTATAATTGTTTGATACTGTTATATAAGTATTTAAAAAATATATTTTTTTAGATTTTTTTTAATATCAATACATCCAAAATCATTAAAAACAATTAAAAAATTATTAATTTAATATTTTTTTAAAACAAATATAAATTTTAAAATAATGTTCTTTTTCTTAGAAACAGCCTAGATACACTTAAAGTATTTTAATCATAACTTTCCACACATATCAGATTGATGTGATTCTTGATGCGTTGGAAAGGTATTGTAAAGGGCTACAAGTTAGTCTCTGATGAAAAAGGAGGGCTGCCTGCTTTTGAGAAAGGGGGCTGCCTCCTCTGTAAAGAGGGCTATGTGGCATAAAGAAGACGTGAGGAATTGCACTAGAGAGAGGGAAAAAAGAGAGCAACAGATGAGGAAAGGAATGACTAATACAGTGATGGGTAACTAAATTGTTCAGATTTCTAATTATTCTAACTCTTTTGTTTTATCATTCTCAATTTGTTGTTGAGAAGTATTCTTCTCCGAATTTATGCAGTTTATGGAGCCAGTCATGTTTTTTCTATTGAATGGATTAATCTTTGGATAATTTATTTACCTGTATTGATTTAATTTCTTTGCTTTAATATTGCTCCTTAAACACATTGTCGTCATTGGATTTTCTTAATAGGGATAATTATTTTAAAGTAGTGAATGATTTTTCAAAAGGGTTATATTAATTTGGTTTAATGTGATTTAATTATCTATATATCAAATGTGTGCGCAAGGATTCCGACTATCTATCTGCTGTTTGTAGGATTTAAGTACTTTTTTCATTAGTCACTTTGCTTTATTTTAATCTGCATTGAAAATTAATTTTTGTTCTCTATTAAATCATTTTATATTTTTCTTTTTATTCTTTTAATTTGCTTCAATTACCGTGTTTTTTTTTTTTTTTTGGGTGGAATCAGGTTTCTACCACACAGAATGTGAAATTTATTTTCTTAAGGCTTTCTGCCCTCTCTCTCTAATAAACTAAAAAAACGGCAACATACATTTTTCTAGCCGGCAGGTAACAGTACGCTGGAGATATCTACTGCTGCTCAAAGTCCAAACAACAACGGTACTGCCAACACTGTTATGCCGCAATAAAAAAAACATAATTTGTTTTTATATTCAAAATTATGTTTATCTTGGAAAATTCTGAAATTGTTTGATTTACCGGAACTGAAAAGTATTTGCAGTGCAAAAATTGATTTACAATTCTCTTAGAGATATTACTGTAATGCATTGCAAGAAGGTGAAAGAGGATGGGAATTTGTCTTCTTTTTTTATCTCTCAATGGAACACTAAAAAGGAATAGGAAGCTACGAATAGTTAAGAGACATATTCTAAAATTTAGTTTATCGTTTACCTTATAATTTTTTGTATCTTATATTTTTATTTTTTTATTTTAATCTAAAATTTTACTTTGTTTACCTTTTAGTTCATGAGTTTGAGATGAAAGGGAAAAAAAATCACACAAAAAAAAACTTGGAAAAAGATAAAAAGTTATTGATCGAACAACTTTCTAGCAACAAAAACACATACAGTATCTTTGTATCAATGGAAAACTTGATTTTGATTGCCGTTCCAGTGGTTTTGAAAGCTAGAGTTTGATTGTGTTCCAGTGGTTTTGATGAGTATGAAATGCTAAAATGGAATAAAAATAATAGAAATTAAACAGACAAGTCAAGGCCAGCAATCATGAAATTTCACTCATGAGGATTTCAAAAAAGGAACTGCTAATTAAAGCCTAAAATTTAGGCAATTTGTTTTGAGATGAAATATAATTGTAAAATTTAAAATATTTTAAAATAATAAAGATTAAATAAATTTTTAACTTAAAATAATTCAACTTAAATAAAATATCAAAAATATTATAAAATTAAAATGTTTTAACACAAATATTTTAAATATAAAGCTAGGTAATGTTATCAAGGCTAATGAGATCTAAAACATCCATTATTTTGCTCAAATTCCTACAGTGTAAACTTGAAAAAAAACATAAATATAAACTATATATATTAGTGATAAATCTAATTTTAAAAAATTAATATCATTGTTATTAAAAATAATAATTAAAAAAAGCTTTTTATATTTGGGTGTTTAATTAATTAATTGAACCAGGTTCAATTGAATTCAATAACTTTTCAAGACCGGAACGAAACATATGGAATGAAACCGGAATATTCTGGACAAAATTTAGCCAAAAAATCCAAAACGGACCAAGATTTGAAATGAGATTAAAATTATTCCATTTTATTTTGTTTTTGAACTAATATAAAATATTTTGGCCATTCAAAATAAAATAAAACAAAATTACCAACCTTGATTTTAATACACTTATAAATAAAACAAACTACTTTAAAATTAACAATAATCACATTTCCTAGCTTCTACGCTGTTAAAATCACTCTAAAACTAGTAATATAATTTTCTTTCCCCTTGGAAACAGCCTGAATACACTTTAAATATTTTAATCACAACTTTTCACTCATATGTGAGATTGATGTGATTCTTGACGCGTTGGAAAGGTATCTTGAAGGGATATAAATTAGCCTCTAATAAGGATTTCAAAAAAGAAACTTCTAAAGCATGTATATGGCTGCCAAAAAAAAGTCCTAAAATCTAGGCAATTTGTTTTTGACAACGGGGATCATGGAGACGTGATGAAAAAGGAGGTTGAAGATGCCTAATTTGAAAAGAGGGGCATTTGGCATAAAGAAGACGCGTGGGAGTTGCACCAGAGAAGAAAAGGGGGAAGAAAGAAAAAGGGATTTATGTAGTTTGTGGATTCAGTCATGTTTTCTCTATTAAATGGATTAATTCTTTATTATATTTGGATCATTTATTTATCTGTATTGATTTAATTGTTTTACTATAATATTGATTTAATAAAACCAGCACCAACAAATCCTATAATTTGCATTTAAAATTAAATTTTATTCTCTGTTAAATCATTGACTCCTGTTTGGAGCATAGTTTTAAGACCCGGCCCGGGTTCCGGGTTTTGACCGGGTCGCCCGGGTAAAAAAAGTTTTTTGAAAAAATCAAAACGACGTCGTTTTAGTAAAAAATAAAAAAAAATAAAAAAATAAAAGTCAACGGGTTTGAGGCCGGGTTAACCGGATTCCGGGTCGACCCGCAGGGTCGACCGGGTCTGGCCGGGTCAATTCCCAACCGGGTTTTGGCCTCCACCCGGACCGGTCTCATGCCCGGGTTGGCCGGGTCCCGGGTCGACCCGCCGGGCCGGTCTAGGTTTTAAAAGTATGGTTTGGAGCTTTAAAATGCATGCCATGTACAATTATATTAACTTAATACATTTAAAAGTCATAAAAATTCCATCTTAATTAAGCAAACTTGATAAATCTAACTTGATAAATATAACTTAAGATATGAAGTTAGCAGGGAGTGCAGATAGATGGCATATCATAAAAAAAAAAAAAAAAATCTTAATTTTCCTATTTTTTTTTTTAAAAAAAATTAGGTAGGATTGGTTTGTGAATGCATCGATGCAAGAAGTTTATGCGATGCTTTGTCATTAGAGAATGCAACTGAACTGGAGGACATCAACATTCAAGATTGCAATAGCATGGATAGCTTGGTTTCATCTTCTTGGTTCTGCAATGCTCCACCACCACTGCCATCATATAATGGTATGTTTTCTGGTCTTAAAGAGTTTTATTGTTATGGATGTAAGAGTATGAAGAAGCTGTTCCCACTTGTGTTGCTGTCAAACCTCGTAAACCGCATCCACACTTTTGAGCGGCACCGTCAAAATCCCATGCTTTTTTTGCTGTTCTTCATGGAGTTCCATTGTCGGTCCTGCTTTGCCAGCATCATTCTCCTTCACTAGCCTCATGCAAATCTTTGCTTTTTATTTCATCTGGCTCCACCATTATTTGCACTCATGATGTTGGGTTGTGATGGAGATTCATCTCAACCAACATATCCATTGTGTCTTGACCATGGAAGATATTTATTATGATCAACTCTGTGCTCCATCGCTAAACAAAGATGTCATTATGTGTGATGTGCAGAACATGGTGGAATTGAAAGACGTATTGGTCTGAATATTTCTAATGAAGATGAGGAGCTGCATAGAGTGGTCGAATTGAAAAAAGAATTAATGGAGAAATACAGAAATGGGTTCTGATTTTAGATGGTATGAGGGAGACTTTTGACATACAAAAGGTGGGAGTTCCTGTCCAAGTTAAGGGATGCAAGCTGATTCTCACAACCCGATCAGAAAAGATTTGTCTATGGAAGAAGTTTCCTATTTACTTTGCAACAACCCTTAGCATTGACGGGGGAGGAGTGAGAGGCATCATTCCTAGCCTAGTCCTTGCCGCTCTTGAAGCTAAGCTCTAGCTAGGTTCTTGAATAAAAAACTTACGCAGCGCGGGCCACTTTTCTTGGCTTTTTGCTCAGATGATTTTTGGGTTTTTTTAAAAAATATTTTTCATGTGTTTATATTTTCTTGGCAGCTTCTAAGAAGTTTCAACATTGGGGTGGGTCCACACGTTAACTTTTCATATCTTATAATATAATATGGAGAAGTGGTGGAATTAATACTCCCAAAGTTGAGATTTCTGAGCATTTGTAGTGCAAAACTGATTTGCGACTCTCTTGAAGATATTAGTGTAATGTATTTTGAGAAGCTGAAGAGGATGCCAATTTATCTTCCGTTGCTTGAAAATGGTCGGTCATTTCCTCCCCCTTCTCTTAGAACAATATTCTATGCATGGCCAAAAGAATGGTGGGAGACAACAGTGGAGTGGGAGCATCCTAACGCAAAGGATGTCCTTCATCCCTTTGTACACTTTATGGGAGGAGAGAGAAGAAACTTTAAAAAAGAATAATAATCGAGTTACATGATTTGGAATTTTAAAATTTTTATAAGAATATATGTAGAATAAAATTTCATACCTCTATCTATTTTCCTTATGGGAGGTACAAAAATTCATCTTTTTTGTTGGGGTGATGTTGGTGGGCATGGTGTTGCCTCAAATAGCTTTCCAAAGTTTTAACATTACAGTTAATTGCTCCCATTCTTTTGCACAATACCTCGCTTTCCTTGAGCTGTGGCCTGGCAATACCTATCATCTTTAGATGAAAGCTAACTCTTTAAAAAATAGATGTTTAATTAAGAATGTTTTTTTTATTATTCTTCATGGAGTTCCATTGTCGGTCCTGCTTTGCCAGCATAGGTCTCCTTCACTAGCCACATGCAAATCTTTGCTTTTTATTTCATCTGGCTCAACCATTTTTTGCACTCAGGATGTTTAATCTTAGGCCATTTTTGAATTGTTCTGGCAGCCTGCTAACAGCCTACTCCAAATGGTTGCCCAGTTCGATCTCAATGCTTACAATGTTTTCAGATTAAGAGTGTATTTGGTATTGTGGTAATTGTTATAGTTGTGGTTTGAAAAAACTTGTTTTATAAAAAGTATTTTTAATTGAGGTTGGTTTAAAAAAATAGGTGTTTGGTTGAAACTGTGGTTGAAGAAAAAGTAGTTTAATGTGTTTGGTTAAGAATGCTTTTGAAATTGAGATTATAAAAATAATTACAATATATATATATATATATATATATATATATTAATATTTGATGATTTTTAATTTAAATATTGTGGATTTAATTATTGTTATTACATCATGAAATAAATCATACTTTATATAAAATATTTTTTATTATTCCATGAAACCATCTACAATTTCATTACGTACAAAATACATCCGACAAGAACTACAGTTTTTTATAATTTTTTTAGCTTATAATAAAATTAAAAAAATATTATCAGGTATAAAATTCACTCTAAACTAACTTTAAAAAAAATATTAAAAAAATTAACACACTAAAAAAAAAAATTCACGCAGTGCAAGTGAATTGCACTATTCACTATTTTTTAAGTCAAAAGTGCAGTTTTATTGCACTGTTCATATGAACAGTATATCAATGTACAATGTTCATGTTAATTGCATTGTTCATTGAATTATGTAATTAACATGAACTGTACAAGGTGTTTCTTCCGATTCTTTATTGCAAACACAAAAAATAATAGAGTTCATAAACAGTAATTAATGGATTTTTCTTTACCAAATACTTGGCTCTTGCGTTTTGCTTTAAACACAAACAAACTGCCTCTTACTCTGTGTGGTTGCTCAGTTTGATCTCAGTGCTTTTAGATTTTGCTCAGTTCATGTTATAACCACGCGGGCAATTCACCTGGTACATTCTGCAATGATGTTGATCACAAATTCAAGAGCAAGGAACAGTACAAGCAATGGACATGGAGAAACAGACGACCATACAAATAAGAGTCGGCAGGCCGCATGTATTGGGGCAGCCACCTCTCTGTTTATAAAAAAGCAAAAGCGTGTGCTCCTCTTCTCGGTCAACAATCAAAACTATTTTCTTTCTTAAACCTTACGCAGCATGGGCCACTTTTCTTGGCTTTTTGCTCAGATGATTTTTGTATTATAGCTCTTTTGTTTTTATTATTATTATTTCAGAAAACTATCCTTAATTGGAAAATAAAATGGAGTTGCTCGCAACATTTAATCAACTGTTTGATAGTGTAATTATAATTATTTTTTAAAATATTTTTATTTAAAAATATAAAAAAATAATATTTTTTTTATTTTTAAATATAATTTTTTTATATCAATACATTAAAATAATTTAAAAATAACAAATATGTGATCCTCATAGGGTTTAAGTCTAATTAGATTCACTAATCAATAAAGAAAATTATCATAAGTTGGTATTGTAATAATATTTTTTTTATTTTTTTTAAATTATTTGTATACCAACATATCAATCAAATTGATATATAAATATATCAAACAAAAATTTACTCAATACCCATTTAAAATGAAATGGCAAACTGGGATTAAGCAACACTGAATTAATCAAATAGTTTATTGGATAATGATAATTTTGTGGGGCCACAGAATTAGGTCACTGAAGAACTTTTTAGTAAATGATTAATTACTATGCTCTTATCCACACAATCCTTCACCATCCAATCACATCACTGGAAAACTTATCCTCTTTGATCTCAATGCCCTTCTGTCATCCCCCAAATATATGCTTTTACCCCTTTTCCTTTGTATTTTGTCGTTAGTGTCTTTGTCCATTGGCTTAAGGGTGTTTAGTAATTCTACATACGGTTTTTTTTAAAAATATTTTTCAAATAAAAATATATTAGTATAATGTTTTTTAATTTTTGTTAATACCAACGCAATAAATTAATTTGATATTTTTTAAATAAAAATAATTTAAAAAGTAATATCAATTACATTACCACCAACTCTATGGGTTGGTTTATTGGGATCAAAGTCAAGAGAAGCATAGGTTTACGCTAATGGATGATTACGACCAGAACAAGGGTTTAGCAAGGATCGGAAGAGGGACAGGAGGGTTTAGAGGACACGTGTCAAGTCTTACCATAAAGTTAAAAAATGATTCATGAGATTAAGCTCGTCCTTTGAACCAGCCGCAATCTTTGACCCTATCCTCTGGAATATGGATCTTTTTTTTCTTTTTTCTTTTTCTGTTTGACACCTTTCGCCGTCTCCCTTTCCCACCTTCTTATTCAATTATTCAATTCAACTAGGAACCTGATACGAGTTAGATTTTAAGTCTAGATTTTGACTTATTATATATTTTTTAAATTGATTTTTTTTATTTTTTCCATTAATATCTTTCCTTACAGTAAAAAAAAAAAACATATTTCATTGTTCTTTTTAGAAGATATTTGGAATCATTTGCTGGATCTTTTTTCTGTTTTTATTTTCAAATTTGAGATGACTCCTCAAAAAACAATTCCAACCAATTATTTGCCCTGGAATTTGGATGATGTGTAATTCAAAGTGGGCCCGCTGCATTTCTTAGCCAGGTGGAGCAGGAATTGAGGTAGCTTGTTTCTGGCTTTTGCTTCTCTGGGTATGATTTGTTGTGTTTTCTTCCTTTCTGCTAATTTATCTAAATATGAACTTCAGAATCTTTTAAATGAAACTAGCGTTCTTGATTTCTAGGCGGTAGATATAACCGTAATATTATTAATAAAAATAAAAATAAATAAATAAATATGCTCAGACTTTTACCTTGTAGCAATAGAGAAAACACGGCGTCTCTCTGTTTTTTTTTAAGCATTTTTGTTTTTAATTTCATTATAATAATTTATTTCAATAAGCTTATTATGAGGCTCTTACAGTTTAAGAAAAAAACATTTCAATGTAGAGTTGAAGCTCTCACAGACAAGTCAAGGTCCAGGAGTCGTGAAATTCACTTTGAACTAGCCTGGACGCACTTAAAACGTGGGACCACGGCGACGTGATAAAAAAGTGGAGCTGCCTCCTTTAGAAAAAGGGGGCATGTAGTTTATGGATTCAGTCATGTTTTTTTCGATTAAATGGATTAATTCTTTATTATATTTGAATCATATATTTATCTGTATTGATTTGATTTTAATTTGTAGAATTCCACTACTTTCTCCATTAGTCACCTTGCTTTATTTTAATTTGCATTTAAAATTAAATTTTAATCTCTATTAAATCATTTAATATTTTCTTCTATTCTCTTAATTTGTCTCCATGTAATATTTTTTTCTATTCTTTTAATTTCTCAGTGGAGACTCGATACCCCAAAGTTGGGCTAAAATCACCACAAAAAATCTTTATATTTTTAACTGACAAAAAGTCACTGAAAAACTCGGAAAATGATGTTAAAAAAATCCCATGCTTTTTTTGCTGTTCTTCATGGAGTTCCATTGTCGGTCCTGCTTTGCCAGCATCATTCTCCTTCACTAGCCACATGCAAATCTTTGGTTTTTATTTCATCTGGCTCCACCATTATTTGCACTCATGATGTTGGGTTGTGATGGAGATTCATCTCAACCAAGAAGACGCGTGGGAGTTGCACCAGAGAAGAAAAGGGGGAAGAAAGAAAAAGGGATTTATGTAGTTTGTGGATTCAGTCATGTTTTCTCTATTAAATGGATTAATTCTTTATTATATTTGGATCATTTATTTATCTGTATTGATTTAATTGTTTTACTATAATATTGATTTAATAAAACCAGCACCAACAAATCCTATAATTTGCATTTAAAATTAAATTTTATTCTCTGTTAAATCATTGACTGCTGTTCGGAGCTTTAAAATGCATGCCATGTACAATTATATTAACTTAATACATTTAAAAGTCATAAATATTCCATCTTAATTAAGCAAACTTGATAAATCTAACTTGATAGATATAACTTAAGATATGAAGCGAAGAGTTAGCAGGGAGTGCAGATAGATGGCATATCATTAAAAAAAAAAATCTTAATTTTTCTAATTTTTTTTTTTTAAAATCTTAATTTTTTTTTCCCTAAGCGTGTGCTCTTCTTCTCGGTCAACAATCGAAACTATTTTCTTTCTTAAACCTTACGCAGCATGGGCCACTTTTCTTGGCTTTTTACTCAGATGATTTTTGTGTTATAGCTTTTTTTTATTATTATTATTATTATTTCAGAAAACTATCCTTAATTGGAAAATAAAATGGAGTTGCTCGCCTCGCAACATTTAATCACCTGTTTGAAAGTTTAATTATAATTATTTTTTAAAATATTTTTATTTAAAAATATATAAAAATAATATATTTTTTTATTTTTTAAATATTATATTTTATATCAACACATTTAAAATAATTTTAAAACAATAAACATGTAAACCTAATAGGGCTTAAGTCTAATCAAATTCACTAATCAATAAAGAAAATTATCATAAGTTGGTGTTGTAACAATATTTTTTAAATATTTTTTTATTTTTTTAAAATTATTTTTATATCAACATATCAATTAAAATGATTTATAAATATATATATAAAAAATTTAACCAATACCCATTTAAAACGAAATGGCAAACTGGGATTAAGCAACACTGAATTAATCAAATAGTTTATTGGATAGTGATAATTTTGTTGGGCCACGGAATTAGGTCACTGAACAACTTTTTAGTAAATAATTAGTTACTATGCTCTTATCCACACAATCCTTCATCACCATCCAATCCCATCACTGGAAAACTTATCCTCTTTGATCTCAATGCCCTTTTGTCATCTCCAAATATATGATTTTATCCCTTTCCCTTTGTATTTTGTCGTTTGTGTCTCTGTCTACTGGCTTAAGGGTGTTTAGTAATTCTACATACGGTTTTTTTTAAAAATATTTTTCAAATAACAATATATTAATATAATGTTTTTTAATTTTTTTTTAATACCAACCCATTAAAATTAATTTGATTTTTTTATATAAAAATAATTTAAAAATTATATCAATTACATTATGACTATGTTTGGGAACGCAGTTTAACCTGTATTTCCAAAAATTTCAATTTTTTGTTTTTGTTAAAATTAAATGTGTTTTGTATTTTTTGGATCGTTTTAATGTGCTGATATTAAAAATAATTTTTAAAAAATAAAAAAAATCATTAATATATATTTAAACATAAAAAATTATTTAAAAAACAACCACTATCAAATTATAAAAGACTCTACCACCAACTCCATGGATTGGTTTATTGGGATCAAATTAAGTCAAGAGAAGCATAGGTTTACGCTAATGTATGATTACGACCCGAACAAGGGTTTAGCAAGGATCGGAAGAGGGACAGGAGGGTTTAAAGGACACGTGTCAAGTCTTACTATAAAAGTTAAAAAATGATTAATGAGATTACGCTCGTCCTTTGAACCAGCCGCCATCTTTGACCCTCTCCTCTGGAATACTACTATGGATTTTTATTTTATTTTTAGTCTATTCTGAACTCTTGCTACACGTTTCACTCTTCCTAGCAACTTCCTTCCTATCAAACAAAACAATAATTTATGTATACCACAACTTTATTATTTTTCTAAATCATATAATCTTCTCTGATCTGTGATTTCTCTTCTCTTTTCTCTGGACGTACTAATCATCTTCTACCTATTTTCCTTTCCACATCTAACCAGTGCGAACTAGTTTTATGTATACTGCAACTTCATTATATTTTTAAACCATATATTCTTCTCTGACCTGTGATTTCTCTTCTTTTTTTTTGGCTGAATACTGGTCAAGCAAACCAGCACTTGAATCCAGGTAAATTATTTGTACTTCATCTTGTTGGTGTTTTTGTTTTTATATATGTAACTATAGTTTGAATCTTTAAAGTAATCAATGATAAATAAATTGATCTTTTTCTCGGATTTTATAATTCATGCCTTGTGGAGTTCATACTAAATTAACCCTAAACCTTGAATTCATTGTTTTTGTCTTTTCAAAATTCTTTGCTGTTTTTAACTCATTATTTTAGATCCACCCTTTTCTTTTCCAATTAATGGGACTGCCATTAATTTTTATTCTTTTCTGATCTGAGCTTTCTGTTCTTTTTCCATCTCAGTACATACTAATCGTCTTGTACTTGTGGTCAGATGGAAGGGTTCCCACAATCTTCTATGGAGGATGTTGTCAACGTGACATCGAATCCGTTCGATCTTCAATCACTAGAAGATACATTCATGTCTGAGCTTCTCTTGTACGTCATTCTTAAGCATATTTTATCAGAAGACGATTGCTTGCAATTTAGTTATTCTTCAGTTTATTCTCCAGAAACAATAATGTTACTGACTATGGAAGCAGGTCGCCACCGGAGGTTTCAGGCAACCAAAGCACCATATTATGCAATGATCAAGGTGGACAGAACAATGTGATCAACGATAGTATTCAACAAACAACTCTGTTTCCACCTTCATTTCCTCAAACCATGGTGATTACTCATGCCTACTCCAATTTGCTACAATGTCCATTGAATTAGCAAGTGTTTGTATCACCCATTGGATCACAAAGTTTTATGTTTTCGTGTATCAATTTATCTCGAGCATCTTCAAAATGTTTATTGTTAAACAAACAGACAACAATGGGAGATTTAGATGGAACATCATCGTCATGGATCAACCAAAACGAACCAAATTCGCCTCAAGCTCCATCAAGGTACATAATATTCATCATTATTTAAACTTCTTCTTCTTGTTCACACTAAATGAATTCATTATGTTTGAATATAGGTATCAGCCTAATCCTGATTTATTTGATCCTCAATGTGCCAGTCCCATGCTACCCGCATCATCAATGCCTTCGAGGTAAGCTAAAATGATATCAAATGCTTAGTGGATTAATAGCTTACAATTATGCATATGTATAAAGAAATTACTAAGAAATGTTGCTAATTTAGGGACCAACATTGGACTGATTATCAGTTATCAATGAGCAATCAAGTGCCTGCGATGCCACCTGGACCTCAACCTCCATTGAATCAATGGTATTAACCTCGAATATACACTTTTTTAATCATGAGAACAATAAACTTGACCAAAATTGACAAGGATCTTTCATGTCTTTTTGAGCTCTCTACCTCACTTTTTTGTGTGCACATAATGGAACTAGAAAATCAACCAAGTGAGAATAACAGCTCTAAGTTTAACTATTTGAATATTCTTCAGGCATCAGAACTCCAATATTCATCAACCTCATCCGGGACATGGCTATATGACACCGAACGCAACCACTTCACAACATGGTGGCTTCAATCAACCTGGACCTTCTTTTCCTGCTCCCCGGTATCAAATTTTTCATGTTTAGTATTTTCTGTTACAAAAAAACAATAGTTTTCAATCATTATTTAACTTCTTCTTCTTCTTGTTCCTCTTGTTTTTGTACTTATCAGTGAATTGATTATGTTTGAATATATATAGGTATCAGCCAAATCCTAATTTATTTGATCCTCAATGTGCCAGTCCCATGCTACCCGCACCATCAATGCCTTTGAGGTAAGCTAAAATGATAACAAATGCTTAGTGGATTAAAAACAAAGAATTATGCATATGTAGAAAGAAATTACTAACAAATGTTGCTAATTTAGGGACCAACAAGGGACTAATTATCAGTTGCCAATGAGCAATCAAGTGCCTGCGATGAATCAATGGTATTAACCTCGAATATACACTTTTTTAATCATGAAAACAATAAACTTGACCAAAATTGACGAGGATCTTTCAAGTCTTTTTGAGCTCTCTATCTCTCTTTTTTTGTGCACGTAATGGAACTAGAAAATCAACCAAGTGAGAATAACAGCTCTAAGTTTAACTATTTGAATATTCTTCAGGCTTCAGAACTCCTTTATTCATCAACCTCAGCCGGGACATGGCTATATGACACCGAACGCAACCACTTCTCAACATGGTGGCTTCAATCAACCTGGACCTTCTTTTCCTGCTCCCCGGTATCCAATTTTTCATTTTTAGTATTTTCTGTTTAAAAAAAATTAGTTTTTCAATTAGGAAAGAACATAATAGCTTGAACATGAACCCAGCAAGATAATCATAAGTTTGTATGCTTCATATTGCTTGCGAATGATTTTTGATTCAGGAGTCAATGTCTTTTTAATCAAGGACAAGTCCATCAAGCTGCTGTAATTCCTGACACAGACAATATGCAACAAGACAACTTCGTGCCTCGGCACTTTGGCAACTCTACTAGGTACTGATTGACTTCTAGCTGTTGTGTTTTAACACAGTATTAATACTTTTTTGATAATTACATACAGCATTGATTTTTGGTGTTATCTAATGGAAAGGTTTATAATTTCATCACTTCATTTTTATATAGGTCACAGATGGATAACCTCCAAGTCCGAGAATTGCAAAATCAAACTGCTAGGCCAAATGCCTCAAATCCTGGCCTTGACACTTCCCTGCAAAATCAAATTAGGGGTTTAAATACTCAACAAGTAAGAAGTCTAATTGAATTATCGTCGTCTTTTTCCCCCTATGATTGTGCAATAAACTAACAATCAATTTTAATGGAAAAATAAGGGCACAACACTGAAGTAGTTTCTCATCCATCCAGATATGGTGTAACTTGATCTGTTAATTTTTATTCCATATTTTGACTGATTTTTATTCTATATTTTGACCCCCCCCCCCTCCTTTTTTTTCTATAGTTTGAAATGGTCGGGTCAAATGATTCATTTTGGAATTATGTTGAAGTAAGGGCTGATGGTAGCATGAAGTGTAAGTTTTGTCGGCATACATATGCCATTAAAACTTCCATTTCCAGGATCAAATGGCATTTATCAGGAGAGCGAGGGCATAACGTTGTCATTTGTCGTGGGGTGAATAAAGAAGTTCAAGAAGCAGCCTTTCTAGCTATGTGTGGTGGAAATAAAAGACATAAAATCACAGCAAGTTCAATCAATGTTAATGATTGTGGAATTTCAGCTTGTCGACGAGAACAAAACATTGAGAATAGCATAGTAGGAGGTATTCGAAGGGTACAAAGAGTAGTTGGAAAGAGGATTTCTTCACATGCAATAGCAGGAAATGACGAAGTTAGCATGACTGGAATGAGAGCACAAGAAGATAGAGTTTCCAAAGAGGCTCTCGAGAGCAGACTGAGGACAGAACCAGTGGATCGAGCGTTGGAACAAAGCAATGCAGTACATGGCAATTTGGCAGGGGGTGCTGGAAGGATACAAGTGGGAGTTCAGGGCATGGAACAAGGTCTCGGAGAAGAGAGAATTCAGTCGCATTTACAAGCAGAAAATGGCATGGAAAACACTGGTGAAGAATCTTTTCGGCATGATGCATTTGAGACTGTACCAAGAACAGAACAAGTGCAGCTTCTGAAGCCTCGAGGAGATTCATCCCAATTTTTTCTTGACATTGGAAGTTGTTATGATCAACCTTGTGCTCCATCAGTAAACAATGATGTAACTAGGCATGATAAGCAGGACATGGTTAGAGTGAGGACAGAACCAGTGGTGGAGGAGGAGGATGTGGAGAAGAGTGGAAGATCAGTAGTGCAGGCTGGCCCACGAGCTATATCTTCTGAAAGTCTGAAATACAACAAGACTAGAGGAGTTCCATTACCTACTAGCTCTACAAAGCCAGTGGGTCAAGCATTTGAAGAGAATACGAAGGTGATTTGGTCTTCGTTAATGGATGATGAAGTCTCAACCATTGGCATTTATGGGATGGGGGGAGTCGGTAAAACAACAATACTACAACATATCCATAATGAACTTCTACGAAGACCAGATATTTGTGATCATGTTTTGTGGGTGACTGTGTCTCAAGATTTCAGCATTAATAGATTGCAGAATCTTATTGCTAAACATCTTGATCTAGACCTTTCATGTATAGATGATGATCTGCATAGAGCTGCCGAATTGTCAGAAGAACTAATGAAGAAACAAAAATGGATTCTCATTTTAGATAATTTGCGGAACAATTTTGAGCTACATGTAGTGGGAATTCCTGTCTGGTTGAAAGGATGCAAGCTAATTTTGACAACTCGATCAGAAACGATTTGTCATCGGATGGCTTGCCAGCACAAAATCAAAGTGAAGCCACTTTCTAATGGAGAAGCTTGGACTTTGTTCAAGGAGAATCTTGGACGTGACATGACACTTTCACCAGAAGTGGAAGGCATTGCAAAAGATGTTGCAAGGGAATGTGATGGTTTGCCACTAGGAATTATTACAGTGGCAGGAAGCTTGAGGGGAGTGGATGACCTCCATCAGTGGAGGGATACATTGAATAAATTGAGAGAATCAGGATATAGGGACATGGATGAGAAGGTATTCCAGGTATTGAGGGTTAGTTATGATCGGCTAGGTGATTTAACACTACAACAATGTCTCTTATATTGTGCCTTATTTCCTGAAGATCAAGAAATTGAAAGGGAGGAGTTGATAGGTTATTTGATCGATGAGGGAATAATTAAAGGAATGAGGAGCAGAGGAGATGCATTTGACAAGGGCCACATGATGCTTAATAGACTTGAATATGTCTGCCTATTGGAAAGTGCTCAAATAACGAGGGCCATACGAGGTGTCAAGATGCATGACTTGATTAGGGACATGGCCATCCAAATACAGCAAAAGAACTCTCAAGTCATGGTTAAAGCAGCTTCGCAATTAAAAGAGTTGCCAGATGCAGAGGAGTGGACGAAGAACCTGACGAGAGTCTCACTTATGCAAAACGAGATCGAAGAAATTCCTTCCAGCTATTCACCAATGTGTCCAAATCTGTCCACTCTACTTCTACGTGAAAATGTGGGGTTGGGATTTATTGTGAATTCATTTTTCAAGCAACTGTCTGGGCTCAAGATCCTCGATCTGTCTTCAACAGATGTTGAAATTATGCCGGATTCTATCTCTGATTTGGTGAGTCTCACTGCATTATTGCTCAATAAGTGTTACAACTTAAGACATGTTCCATCATTAAAGAAGCTTAGGGCACTGAAGAGGTTAGATCTCTCTCGTACTGCACTTGAAAAGATGCCGCAAGGAATGGAATGCCTAACCGACCTGAGGTATCTTAGAATGAATGGATGTGGTGAAAAGGAAACGTTTCCTAGTGGGATATTACCGAAACTCTCCCACCTGCAAGTCTTTGTACTAGAAGACTTTTTTGAGGGAAGTTATGCTCCGATAACAGTTGAAGGAAAGGAAGTAGTATCCTTGAGAAATTTGGAAACTTTGGAATGCCATTTCAAAGGTTTCTCTGACTTGGTGGAGTATCTCAGATCTCGGGATGGGATCCAATCAATAAGCACATACAGATTTTCAGTAGGAATTTGGTGCCGCATTGAAAAGTTTCCAAAGTTTCCAATTAAAACAGTTAGGTTGGGTAATTTGAGTATCAACAGAGATAAAGATTTTCAGGTCAAGTTCTTAAATGGTATTCAAGGACTGGTTTGTCAACACATCGATGCAAGAAGTTTATGTGATGTTTTGTCATTAGAGAATGCAACTGAACTGGAGGAAATCAACATTGAGGGTTGCTATAGCATGGAGAGCTTGGTTTCATCTTCTTGGTTATGCTCTGCTCCACCACCATTGCCATCATATATTGGTACGTTTTCTGGTCTTAAGGAGTTTTATTGTGGTAGATGTAAGAGTATGAAGAAGCTTTTCCCACTTGTGTTGCTGCCCAACCTCGTAAACCTGGAAGTGATTGATGTTAGTGATTGTGAGAAAATGGAGGAGATAATAGGAACAACAGATGAAGAAAGCAGCACCTCCAATTCCATCACGGAATTAATACTCCCAAAGTTAAGAACTCTGAGATTGTTAGAATTACCAGAACTGAAAAGCATTTGTAGTGCAAAACTGACTTGCAATTCTCTTGAAGATATTTCTGTAATGTATTGTGAGAAGCTGAAGAGGATGCCAATTTATCTTCCGTTGCTTGAAAATGGACAGCCATCTCCTCCCCCTTCTCTTAGAACAATCTATGCAAGGCCAAGACAATGGTGGAAGTCAGTAGTGGAGTGGGAGCATCCTAATGCAAAGGATGTCCTTCGTCCCTTTGTACACATTTTTGGATGGGATGATAAAGAATAATAAAGAGTAAAGGGTAAGCATCATCTTTTATTTCCCTTTTAATTTATTTATGTTAATTAACATCTGATTGATTGGGCTCAGTTAAAAGTTGATTAATATGAAATTTCTTATTTATATCGTGTGCTTACAATTAACATAAATAACATTTTTCATTATTTATTTCTGTCTTTTTAAGACTATTGAATTGTCATATATATATTTTTTAACTCTGTAGATAAATAATTATAATTTGATGTTTGATGAATAATATATTTTCATCCTATTAATTGAGTTTCTCCATGATGAAAAATCCAAAAAATAAAAAAAATACTATATTGATTTATCATTAAAGTAACCTAATAAAATAATAGATCTATTCACTAGTACAAATCATCTTATATCATTAACTAGCAATAAATTATTTTTGAAAAAATATATAATACAGATTAAAGAGAGAAGACACTTTTATAAGGATATATTTAATTAGAAAAAAAATTCATACATATATCTATTTTTTTTATATTCCTTAAGATTTTTTAAATTGTGTTTTGAAGCTTTTTTCTGTGTTTATGAACAACAACAAAAAAAAACCTAAAAGTATTGGTTAATCCATTATCATTATATTACGTTTCAAAGTGTTTTTTTTTCTACAAATAAATTAAAATATATATTTTTATTTTTTTAAAAAATTATTTTTAACATCGTGATATCAAAATAATTTAAAAGCAGAAAAAAAAATAATTTAAAGAAAATATTTTTCCAAAATGTTTGTGAGCTTTTTCCCAATTTGTTGAGGTGATGTTGGTGGGCTTGGTGTTGCCTCAAATAGCTTCATATTTAGTTGCTTTCCAAAGTTTTAACATTACAGGTAATTGCTCCAATTCTTTTGCACATTACCTAAGCGGTGGCCTGGCAATACATATCATCTTTTAGATGAAAGCTAACACTTTTTCCTCGCACCAGGAGACCTGCTGGGCATCAGACCGTGCATCCACACTTTTGAGCGGCACAGTCAAAATCCCATGCTCTTTTCGCTGTTCTTCATGGAGTTCCATTGTCGGTCCTGCTTTGCCAACATCAATCTCCTTCACTAGCCACATGCAGATCTTTGCTTTTTATTTCATCTGGCTCAACCATTTTTTGCACTTAGGATGTTTAATCTTAGGCCCTTTTTGAATTGTTCTGGCAGCGTGCTAACAGCCTGCTCCAAATGGTTGCCCAGTTCGATCTCGAAGCTTACAATGTTTTCAGATTAAGAGTGTGTTTGGTATTGTTTTCATTGTTCTTTTTAGAAGATATTTGGAATCATTTGCTGGATCTATTTTCTGTTTTTATTTTTCAAATTTGAGATGACTACTCAGAAAACAATTCCAACCAATTATTTGCCCTGGAATTTGGAGCAGGAATTGAGGTAGCTTGTTTCTGGCTCATGCTTCTCTAGGTATGATTTGTTGTGTTTTCGTCCTTTCTGCTAATTTATCTAAATATGAACTTTAGAATCTTTTAAATGAAACTAGCGTTCTTGATTTCTAGGCGGTTGATATAACAGTAATATTATTAAAATAAAAATAAAAATAAATAAATAAATATGCTCAGACTTTTACCATGTAGCAATAGAGAAAAACACGGCGTCTCTCTGTTTTTTTTTTTTTTTAAGCATTTTTTTTTTTAATTTCATTATAATAATTTATTTCAATAAGCTTTGTATGCTTATTATGAAGCTCTCACACAATATTATAAATTACAACTTGACTCTTAAAATCTTACGATTTTACGAGTCAATATATATATATATAACATGTCAAATCAGGTTAAAATTCAAAATCGGTCAAATTTCGTTAAAATCGGTAAAATCAGAACGATATACCTTGTACACGGGTTCACTGTATTGGTCTTTGTTAAATTATTTTTGAAGTTGGTGATATACCTTGTATCATCTCACTAGTTCAAGACTTGTCTTCTAGAAAATATTCTGAAACTCTATCAATAAAACATAGTTGTTCAATCTAATTTTTTTTCTTTTCGTATTTTTAAGTTATTTAAACAATGTATGAATTTTTATTTGAATTATGTATTTGAAGGTGTTTGGACATTTGTATTGTTTATTTCACTTTTATTTTAATTGTGTTATATTATTATTTACTACTTGACTAAAATTGTCAATATATAATTAGTTAAAATATTTTTCTTGTGATTTTACAATTTAAGTTTACTATCCAAGTTTATATTATATATTTTGTATCGTGTTAAAAAAATATTTTTGACAAACTTCCTTTCACAGTTTAAGAAAAAACATTTCAATGTAGAGTAGAAGCTCTCACAGACAAGTCAAGGCCGAGGAGTCGTGAAATTCACTTTGAACCAGCCTGGACGCACTTAAAATAGTAATGTTTTTTCTCTTGGAAACAGCCTGGGTGCACTTTAAGTATTTTAATCATAACTTTTCACTCACATATCGGATTACTGTGATTCTTGACGCGTTGGATAGGTATCTTGAAGGGCTACAAATTAGTCTCTGATGAGGATTTCAAAAAAGGAACTCCTAAAGCCTAAAATTTAGGCAATTTGTTTTTGACACAACGGGGATCATGGAGACGCGATGAAAAATGAGGTTGAAAAGTGGGGCTGCCTCCTTCAGAAAAAAAAGGGGCTGCCTAATTTGAAAAGAGTATTTCGTGTGGGAAATGCACCAGAGAAGAACCAAAAAAGAAAAAAGAAAAAAGAAAAGGGAATTATGTAGTTTATGGATTCAGTAATATTTCTAAAGTGTTGGTTGATCTATTCCATTGTCGGAGCATCAGTCCTGCTTCGCTCAACCATTATTTGCCCTCGGGATGTTTAATCTGAGGCCCTTTTTGAATTGTTCTGGCAGCGTGCTAATAGCCTACTGCATATGGTTGCTCAGTTCGATCTCAGTACATTCAATTTGTGTACTCTAATTTGTCTCCAATATCTCTCACCCCTTGTCAAATACTGACATGTAAACCGCTTGCATGGTTATCAATATCTTTCAAGTGAGTGTTGGATATATAACTTAAGATATAAAAAAAAAAAATTCCTTTTTTATTTATTTTTCATTTTTTTTTCTTAATGTTTGAGAAAGATGCCTACAGATGGGAATGAATGGACTGATTCGAAATCTTCTTCTTTTGAAAGGGATGGCAGATAAGCGCTAATGATGGAGATTCATCTCAACCAACAGATCCATTGTGTCTTGACCATGGAAGAGATATATTATGATCAACTCTGTGCTCCAATCGCTAAACAAAGATGTCATTATGTGTGATGTGCAGAACATGGTGGAAATGAAAGACGGATTGGTCTGAATATTTCTAATGAAGATGAGGAGCTGCATAGAGTGGTCGAATTGAAAAAAGAAATAATGGAGAAATACAGAAATGGGTTCTGATTTTAGATTGCTTATAGAACTCCCTTGCCGCTCTTGAAGCTAAGCTCTGGCTAGGTTCTTGAATAAAAAACTTACGCATCGTGGGCCACTTTTCTTGGCTTTTTGCTCAGATGATTTTTGGGTTTTTTTTAAAAATATTTTTCATGTGTTTACATTTCCTTGGCAGCTTCTTCGAAGTTTCAACATTGGGTAGGTCCACACGTTAACTTTTCATATCTTATAATATAATATGGAGAAGTGGTGGTTTTTTTATAAAAAAATATTGAGACATGGAGAAACAGACGGCCATACAAATAAGAGTCGGGAGGCCGAATGTATTGGGGCAGCCACCTCTCTGTTTTAAAAAAAGGAGAAGCGTGTGCTCCTCTTCTCAGTCAACAATCAAAACTATTTTCTTTCTTAAACCTTACGCAGCATGGGCCACTTTTCTTGGCTTTTTGCTCAGATGATTTTTGTGTTATAGCTCTTTTTTTATTATTATTATTATTTCAGAAAACTATCCTGAACTGGAAAATAAAATGGAGTTGCTCGCCTCGCAACATGTGATCCTCGTAGGGCTTAAGTCTAACCAGATTCACTAATCAATAAAGAAAATTATCATTGAAATAATTTTTTTTAATATTTTTTTATTAAAATAATAAAAATTTTCTAACAAAAAAAACAGGATCATCTTTTTGTTAATGGAAAACTGGTGTGTAGATTAGATAGCAAATCATACTTTATAGATGGAGGGCTAAAAATATAAATTTGTAGAAGGGAGTTTGAAAAATAATAATTTCCACGGTTATGGAAGAGTGCCCGATCATGACATGTTTTTTTTTTACTAACAAATATATTCGGGTTAGCTTGTATATAACTTAACTAATTTTACATGTCCTGAAATTAACGATTATATAAATTATTAGTGGTTCTGAAATTTTTGGAATTTAAATTAATAATTTTTAAAAATAAATTTAAAATTTAATTAATTAAATTAAACTTCTCATGTAGATCATGAGATGTTTTGAAAGAAAGGAGTATGGCGTTCATTGTACTCTAAACTCATTGACTGATGAACCTCTTAAATAAAAGCACACCATATACTGTCAATAAAAATAGAATATCAATAAAAGCTTATCATGTAAAAGTCATAAATATTCCATCTTAATTAAGCAAACTTGATAAATCTAATTACACAAATTTGACTTAATACATATTAAAGTTTGTGAAGATTGAAGACTGGTCTTAATTTTTGAGTTATTCTATATTAAATTATATTATTTTAATATATTTATAAATAAAAATACTTTAAAATTTTTAAAAATAACAACATTTACGTTCCTTTCTGCATTGTCAAAATCACTCTAAAAGTAGTAGTGTTTTTTGTCCTTGGAAACATCTTGGATGCACTTTAAAAATATTTTATTCACAACTTTCCACTCATATGTCAGATTGTTGTGATTCTTGATGCGTTATCTTGTTTGGAAACCTAGTGCTTTTAAAAATTTTTATTTGTTTTATTTTTTTCATCCTAAACATAAAAACAGGTGCAAAACAAATACCTCGCAAATCATAAAAATATATTTGTGATTATAATAGCCATTGCAATTCAAAATATTTTTGTTTAGAAATATATTAAAATAATATTTTTTTAAAAAAAATTCAATAAAAAAATTTAAAATTTTAAAAAAATGCAGTTAGATAGTGAAGTTGATGCTATAAGAACATTATATTTAAACATGCATATTAGAAAACAAAAACATATAAACATGAATATCCAAGGTATGATGGCGTCAACCTCCATAAAATTCAATATTTAAAATAATACTTAAATAAAATAATATTGTGGTATAAAGTATATATTTAAAGTGTATTTTAGAGATAATTTTTGTAATTTTTTTTAATATCACTATATTAAAATTATTGAAACATACTAGAAAAATTATCAAATTAATATTTTCTAGAGACAAATAAAAAAAACATTTAAAAGCTTAACGCATTTTCAAAACTGGAAAACATCAAAAGATACACTTAAGTAGTAGTAATGTTTGTTTTTCTTGGAAACAGCCTCACACATCGGATTGCTGTGATTCTTGACGCGTTGGAAAGGTATCTTGAAGGGCTAGATATTAGCCTCTAATGAGGATTTCAAAAAAGGAACTCCTAAAGCATGTACGTGGCTGCCAAAAAAAATCCTAAAATCTGGGCAATTTGTTTTTGACAACGGGGATCATGGAGACGTGATGAAAAAGGAGGTTGAAGATGCCTAATTTGAAAAGAGGGGCATTTGGCATAAAGAAGACGCGTGGGAGTTGCACCAGAGAAGAAAAGGGGGAAGAAAGAAAAAGGGATTTATGTAGTTTGTGGATTCAGTCATGTTTTCTCTATTAAATGGATTAATTCTTTATTATATTTGGATCATTTATTTATCTGTATTGATTTAATTGTTTTACTATAATATTGATTTAATAAAACCAGCACCAACAAATCCTATAATTTGCATTTAAAATTAAATTTTATTGTCTGTTAAATCATTGACTGATGTTCCGAGCTTTAAAGTGCATGCCATGTACAATTATATTAACTTAATACATTTAAAAGTCATAAATATTCCATCTTAATTAAGCAAACTTGATAAATCTAACTTGATAGATATAACTTAAGATATGAAGCAAAGAGTTAGCAGGGAGTGCAGATAGATGACATATCATAAAAAAAAAAATCTTAAATTTCTTAATTTTTTTTTAAAATAAATTAGAAAGGATTGAGTTTTTGTAAAACAGTTGCGTTGGGTAATTTGAGTATCAACAGAGAGAGATTTACAGGTCAAGTATTTAAATGGCATTCAAGGACTGGTTTGTGAATGCATCGATGCAAGAAGTTTATGTGATGCTTTGTCATTAGAGAATGCAACTGAACTGGAGGACATCAACATTCGAGATTGCAATAGCATGGAGAGCTCGATTTCATCTTCTTGGTTCCGCAACGCTCCATCACCATTGCCATCATATAATGGTATGTTTTCTCGTCTTAAAGAGTTTTATTGTTATGGATGTAAGAGTATGAAGAAGCTGTTCCCACTTGTGTTGCTGTCAAACCTCGTAAACCTGGAAATGATTGATGTTAGTGATTGTGAGATAATGGAGGAGATAACAGGAACAACAGATGAAGAAAGCAGTACCTCCAATTCCATCACGGAATTAATACTCCCAAAGTTGAGATTTCTGAGATTGTTTGAATTACCAGAACTAAAAAACATTTATAGTGCAAAACTAATTTGCAATTGTCTTGAAGATATTACTGTAATGTATTGTTAGAAGCTGAAGAGGATGCCAATTTGTCTTCCATTGCTTGAAAATGGCCAGCCATCTCCTCCCCCTTCTCTTAAAAACATCTATGTAAGTCCAAAAGAATGGTGGGAGACAGTAATGGAGGTGGAGCATCCACACGCAAAGGATGTCTTTTTCCCCTTTGTAAGGTTATCTTCTCAATCTATATTATAATATAATATAATATAGAATAAAGGGTAAGCATCATCTTTTATTGCTCACACTCTCAATCTCTCTTTCTACAATTCATTCTCTGCAAACACCATGTTAATTTCTTTATGTTAATTAACATCTGATTGATTGGACTCGTAAAGTGTTTATTAATATGAAATATTTCTTATTTATATCGTGTGCTTACAATTAACATAAATAACATTTTTTATTTTTTATATATTTCATTATCTTTTAAGACTATTGAACTGTCATATTTGTTTTAACTGGATAGATAAATAATTATAATTTGAAGTTTAATTAATATTATATTTTCATCCTATTGAATATTTCAAGATGAAAATCCCAAAAACAAATACTATATTGATTTATCATTAAAGTAACCTAATAAAATAATAGATCTATTCACTAGTACAAATCATCTTATATCATTAACTAGCAATAAATTATATTTTAAAAATGCATAATACAGATTAAAAAGAAAAAAAGAGAGAGAGAGAGAAGAAACTTAAAAAAAGAATAATAATCGAGTTACATGAATTGGAATTTTGAAATTTTTATAAGAATATATTTAGAATAAAATTTCATACCTCTATCTATTTTCCTTGTGGGAGGTACAAAAATTCAACTATTTTTGTAATGTTTTGAAAATTGAAAAGATTGGAAAATACAATAAAGCCCTTGGAGGCTTAAAGAGAGGGTATAAATGATTGAGGGGTAGTGTGGTAATTGACCAATGGTTAATAAATATAAATAAGAAAAAAAAAAAAAAAAGAGGGATCTGAATATTGGAAGAACAAACCGTAAGAGAGAAGGGAGGAAGAAGAAGAAGAAGAGAAAATAAGGGAAAATAAGGGGAAAAGGAGAAGAGAAGTAGAGGAAATAAGTAAAAAGGTAAGATTTATGGTTTTAAGTGTATAATATGTTAATTTCGGTTTTGATTAATTGTAGAGTTTTGAAGTTTGTATGTTGAGTTAATTGATGAATTAATTTGAAGGTTAGGAGTTGATTATTATGGGTATTTGATTAATTAGTTGATTTTGAGAGAATGAATTGAAGGATAATGATTTTGAGTTATGATTTTGTTTAAATGGTGAAAATTGTGTTAGAAATCAGGGGATAACAGTAGGTAATCTGTTGAAATTCTGGGTTTGAGGTTAAAGATGACAAAAATTCAGTTTGGTCCCTCAATTTGCGGAAATTGCAGTTTAGTCCCCAAACTTTGGAAATTTTACAGATTGGTCCCTGGGACATAAATTGAGGTTCTGAACAGAACTGAGGATGATTTAAGGGTAATATTCCAGTATAATTGATATTTTCAGTTTGGTCCTCCAAGTTGACAAATTACGATTTGACCCCTAATATTTTGATAAAATCACATTTTGGACCTTGGGGCATAATTCAAGATTCTGGACAAAGATAAGGACGAATTATGGATAAATTTCAGTATGGTTATGTATTTACAATTCGGTCCTCAATTTTGGTAAAATTACGTTTTGGTCCCTGTTTTGGAAACTTGAGAGATTAAGCCCGGTTTTATTTTATGCATTGGGATCTTTTGTTTTATTTGTTTTTGAGTATATTTCATATATTTATTGTAGGTTCTCCTAACGATCCTTAATAGGATTTTTCGGGTCTTTCGTCCGACATTCCTTTAGTTCTATATTTTCCGGGTGAGTGTAATAATCTTTAATATGCATATAATATAAATAAATATGTATGTTGAGTATACAATAAGTACAACTAGTAAATTTCTTGAATATTTATATATGTTGCTTTATTTTCCGAGTACTAATTTATTATTGAATTTTCACTCGCAATCTGTTAAAGTAAATTCTATTTGATATGATATACGTTTCTTTGATGATTATGTGAATATTTGTTATGCCTTGATATGGGACTTGTCAGTACTCCATGCTAACGGAGAATAGTTAGCCTGTGTGCACATAGTATTCTGTTACCTAGCTGGTGAGAGAGGTATCAGCCTGTGGCGATTGATCATCCCACAGTGGTCACCGACGGGTGTCATCTGGTCACCTTCGGGTGTCATCTGGTCACCTTCGGGTGTCATATGATCTCTGACATGTAATCCACTACATTATGATAATATGTTACGTTATGATAATTATATGTTACGTTATGATAATATATTACGTTATGATAACTATATGTTACGTTATGATAATATGTTTAGTAACTATATGTATATGTATATTAAGATAAATCATCTTACAACTTATTAATATCTGAAATATCTAAAATGTATATTAAATGTTATTCCCTCACTGAGTTGGTTGAACTCACCTCTCATTTTTAAATATTATTTCAGGTTCTTAGTTTCTGGGCCTTTGTTGAGTGTTTCCGCTTCTTCAGTTCTGGTCGGTATGCCTTGCTTGTTCGCGAGGTTTTCCTTTCAGTTTTGGTTTGATGTCTTAGGTGCTCCACTGTTACCTTGGTTAAATTAAATTTGGATTTTGACAATGTAATGAGTATTATGAATTATTATTTTTGTTTTAATAATTATCGTTAGGTTTCATCAGTATTTGAATAATATAATATTTCTGAATATTATGAGCCGCTGCGTATTTTTGAACAAATTGTTCTTTTGATATGTCTGTTCTGAGGCTTAGCGTAGGTGAGGTGTCCTTTCGACACCGCTCCTGCGTTGCCGGTCACGGACCCGGGATTCGGGTCGTGACAATTTTCTTTTCTCCTGATTATTAAAATTTTATTTTTAAGCGTTTCCGGTCTTTATCAAAATCCCATGCTTTTTTTGCTGTTCTTCATGGAGTTCCATTGTCGGTCCTGCTTGGCCAGCATCGGTCTCTCCTTCACTAGCCACATGCAAATCTTTGCTTTTTATTTCATCTGGCTCAACCATTTTTTGCACTCAGGATGTTTAATCTTAGGCCCTTTTTGAATTGTTCTGGCAGCGTGCTAATAGCCTACTCCAAATGGTTGCTCAGTTCGATCTCAATGCTTACAATGTTTTCAGATTTACTTGAGATCGAACAGCCTGCATATCAAATACTGACATGTATACTGCTTGCATGGTTATCAATTTCTTTAAAAGGAGTGTTAGATATATAGCTTATGATCATTTTTTTATTTTTTATTTTTTATTTTTTTTCTTAAAAAATTGTGAAAAACAATGAGGAAACTAATTTAAGGACTGGGAGACGAACTAGTTCATAAGGGTTTTTTGTTTTTTATTGGCAACTCAGAATCCAGAAGTAATTCTCCTTGATGCTTGAGAAAGATGCCTCCAGATGGGAATGAATGGACTGATTCGAAATCTTCTTCTCTTAAAAGGTAATGATGTTGGGCTGTGATGGAGATTCATCTCAACCAACAGATCCATTGTGTCTTGACCATGGAAGATATTTATTATGATCAACTCTGTGCTCCATCGCTAAACAAAGATGTCATTATGTGTGATGTGCAGAACATGGTGGAATTGAAAGACGTATTGGTCTAAATATTTCTAATGAAGATGAGGAGCTGCATATTTCTAATGATTTTTGGGTTTTTTTTTTTTATATATTTTTCATGTGTTTACATTTTCTTTCCAGCTTCTTCGAAGTTTCAACATTGGGGTGGGTGCACACGTTAACTTTTCATATCTTATAATATAATATGGAGAAGTGGTGGTTTTTTTATAAACAAATATTGAGAAATGGAGAAACAGACGACCATACAAATAAGAGTCGGGAGGCCGAATGTATTGGGGCAGCCACCTCTCAGTTTATAAAAAAGCATAAGCGTGTGCTCCTCTTCTCGGTCAACAATCAAAACTATTTTCTTTCTTAAACCTTACGCAGCATGGGCCACTTTTCTTGGCTTTTTGCTCAGATGATTTTTGTGTTATAGCTTTTTGTTATTATTATTATTATTTCAGAAAACTATCCTTAATTGGAAAATAAAATGGAGTTGCTCGCCTCGCAACATTTAATCACCTTTTGAAAGTTTAATTATAATTATTTTTTTAAAATATTTTTTATTTAAAAATATATAAAAATAATATATTTTTTTATTTTTTAAATATTATATTTTATATCAACACATTAAAATAATTTAAAAACAATAAACATGTAATCCTCATAGGGCTTAAGTCTAATCAAATTCACTAATCAATAAAGAAAATTATCATAAGTTGGTGTTGTAACAATATTTTTTTATTTTTTTAAAATTATTTTTATATCAACATATCAATTAAAATAATATATAAATATATATATATATAAAATTTAACCGATACCCATTTAAAACGAAATGGCAAACTGGGATTAAGCAACACTGAATTAATCAAATAGTTTATTGGATAGTGATAATTTTGTTGGGCCACAGAATTAGGTCACTGAACAACTTTTTAGTAAATAATTAGTTACTATGCTCTTATCCACACAATCCTTCATCACCATCCAATCCCATCACTGGAAAACTTATCCTCTTTGATCTCAGTGCCCTTTTGTCATCTCCATATATATGCTTTTATCCCTTTTCCTTTGTATTTTGTCGTTTGTGTCTCTGTCTACTGGCTTAAGGGTGTTTAGTAATTCTACATACGGTTTTTTAAAAATTATTTTCTAGCCCAGCAGTGGTTCCACTAGCCTTAGCCTCATGTTTCTTCAATCTTCTGCTGCTGTGATTATTAAAGCCTATGCTACCTTGGAATTGAATTTCCAAGGTATGATGGCGTCAACCTCCATAAAATTCAATATTTAAAATAAAAATAAACTTCAATATTTCCAAGGTAGGGTTTAATTGAATAATTAATTAATTCACAAAGGATTTTATTTTATTTTTAGTGACAACTAATTTCATCAAACACCAATAACCTGATTTTTTTTTTTTGATTAACGTGGGTGTCCGGGCCAGCTTGCGCGCACCTCGACTAATCCCACGGGCCCTGAAGTTAACGACCATGTAAGTCTCCCGTGGCCATCATATAAGCAACCTAACTTAGGGTTTGAACAATAACCAGATTTTTTGATCATAGGAGTTTGAGACATGGCACATGCTACAATAATGTTGGGACCACAGTCACACTCTAACAATAATGTTTGGACCATTTAAGATTGTACCCTACTACTTCACTCGAACTTTATTTTGTATTTATAATAAGGAAAAAGCATGATTGGGTTGAAAACCTTTTTATGCTCGGTCGAAGGCTTTTGGGACTATGTTTTCATTACATATTGTGGTATAAAGTATATATTAAAAGTGTATTTTAGAGATAATTTTTGTAATTTTTTTTTAATTTTTAATATCAGCATATTAAAATTATTGAAACATACTAGAAAAATTATCAAATTAATATTTTCTAGAGACAAATAAAAAACTACATTTAAAAGCTTAAGCGCATTTTCAAAACCGGAAAACATCAAAAGATACACTTAAAGTAGTAGTAATGTTCGTTTTTCTTGGAAACAGCCTCCACACACTTTAGTATTTTAATCATAACTTTCCACTTACACATCGGATTGCTGTGATTCTTGACGCGTTGGAAAGGTATCTTGAAGGGCTAGATATTAGCCTCTAATGAGGATTTCAAAAAAGGAACTCCTAAAGCATGTACGTGGCTGCCAAAAAAAAGTCCTAAAATCTAGGCAATTTGTTTGTGACAACGGGGATAATGGAGACGTGATGAAAAAGGAGGTTGAAGATGCCTAATTTGAAAAGAGGGGCATTTGGCATAAAGAAGACGCGTGGGAGTTGCACCAGAGAAGAAAAGGGGGAAGAAAGAAAAAGGGATTTATGTAGTTTGTGGATTCAGTCATGTTTTCTCTATTAAATGGATTAATTCTTTATTATATTTGGATCATTTATTTATCTGTATTGATTTAATTGTTTTACTATAATATTGATTTAATAAAACCAGCACCAACAAATCCTATAATTTGCATTTAAAATTAAATTTTATTGTCTGTTAAATCATTGACTGATGTTCCGAGCTTTAAAGTGCATGCCATGTACAATTATATTAACTTAATACATTTAAAAGTCATAAATATTCCATCTTAATTAAGCAAACTTGATAAATCTAACTTGATAGATATAACTTAAGATATGAAGCAAAGAGTTAGCAGGGAGTGCAGATAGATGACATATCATAAAAAAAAAATCTTAATTTTCTTAATTTTTTTTAAAAATAAATTAGGAAGGATTGAGTTTTTGTAAAACAGTTGCGTTGGGTAATTTGAGTATAAACAGAGAGAGATTTTCAAGTCAAGTACTTAAATGGCATTCAAGAACTGATTTGTGAATGCATCGATCCAAGAAGTTTATGTGATGTTTTGTCATTAGAGAATGCAACTGAACTAGAGCGCATCAGCATTCAGGAATGCTATAACATGGAGAGCTTGGTTTCATCTTCTTGGTTCTGCTCTGCTCCACCACGATTGCCACCATATAATGGTATGTTTTCTGGTCTTAAAGAGTTTTATTGTTATGGATGTAAGAGTATGAAGAAGCTGTTCCCACTTGTGTTGCTGTCAAACCTCGTAAACCTGGAAATGATTGATGCTAGTGATTGTGAGATAATGGAGGAGATAACAGGAATAACAGATGAAGAAAGCAGTACCTCCAATTCCATCACGGAATTAATACTCCCAAAAAAATAAGAGTCGGCAGGCCGAATGTATTGGGGCAGCCACCTCTCTGTTTAAAGTTAAAAAAAGAAAAGAAAAGAAGATGTATAAGCACTTATATTATTTATTAATTATACATGATATATTTTCACAGCAAAGAATATTGTAAAGTTAAATACGTACACGTAGAACTTCACGAGATGGGGTATGCTTCTTTCTCATTTTCATGTGTTTACATTTTCTTGGCAGCTTCTTCGAAGTGTGAACATGGGGGCGGGTCCACACGTTAACTTTCTATATCTTATAATGTAATATGTTTGGGTTGCTTCCTGGCAACTTCCTTCCTATCAAACAATACGTTAATTAATTATTATTATTGAGGCGACCTTACTAATAAATAGTATTATTGAGGCGACCTTGCTGCTTAACATTCTCTTCCACATCTCATCTCATTATAGAATTCCCTATTTTCCTTTCCACATCTCATGATCAGTGCGAACTAGATTTATGTATGCTGCAACTTTATTATTTTTCTAAACCATATATTCTTCTGTGATCTGTGATTTCTCTTCCTTTTCTTTTGGCTGAATACTGCTCAAGCAAACCAGCACTTGAATCCTGTTGGTAAATTATTATGTAAGTATGGTTTGAATCTTTAAAGGAATCCATGATAAATAAATTGATCTTTTTCTCGGATTTTATAATCCATGCCTTGTGGAGAGAGTTCATACTAAATCAATACTGAATTCATTGTTTTCGTCTTTTCAAGATTCTTTGCCGTTTTTAACTCCTTATTTTAGATTCACCCTTTTCTTTTCCAATTAATGGGACTGCCATTCATTTTTATTCAGTATTTTTCAACTTTTTTTTTTCTTACAATGATTCAATGAATTAACTTGATCGCTAATTACCTTTCAATAAACAAAATAAGAATAATTAAAAAAGAATAAATAGGAGTTGAAAGAGGTTTGTTTAACAGTAAACAATGAATCTTGCATTTGTTTTGCTCCCCAAATTATGAATAAAGAGGAGTTGAAAGAGGTTTTTGTTCACCCCGTCAAAACAATCAGCTCTTCTACCTTCAACAGTTATTCTGCATCTTTCTATCTATCATAAAAAGAATTTGAGTATGATAATTTATCTTAAAAGACAAAGGATTAAATCATTAACAACAACATTTATATTTCATATTTTTCATCCGAATTTCTTTAACCAACAAGTAAGTCATATATATGTTCTTTTCTGATCTGTGCTTTCTGTTCTTTTTAGACCTCAGTTTTTTTGTCTTTTCTGATCTTTTCTGGTCAGATGGAAGGGTTCCAACCATCTTTTATGGAGGAGGTTGACAACTTTGAATCACTACTGTCTGAGCTTGAGTTTCTCTCGTAGGTCATTTTTAAGCATATTTTATCAGAAGATGATTGCTTGCAATTTAGTTATTCTTCGGTTTATCCTATTATTGCCAAAAAACAATATAATGTCGTCACTGTCCATGGAAGCAGGCCGCCACCGGAGGTTCCAGTCAACCAAAGCTCCATATCATGCAATGATCAAGGTGGACAGAACAATGTGATCAACAATAGTATTCAACAAACAACTCCGTTTCCAACTTCCTTTCCAGAAACAATGGTGAGTGCTCCAATTTGCTAAAATGTGCATTGAATTAGCAAGTGTTTGTATTATGCAAAAAGTTTTATGTTTAGTGTATCGATCTCGAGCATCTTCAAATTGTTTACTGTTAAACAAACAGACAACAATTGGGAGATTTAGACATTTTTTATGATATTTTTTTATCATTAAGTTTTATATAAAATTGGGCTCAAACTCCATCAAGGCATCATAATTCCTTTATTCATCAACCTCAGCCGGGATTTACAATTTATTAATTTTAGGCTGGTTATAATTCAGCTTTAATTTATTAATTTTTATTCTATTTTTTTATAAGATTAACATGATTTATAATTTTGTTAAAATAACTCAAATTACACTAGTTTTTAGGTTTGGTGGGATATTTTTTTGTTTATTAATTAAAAAAAAACTAAAAGTTGTAAGAGAATAACTATTCAACCACACTCATTTCATTATGGATTACAATAGTAATCGATAATGTTTTGCCTTTTCTATTTTTTTTTTCTTTTCTTTCCTTTTTATTATTATTTTTTAAAAAACTTTTTTTTGTCTATTTCATATCTGGGCCAAATTAGCATGCATATATATATATATATATATATATATATATATATATATATATATAGGGTTGATATTTAATTTTACAGTTATCTATTTTTGTTATGATATTATTAAATAAAAATAATTTTAAAAAACATTATAATTCTAGTTAAGTCCATAATCTGGTTCATGGGTTTGATGTGCTAGCCCAAATTACCTGATTCACAAGTTTGAACAGGTTTACCCATTGATCGAATATGTTTTTTTTTTCTGTTTTTTTTTTTATTTATTTAATTTTTCAATTTTGTCTTTCAATATTAGATTGATTTGGAAATAGACTAAATGATTTATTTATGTTTGCTTTCTATAGGGTTATCAAAATCTTAAAATAAATATTTATTTTAGGATGATAACATCTATTTTTATCATATAATTAAATAAAAAAAGTTTATAAAAAATGACCAAACCCAATAGAATCCATGACCCACGTCGCGAGGGACTGAGATCGATCAAATCTGTCATTGTTTCAATATTTGTTTTTTAAAAAAGTTGTCTAGAAGTTTTTTTTTTTAAAGCTAAGCCATGTTTTTACTAGTTTTCTAAGTTGTATTTGGATATTGATCGATTTAAACTGAGTTAATTCCCATATAATTTAATTAAAAATTTAAATTAAATAAAAAGTTAGGTTAGAAGATTTTAATATTAACTCTCCTGACGAGTTTTAATAATATCGCCAACAAACTTTCTTCACTCTTAACATTTTATTTTTTATATTTAAAAAAAATTAATTCAAACATGGAAAAACACTGGCCAAAAAAACTAGGACATATTATTGAGTGTAGGTTTTTGTTTATTAAAAGTAAGGATGGAGTCTTTGACTGCATGTAATGGCATCGACTGAAAACCTTTAATCACATGCTATTAATCACATATTTAATCTGTTATTGTTAGAGCACATGCTTTTCAAACACTTTGAATTTTTTTCTTTTTAAATTATCATTTTTTTTATTAAAAATAAGTTTTAAAAAATAAAAATCATTATTTTAAATAAAAAATATTTTAAAAAAGATAAGTATATTATTGTTTCTCATATTCATGTGTTTACATTTTCTAGGCATCTTCTTCTAAGCTTCATAATTGGGTAGGTAAAGTAGTGTTTTTAACTCCTTATTTTAGATTCACCCTTTTCTTTTCCAATTAATGGGACTGCCATATATATATATACTTTTTTTTTTCTTTGCTATGTGCTTTCTGTTCTTTTTTCACCTCAGCATGTACTAATCATCTTGTACTTTTGGTCAGATGGAAGGGTTCCCACCATCTTCTATGGATGATGATATTTTCGATCTTCAATCACCACTTCTCTCGTACGTCATTCTTAAGTATATTTTATCAGAAGATGATTGCTTGCAATTTAGTTACTTCAGTTTATCATTATTCCATGGAAGCAGGCCGGCACCGGAGGTTCCAGTCAACCAAGGCTCCATATCATGCAATGGACAGAACAATGTGATCAACGATAGTATTCAACAAACAACTCAGTTTCCAACTTCATTTCCTGAAACCATGGTGAGTACTCATGCTTACTCCAATTTGCTACAATGTCCATTGAATTAGGCATCATAATTCCTTTATTCATCAACCTCAGACGGGACATGGTTATTTGACACGGAACGCAACCACATCACAACATGGTGAATTCAATCAATCTGGACCTTCTTCTCCTTCTCCCTGGTATCCAATTTTTCATGTTTAGTATATTCTGAAAAAAAAAATAAAAAAATTTCAACCATTATTTAACTTCTTCTTCTTCCTCTTGTTGTTGTACTTATCAGTGAATTCATTATGTTTGAATATAGGTATCAGCCTAATCATAATTTATTTGATCCTCAATGTGCCAATCCTTTGAGGTAAGCTAAAATGATATCAAATACTTAGTGGATTAATAGCAAAGAATTATGCATATGTATAAAGAAACATCATAGCTTGAACATGAACCGAACTAGATAATCATAAGTTTGTAATGCTTCATAATGCTTGCGAATGATTTTGGATTCAGGATTCAATTTCTTTCTAATCAAGGACAAGACGATCAAGCCGCTGTAATTCCTGACATAGACAATATGCAAAAAGAGAACTTCGTGCCTCAAAACTCTGGCAACTCTACAAGGTACTGATTGACTTCTAGCTGTTGTGTTTTAACACGGTATTAACACCTTTTTGATAATTAGATACACCATTGATATTTACTGCTTAAGAGAGGCTACCAAATATTGAAAGGTTTCATAATATGATCACTTCATTTTTATAATTAGATACACCATTGATTTTTGGTTTTATAATATGATCACTTCATTTTTATACAGGTCACAGATGGATAACGTCCAAGTCCGAGGATTGCAAAATCAAACTGCTAGGACAAATGCCTCAAATCCTGGCCTTGACACTTCCTTGCAAAGTCAAATTAGGGGTTTAAATACTCAACACGTAAGAATTCTAACTAAATTATCGTCGTTTTTTTCCCTTATGATTGTGGTATAAACTAACTATCATTTTTAATAGCAAAATAAGGGTAACAGCACTGAAGTAGTTTCTCATCCATCCAGATATGATTTTTATTCTTTATTGACCCCCCCTTTTTTTTTCTATAGGTTGAAATGGTTGGATCAAATGATCCATTTTGGAATTATGTTGAAAAGAGGGGTGAAATGGTTGGATCATTAATCAAAACAATACTGAAGTGTAAGTTTTGTCCACATACGTATGCCATTACAACTTCCATTTCAAGGATCAAATGGCATTTATCAGGAGAGAGAGGGCATGGTGTTGACATTTGTCGTGGGGTGACTCCAGAAGTTAAAAAAGAAGCCTTTCTAGCTATGTGTGGTGGCAACAAAAGACATAAAAGCACAGCAAGTTCAGTCAATGTTAATGACTGTGGAATTTCAACTTGTCCACAAGAACAAAACATTGAGATTGAAAATATGGGAGGAGGAATTGTAAGGGTACAAAGAGAAGTTCAGGTTGTAGAACCTGGAGTAGGGGAAGAGAGGATTACTTCACATGCAATAGCAGGAAACGACGTAGTAAGCATGACCAGAATGAGAGCACAAGAAGATGGAGTTTCTGAAGGGGCACTGGAGAGCAGACCGAGGACAGAACCAGTGGATCGATCCTTGGAACAAAGCAATGCAGTACTTGGCAATTTGGCAGGGGCTGCTGGAAGGATACAAGTGGGAGTTCAGGGGGTGCTGGAACAAGGTGCCGGGGAAGAGAGAATGAATCGGGTTAGTGTGAGGACAGAACCAGTGGAGGAGGATGTGGAGAATAGTCGAAGATCAGTGCAGGTTGGTGCTGGAGCTAGATCATCTGAAAGTCTGAAATACAACACAAGTGAGACTAGAGGAGTTCCATTACCTACTAGCTCTACAAAGCCAGTGGGTCAAGCATATGAAGAGAATACGAAGATGATATGGTATTTGTTAATGCATGGGGAAGTCTCAACCATTGGCATTTATGGGATGGGGGGAGTTGGTAAATCCACAATACTGCAACATATCCATAATGAGCTTCTACAAAGACCAGATATTTGTGATAATGTTTGGTGGGTGACTGTGTCTCAAGATTTCAGCATTAATAGATTGCAGAATCTTATTGCTGAACATCTTCATCTAGATCTTTCAAGAACAAATGATGAACTGCACAGAGCTGCCAAATTGTCAGAAGAACTAAGAAAGAAACAAAAATGGATTCTCATTTTAGATGATTTGTGGAACAATTTTGAGCTACACAAAGTGGGAATTCCTGAAAAGTTGGAAGGATGCAAGCTGATTATGACAACTCGATCAGAAACGGTTTGTCATCAGATGACTTGCCAGCGCAAAATCAAAGTGAAGCCACTTTCTAATGGAGAAGCTTGGACTTTGTTCATGGAGAAGCTTCAACGTGATGTAGCACTTTCACCAGAAGTGGAAGGAATTGCGAAAGCTGTTGCAAGGGAATGTGCTGGTTTGCCATTGGGAATTATTACAGTGGCAGGAAGCTTGAGGGGAGTGAATGACCTACATGAGTGGAGAAATACAGTGAACAAATTGAGAGAATCAGAATTTAGGGACAATGAAGTATTCAAGTTATTGAGGTTTAGTTATGATCGGTTAGGTGATTTTAGCACTACAACAATGTCTCTTGTACTGTGCATTATTTCCTGAAGATCATGAGATTGAAAGGGAGGAGTTGATAGGTTATTTGATCGATGAGGGAATAATTAAAGGAAAGAGGAGCAGGGGAGATGCATTTGATGAGGGCCACACGATGCTTAATCGACTTGAAAATGTCTGCCTATTGGAAAGTGCTAAAATGAAGTATGATGATATTAGATGTGTCAAGATGCATGACTTGATTAGGGACATGGCCATCCGAATACTGCTAGAGAACTCTCAAGGCATGGTCAAAGCAGGTGCACAATTAAAAGAGTTGCCAGATGCAGAGGAGTGGACGGAGAATCTGACGAGAGTTTCACTAATGGCAAACAAGATCGAAGAAATTCCTTCCAGCCATTCACCTAGGTGTCCCTATCTATCAACTCTATTGCTATGTCAAAATGATTGGTTGGGATTTATTGCGGATTCATTTTTCAAGCAATTGCATGGGCTCAAGGTCCTCGATCTGTCTTGGACAGGTATTGAAAACTTGCCAGACTCTGTCTCTGATTTGGTGAGTCTCACTGTGTTATTGCTCAATGATTGTCGGAAGTTAAGATATGTTCCATCATTAAAGAAGCTCACGGCACTGAAGAGGTTGAATCTCTCTCATACTACTCTTGAAAAGATGCCGCAAGGAATGGAATGCCTAACCAGCCTGAGGTATCTTAGAATGAATGGATGTGGTGGAAAGGAGTTTCCTAGTGGGATATTACCAAAACTCTCTCACCTGCAAATCTTTGTACTAGAAGAGCTTGTGTGGCCCAATTATGCTCCAATAACAGTTAGGGGAAAGGAAGTAGGATCCTTGAGAAATTTAGAAACTTTGGAATGCCATTTCGAAGGTTTTTCCGACTTCGTGGAGTATCTCAGATCTCGGGATGGGATCCTATCATTAAGCACATGCAAGATTTTAGTAGGAGAGGTGGGTATATATTTTCAGCAATACATTAAAGAATTTCCAAGTAAAACAGTTGGGTTGGGTTGTTTGAGTATCAACAGAGATAGAGATTTTCAGGTCAAGTTCTTAAATGGCATTCAAGGACTGATTTGTACATGCATCGATCCAAGAAGTTTATGTGATGTTTTGTCATTAGAGAATGCAACTGAACTGGAGCGCATCACCATTCGAGAATGCTATAACATGGAGAGCTTGGTTTCATCTTTTTGGTTCTGCTCTGCTCCACCACCATTGCCATCATGTAACGGTACGTTTTCTGGTCTTAAAGAGTTTTCTTGTTATAGATGTAACAATATGAAGAATCTGTTCCCACTTGTGTTGCTGCCAAACCTCGTAAACCTGAAAGGGATTAAAGTGACGTTTTGTAAGAAAATGGAGAAACTGATTTGTAATTCTCTTGAAGAAAGCAGCACCTCCAATTCCATCACGGAAGTCATTCTCCCAAAGTTAATAACTCTGGAATTGGTTGGCTTACCAGAACTGAAAAGCATTTGCAGTGCAAAACTGATTTGTAATTCTCTTGAAGATATTACTTTAATGGGTTGTGAGAAGTTGAAGAGGATGCCAATTTGTCTTCCGTTGCTTGAAAATGGGCAGCCATCTCCTCCCCCTTCTCTTGAAGAAATCAAAGTATATCCAAGATACTGGTGGGAGACAGTAGTGGAGTGGGAGCATCCTAATGCAAAGGATGTCCTTCGTCCCTTTGTAGAGTTTGAAGATTTAAAATGGTAATTGATTGTAAGCTTAAATTTGCTCATATTCAATAATATTCAATTCTTTCAATCATTTTCGATATGATTGATGAAAATAGTCCTTTAAATCAACAAGGATATTCTTATTAGTTAATATTGAAATAATCCTTCATCCCTTTGTACCTTTTTTTTAACTGGATAGATAAATAATTATAATTTGAAGTTTGATTAATATTATATTTTCATCCTTATCAAGTTTCTCCAAGATGAAAATCCAAAAAATAAAAAAATAATATATTGATTTATCATTAAAGTAACCTAATAAAATAATAAATCTATTCACTATTATAAATCTACACACATTTTTAAAGTGTCTAAGAAAGAGTATGAATATGGCAGTTTTGGTTTCTAAACTGAAACTGCCGTATTCATAAACATATTTTTTTAAATAAGTGAAACTTCTAAGACCAAATTTAATATTAAAACTAGAAAGTAGCATAACCTGAAAATACTATATTGATTTTTTTCTTTTTTTTCCTCAATGGAACTGTAAAACCTCTGGGCCAAAAAATATTATTGTTTCTCATATTCATGTGTTCACATTTTTCTAGGCATCTTCTTCTAAGCTTCATAACTGGGGTGGTCCACGCGTTAACTTCTTATATATATATATATATATTTTATTAACGTGGGTGTCCGGGCCAGCTTGCGTGCACCTCGACTAATCCACGGGCCCTGAAGTTAACGACCATGTAAGTCTTCAGTGGCCATCATATGACCAACCTAGGGTTTGAACCTGAGACCACAGAGGGAGCAAACCTCTTGGTCCCAAGCTTTGACCACTGGGCCACCACCTAGATGGTTAACTTCTTATATATATTGTTTGTAGGTAAGCGGCGGGTTCCTTCTTAGCAACTCCTTATGTGATTTCTTTGATATATTTTTTTTCTCTTATTTTTTAATATTAGATTGGTTTGGAAATAGACAACATGATTTATTTTTATTTGGTTTTTATAAAATTATCACAATCTTAAATAAATCTTTATTTTAGAAATGATACTCAATTTTATGAGCATTTATTTTTATCTTATAATTAAATAAAAAAAATTATAAAAAATTACTAAACCCAATAGAATTCATGACCCAGGTCACGAGAGACCGGGATCGATCAAATCTATCATTGATTTAATATTTTTTTAAAAGTTATTGTTTAGAGTTTTTTTTTTAAAGCTAAGCCATACTTTACAGACTTTCAAATTATATTTAGATATTAATTGATTTAAATTAAATTAATTTCCATATAATTTAATTAATAACTTAAATTAAATAAAAAAAATTAGAATTAAAAGATTTTAATATCAACTCCCCTAACCAGATTTAATAATATCGCCAAGAAACTTTCTTCGCTCTTAACATTTTATTTTTTATATTTTTTAAAAACTAGGATATATTATTGAGTGTAGGTCTTGTTTATTAAAAGTAAGGATGGAGTCTTTGACTGCATGTAATGGCATCGACTGAAAACCTTTAATCACATGCTATTAATCACATATTTAATCTGTTATTGTTAGAGCACATGCTTTTCAAAAACTTTGATTTTTTTTTCTTTTTAAATTATTATTTTTTTATTAAAAATAAATTTTAAAAAATAAAAAAATTATTGTAAATAAAAAATATTTTAAAAAGCAAAGTATATTATTATTTCTCATATTCATGTGTTTACATTTTCTAGGCATCTTCTTCTAAGATGGTGTTTGGCTACGCGGCTGCGGCTACATTTTAATTAAAACTAAAACGCAGTTGGCAGTCATTTGGTAATGAAAAAAACTGAGTTACTGTTTATGAGTCCCACATGTTTTTTACGTTCGGACCGCAGGTAATGAAAAGCAATAAATTCATGCTTTTTATGTACTGTGCATGCTAATTGCACTGTTCATCGAACAGTGCAATCAGCAAGAACAGTGCACACTAATGCAGTGTTAACGTTTTTTTTTCTTTCTTTTTGTTTTTTTTAAGTGTATTAAATTTTTTAACATTTTTATTTTTTTTAAAAAAAAAAAACACTAGTTAAACAGTGCACACTAATGCACGGTTCACGTTTTTTTTTTTGGTGTATTAAATTTTTTAACATTTTTATTTTTTTAAAAAAACACTAATTTAAAGTGAATTAAATTCACTCGCACTGTAATGTGAACAATTTTTTTTTCTTGAAAAACTAGTATAGAGTGAATTAAATTCACTCGCACTGTAATATCAATTTTATACCTGATAATATTTTATCTACGCTAAAAAAATTATGAAAACTGTAATTCTTATCAGATGAATTTTGTACGTAATGGAATTATAAATAGTTTAATGGAATAATAAAAAATATTTTATATAAAGTATTTTTTTATTTCATGATGTAATATGAGGTAATTTTTATTTCATGATGTAATATGAGTAATTAATTCTACAATATTTAAATTTAAAACCATCAATATTAATATATATTTTTTAAAATTATTTTATAACCTCAATTTCAAAAGCATTCTTAACCAAACATATTAATTTGAGTATCATCGGAGATAGAGATTTTCAGGTCAAGTTCTTAAATGGCATTCAAGGACTGATTTGTGAATGCATCGATGCAAGAAGTTTATGTGATGTTTTGTCATTAGAGAATGCAAATGAACTGGAGCGCATCAGCATTCGGGAATGCGATAACATGGAGAGCTTGGTTTCATCTTCTTGGTTCTGCTCTGCTCCACCACGATTGCCATCATGTAACGGTACGTTTTCTGGTCTTAAAGTGTTCTTTTGTCATGGCTGTAAAAGTATGAAGAAGCTGTTCCCGCTTGTGTTGCTGCCAAACCTCGTAAACCTGGAAAGGATTGAAGTGAGTTTCTGTTACAAAATGGAGGAGATAATAGGAGCAACAGATGAAGAAAGCAGCACCTCCAATTCCATCATGGAAGTCATTCTCCCAAAGTTAATAACTCTGGAATTGGTTTGCTTACCAGAACTGAAAAGCATTTACAGTGCAAAACTGATTTGTAATTCTCTTGAAAAAATTAATGTATACCGTTGTCAGAAGCTGAAGAGGATGCCAATTTGTCTTCCGTTGCTTGAAAATGGCCAGCCATCTCCTCCCCCATCTCTTAAAGAAATCTTAGCATGTCCAAGACAATGGTGGGAGACAGTAGTGGAGTGGGAGCATCCTAATGCAAAGGATGTCCTTCGTCCCTTTGTAAAGTAATATAATATAGTGTGCTTACAATTACATAAATAACATTTTTCTTTTTTTATTATTTCATTAAAGACCACTGAATTGTCATTTTTTTTTTTAATTCGATAGATAAACAATTATAATTCTAAGTTTGATTAATATTTTATTTTCATCCTATTGAGTTTCCCCAAGATGAAAATCCAAAAAATAAAAATTAAATACTATATTGATTTATCATTAAAGTAACCTAATAAAATAATAAATCTGTTCACTATTGTAAATCATCACTGAAAGTATTCTTCTACACACATTTTTAAAATGTCTAAGAGAGCGTATGAATATGGCAGTTTTGGTTTCTAAACCTGAAACTGCCATATTCATAAACACATTTTTTAAATACTAAATTTAATACTAAAACTAGAAAGTAGCATATGCGTGATTTTTAAAATTCTGATTCCTATAATTATTATCTTTTTTTATTTTTTAATTATAATCTAAAATTTTATTGTGTTTACCTTTGGGTCACGAATTTAAGATGAAAGCACACAAAAAAGGAACTGCTAAAGTAGACGATTTCAAAAAAGGAACTGCTAAAGCCTAAATTTTAGGCAATTTGTTTTTGACACAACGGGGATCATGGAGACGTGACGAAATATAATTTTAAAATTTAAAATAATTTAAAATAATTAAGATTAAATAATTTTTTAACTTAAAACAATTCAATTTCAATAAAAATATCAAAATATCATGAAATTAAAATGTTTTAACACTAATATTTTAAGTATAAAGATAGATCAATGTTATCAAGGCTAATAAGATCTAAAACTTCTATTTTTTTTGCTTAAATTCCTACAAAGTATAAACTTGAAAAAAAATAACATCAATATAAACCATATATATTAATAATAAATCTAATTTTAAAAAATTAATATCATAGTTAATAAAAATAGTAATGAAAAAGAGTTTTTTATACTTTAATGGTTTAATTAATTAATTGAACTAGTTCAATTTGATTCAATGTCTTTGGTTATGATATTTTTTTTTAATAAAAAACTAAAGCATGAACATTTCCTGCTACGCTGTCAAAATCACTCTAAAAGTAGTAATGTTTTCTAATCACAACTTTTCACTCACATGTCATATTGCTGCGATTCTTGACGCGTTACCCTTGTTTGGGAATACTTGTGTTTTTAAAAATTTTGATTTTTTTTAAATAAATTATTTATATTTTTAAATTATTTTAATGTAGTGATTGTAAAAAAAAAATTTAAGAGATAAAAATATTATTTTTATATATTTTTAAATGGCTGCCAAAGAAGTCCTAAAATTTAGGTTATTAATGAAAACGTGTGGGACACGGGGACCATGGGACGTGATGAAAAAGCAGGTTTAAAAGTTGGGCTGCCCATAAAGAAGACGGGAATTCCACCAGAGAAAAAAAAAACAAGAAAAACTAAGAACGAATAAGAAGCTCATGAATAGTTAAGAGACGTATTCACACCCATTTCATTGTAAATTATAATAAGTAATCCAATGTGTTTTGTTTTTTTTTTTTTAAATTATTTTTGTTTATTTAACATTGGGTGATTTAAAATTTAACTTTATAATTTATTTATTTTTATTTTATATTTTTATAAAGTTAACATGTTTTTATATTAGTTTACTAGTTTAATGAAGTATTTTTTTGCTTATTAATTTTTTTAAAAAAAGCTAAACGGTGTGGGAGAACAACTATTCACCCACACCCATTGTATTATAGATTATAATAATAATTTATAGTGTTTTGCTTCTTCTTCTCTCTTTTTTTCTTTTCCTTTCCTTTTTTTGGTTATTAATTTTTTTTCTATTTCATATTTGAGTTGGTTTAGAATTTAGTTTTATAATTGATTTTATTTTTCTTTGTATGATGTTATCGCGGTCTAAAAATATATATATTATTATTGGGCTGATGTTTAATTTTATAATTATCTATTTGTATTATCATATTGTTAAATAAGAATTTTTTAAAAAAAAAATATAATCCTACTGGAGTCCATAACCTTGTTTATGAGTTTGATTTATTAGCCCAAGTTACCTGATTTACAGGTTTACTCACTGATCGAATATGTTTTTTTATTTTTTTAATTGATTTTTTTTTTTTATTTTGACCTTCAATATCAGATTGATTTAGAAATAGACTACATGATTTATTTATTTATTTTATTTTTAATGCTAATACATTAAAATTAAAAAAACATTAAAAAAATCTATTTATCTTTTTTGAAAAAACAACTAAAAACAAAAGCAATCACCTGCTCTTAATTAATCACATATTTATTATTATTTTTTTATTAATTTTTTTTTAAAAAATAAAAAACATTTTAAAAAGGAAAGGATGTAATTGTTTCCAATATTCACGTGTTTACATTTTCTAGGCATCTTCTTCCAAGCTTCATAATTGGGGTGGTCCACACGTTTAACTTCCTAGCAATATTTATACCTTTTTGATAATTAGACACACCATTGAATTTTGGTTTTATAATATGATGACGTCATGTTTATCATGATAAGTCAAAACAATTATATTGATTTAATACATATAAAAGTCATAAATATTTCATTTTAAATTAAGCTAGATATAACTTAAGATATGAGAAAAAGAGTTAGCAGGGAGTGGTGAAGATAGAAGACCTGATATTTGACTCATCAACTAGGCAGAGAGTAACGACATACGCCCTTTTAATATCAAAAGCTAAATTAGTATTCTTTGAGGTTACTTAAATTAAATATTGGTACATAGCTTTTATTCATTTATTCCTAAATATTGACCTTAAGAATGATAAATGGGGTGTTATAGTTAATTTTTAATATAAAAGATTTATAGGTATTGTTTGATATGTCATTTTGATTTTCTTTCTAAAACCAAATTTTAAAATAGACACATAAAATTTATTGGTTTGGATTAAAAGTTTAACTATTTGATAATCTTAAATTTTTAATACTAGGAAGCTCGCCACATATATGTCACAAGCAATTATTTGGTTGAATAATATATATATATATAAATCAAGAAGTTTACTAAACTTATTATTCTGTAAATTTGGTTTCTGAGTGTTGAGTATTTTAAACGATCATGTGATTGGAGAGATTTGATTCTTGTATAATTATTGGTAGCTTATTATTTAATAAAAATACTTTCATTCTTTATTATCGGCTGGAAAGTGAATTGAACATTTATTAACTGAGTTTTTTTCTCCATTTTGTTGAATAAAAATGATTTTTTATTTTATTTTATTAAGCCTTTTTATAAGCCAGATAATTTGTCAGATAATTTTAGCAGAGTCGTATGTTTGCTGGTCAAAAGCCATTCCCATCAATAAGATGGAGTAGCATGAACAATTTATTTATTTATTTTTGGTTTATGCTAACGATTTATTTGATGATTAATATCGATTTATTTCCACTTTCTAGTATACCATAGTAGCCTAGGTGTGTTTTTCCGGAATGGTTATGAGCATTTTTCCAATCTGCTGGGGGTGATGTTGGTGGGCTTGGGCTAGGAGCATGGTTATTTTTAATCTTGGGCTTTTTGCGAGGCTTCACGCTGCTACCTTTTTAGTTCATGAATTTGAGATTAAAAAAATCATGAAAAACTTGGAAAAAGATAAAAAGTTATTGGTTGATAATTTTTCAATGGGGCTAGGCTGGACCCAGCAGGCCTAGCCGGGTCACAGGCTTGACCCAGCTAGCCATTTACTTTACCAGCAGGCGTGCGTGAGCAGTTCACGCACGCCAGCTATAGGAACATATAATTAAAATGCAAAAAGGGAAAGCGCAACTAACCTGGTGCTGGAAATGGCGATCCGGATTTTGCAGTCTTTCTTGATCGTCTATCCTTGCCTCAAGATCCCTGTGTTCGTTCGTTTCCCTTCTGTATATGTATTCCTTCTATCAGCTGCTCGTTCCTCTCTCCTTTTTAATTTCTTCCTCTGGCTGTGGAAGCTGACGCTGGAGAAGAGGAAGTCGATGATGATGCTGGTACTCTCTGCTGGTTCTTCCTTTCCTGCTTTTTTTTTTCTTTGTCTTCTTTTGTTCACTTTGTTTGCGTTCTGGGGACCAAAGCAAAGCCGGGAACGCTGGCTTTTTGCTCCTTTCGTTTCTTAGCTTGTGCTTTCGATCCTCCCTCTCTCGGTACCCTCTGTTTTGTTCTCTGCTCTCTCTCTATCTACTCCCTGTCTATCCTCCTGTTTATTTCTCTTCGTCTCTGTTCCCTGAGAGGAAACAAAAATTTGCTATTCTGGTTCGTTCTTTTGTCTTAGTTTTCTGCCGTTCGTGGCTTTTTCTTTTTTCTTTTTCTGGTCCCCTCGCGAGGTTGCCTTTGCCCAGCTTTTATAAGGCCAAAGATCGATCAGCGCTGTAACGATCGCCACTTAAATGCCCTGTAACTGGTTGCCTTCAATGATGAAACTCAAGTGTTGGCTGGAAACTGATGAAACAGAGGAAGAAGACAGTGAACAGTCGTTGCAAAACGACTCCGTTTTCCAGTTCTAAAGGCTGTCTTTAATTTGGTCCCTGTAATTCTTGTAATTTTGCAATCAAGTCCCTGGTTAAAATGTAATTAGATCCTTGCATTTTCGTGTCATTTTCAATCTAGTCCTTGGATTATAATGTTTGCAATTTGGACCCCAATTAAACCCCAAACTTTGATATTTCTTTGATTAAGTCCCTGATTGGATTAATTAAATTAATCTCAAGCTTAATTAAGTCCAAAAACTTATCAATTCTCCAATTAAACCCTTAATTGGATTAATTAAATTAATTTCAAGCTCAATTAAGTCTCAAAACTTATCAATTCTCCAATTAAACCCTTAATTGGATTAATTAAATTAATTCCAAGCTCAATTAAGTCTCAAAACTTATCAATTTTTCAATTAAACCCTTGATTGGATTAATTAAATCAATTTTCAAACTTAATTAAGTCTCACAACTTATCAATCATGTTGCCCTTAACCCAAATTTTAATTAATTCTTCATTTATTTTATTTTTACGTGTTTTTTCATTATTTTTTCAGCATTTTTTCAGTAAATAAAATAATTAAAATAAAAGGGTCAAAAATTTGGTTATGACAATAGTAATAGAACAAATTTATTATTTTCTTTTTGTTAAAACCATATTAAGATAATTTGCTAAAGATTAGTTAAGAGGAAGACAATTCTAGCCATTCCGTCGATAAATTAGTGAGATTGCTCCAATCACGGGGAAGGCTTTGCCAAATACTTCATCTCATGGATTCTGAGTTCTTAGCTATCAAATGGCTTTCAAAACAGTTGATTCTAAGTTTCATTTCAATAAATGCCAGTACCAACATTAATTTGGAAGTGCTATAACATGGAGAGCTTGGTTTCGTCTTCTTGGCTCTGCTCTGCTCCGCTCCACCATCATCTCCATCTTATCATGGTATATTTCTATTTTTAAAGAGTTTGATCTGCGATTCTCTCCAACAAATTGGGATAACAAATTGTCAGATGCTGAAAAGGCTGGCAATTCATCTTCCGTTGCTTGAAAATGGCCAGCTATCTCATCCCCCTTCTCTTAGAGTGATGGAGTACATCCAAAAGAATGGTGAGAGTCAGTGATGGAATGGGAGCATCCTAATGCTAAGGATGTCCTTCGTCCCTTTATTATTTAAATGATGACTCTGCCCTTTATCATTCATGTGCTAGGTTGGAATCCTTAAACTGGAGAAGAGTCCACTTATATTTCCTCGCCAACCAAGAAGATGAAGAAGACGAACTTTTCTATGACGAAGCTGCAATCAACTCTGTCCTTGATGAATCAGAGAGCAGATCCAGAAATATTACAAAATGTAGGTAACAGGTTTACGTACATGATTTAATTTGTAGAGGAAAAAAGATTGAACTTCGCATAATTAAATTGATGTCGTTCTCTGAAACTTACAGATCCTCTGTTTGTTATATTACGGTTTCTTATGAAGTGTAAATGGCTTCCTTACTTTATCCGTAAGAGAGGTGGAGGGAGTTAACCTCCATGAGATAGTTATCTTAGAATGGATCTCGCTCGTACTGCGCTTGAAAAGATGCCGCAAGGAATGGAATGCCTAACGAACCTGAGGTATCTTAGAATGAATGGATGTGGTGAAAAGGAGTTTCCTAGTGGGATATTACCAAAACTCTCTCACCTGCAAGTCTTAGTACTAGAAAAGTTTACGGCGCGAGGTGATGGTCCAATAACAATTAAAGGAAAGGAAGTAGGATCCTTGAGAAATTTGGAAAGTTTGGAGTGCCATTTCGAAGGTTTCTCTGACTTCGTGGAGTATCTCAGATCTTGGGATGGGATCCTATCATTAAGCACATACAGAATTTTTGTAGGAATGGTGGATGAAGATTATTGGGCATACATTAATGATTATTCGACAAACATTGGTGATTATCTGACATACTTTGATGATTATCCAAGTAAAACAGTTTTGTTGGGTAATTTGAGTTTCAACGGAGATAGAGATTTTCAGGTCAAGTTCTTAAATGGCATTCAAGGACTGATTTGTCAATGCTTCGATGCAAGAAGTTTATGTGATGTTTTGTCATTAGAGAATGCAACTGAACTGGAGCATATCAGAATTGAGGATTGCAATAACATGGAGAGCTTGGTTTCATCTTCTTGGTTCTGCTATGCTCCACCACCATTGCCATCATATAATGGTACGTTTTCTGGTCTTAAAGAGCTTAATTGTTGTGGATGTAACCATATGAAGAAGTTGTTTCCACTTGTGTTGCTGCCAAACCTCGTAAACCTGGCAAGGATTGATGTTAGTTATTGTGAGAAAATGGAGGAGATAATAGGAACAACAGATGAAGAAAGCAGCACCTCCAATTCCATCACGGAATTCATTCTCCCAAAGTTAAGAACTCTGTATTTGTATCGTTTACCAGAACTGAAAAGTATTTGCAGTGTAAGACTGATTTGCAATTCTCTTACTGTAATCCGTTGTCAGAAGCTGAAGAGGATGGCAATTTGTCTTCCGTTGCTTGAAAATGGCCAGCCATCTCCTCCCCCTTCTCTTGAAATAATCAAGGCATATCCAGAAGAATGGTGGGAGCATCCTAATGCTAAGGATGTTCTTCGTCCCTTTGTAACGTTTCCGCAGGAGGAGACTAGTTGGCGCCTAAGATAATATAATATAGAATAGAGGGTAAGCATCATCTCTCTCAATCGAATTGTACCTTTCGTATTGTTAATCCTTTCGTTGTTAGAATACTTCTTTGTTGCATCATTTATCAATTCTATCCTTCTGCAAGAATACTAATCGATTGTAACCTTAAATTTGCTCATATTCAATAATATATCATTCTTTCAATCATTTTTGTTAAAAATCATGTGCAAAACATAATTATTTTTGACATGAATGATGAAAATAGTCCTTTAAATAAACAAGGATATTCTTATTAATTAATATTGAAATAATCCTTTATCCCTGTGTACCTTTTTTAAAAAAAACCCGATAGATAAATAATTATAATTTGAAGTTTGATTAATATTATATTTTCATCCTATTGAGTTTCTCCAAGATGAAAATCCTATATTGATTTATCATTAAAGTAACCTAATAAATGTACTTTTTAAAAAAAAAAATTCATGCATTTACATTTTCTTAGCAGCTTTTTCGAAGTTTCAACATTCACCTCCGCACTGTTAAAATCATTCTAAAAGCAATAATTTTTTTTTTCCTTGGAAACAGCTTAGATGCACTCAATTATTTTAATCACAACTTTCCACTCTCATGTTGGATTGTTGTGATTCTTATGCGTTATCTTGTTTGGAAACACTCGTGCTACAAAATAGTCTCTGATGAGGATTTCAAAAAAAAGAAGAACTAAAGCATGTACGTGGCTGCCAAAGAAGTCCTAAAATTTAGGTTTTTGATAAAAACGTGCGGGACACGTGATGAAAAAGGAGGTTTAAAATTAAGAAGAAAAGGGATTAATGTAGTTTATGGATTCAGTAATGTTTCTTCTATTAAATGGATTAATTGTTTGATTATATTTATTTATCTGTATTGATTTAATTGTTTTACTATAATATTGATTTAATAAAAAGAACTCCTAAAGCATGTACGTGGCTGCCAAAAAAGTCCTAAAATTTACTCAATTGGAAAGGATCATGGTACTTACTGCCATGATTGTTATGCCCGCAATCAAAACATAATTTGTTTTTGTACTTAGAATTATGTTTGAGTGCATTTAAAAATCTGTTTATTTTTTTAAAAAAATTAAATTAATATTTTTAATATTTTTTAATATATTAATATTAAAATAAAAAAAATATTTTAAAGAGGAAAAAAAAAATATTTGACAAAGAATGAATAGGAAGCTTACGAATAGTTAAGAGTCGAATTGCAAAGTATAGTTTACCCGTTGACTCATAGATTAACTGATTAACCCCATCATATTATTTATTTATAAAAACTAAAATAATAATGTTTTTTCTAATATTATCTTTTTTAATATTTTTATTTTAAAAAAGTTTCACGTTGTATAAAAAAAAGATGTTTTAATTTAGCAACGATAGAGCATCCACAAGGAAGATGTTTTTGCCTTTTTCTTTTTCTTTTTTTTAATTTGTTTTTGTTTATTTGATTATAGGCTGGTTTAGAATTCAGCTAAGACATCTAATAAAATATTTTTATTCTTAGAAATTTTGTGAAAACAATCAGAAAACTAATTTAGGGATTAATTGAGTAATTAATTATCTTACAGAGGATTTTCTATTCTTTTATTTTATTTTTAGAAACAACTAATTTAATCAAACCCCAATAGCCTGATTCTTGGATCACAGAAGCTTGAGACATGGCACATGCTACAAGGAAAAAAGCATGATTTTGTTGAAAACCTTTAAGATTGGACTGTCGCATTCTAACAATAATGTTTGGACCATTTAAAGATTGGACCCAACTTCACTTCAACTTTATTTTATATTTATAATAAATAAAAAGCATGCTGCCAAAGAAGTCCTATAATTTAGGTTTTTGACACACGGGGATCATGGAGACGTGATGAAAAAAGGAGGGCTGCCTCTTCTAGAAAAAGGGGTATTTGTTGGCAATTGCGCCAGAGAAAAAAAAGAAGAAGGAGAACAGGCAAGGAAAGGAATGGCTAATACAGTGAAGGGTAGCCAAATTGTTCAGATTTCCAATTATTCCAACGGTATTTGTTTAATATTAAAAATAAAAAATTATTTTGATTACTAAAAACGAATAGAAAGCTTAAAAATAGTTTAAGAGACGTATTCCAAAGTAAAAAACAAAACCACATCATATTATTTATTTATAAAAACTAAAATGATGGTATTTATTTAAAAAAACTAAAATAAATATTTATTTTTAAACATTATCTTTTTAAAAATTTTTATTTTAAAAAAGTCTTACATAGTTATAGATAAAAAAAGATGTTTTAATTTAGCAACGATAGAGCATCCACAAGGAAGATATTATACGGTTATTAATTTTCATTACAAGAAAAGCTTAGAGACTTGGAGAATCACTATAAAAAAATAGTACGTAATTCAAGGTGTTTTGCCTTTTTAAAAAAAAAAAAATTGCCTCTTTCCCTTTCCACATCTAACCATTGTGCAGATAGAAGACCTGATATTTGCCTCATAAAATTTATTTTAAAATAAATTTATTGGTTTGGATAAAAAGTTTAATTATTTGATAATCTAAGATTTTAAATACTATGAAGCTCGCCACATATATGGCACAAGCAATTATTTAGTTGAATAATACACACATACACTGAGTGTGAAAGTTTACACACTTCAAAGTTTAGTTAAAGATAAGAAAATAATTGTTAAACCGTGTTTATTTTAAAAAACTTAAAATTTAAAATTTAACTAAATAAGATATTGATTGGGTGGAATTTAATCGATCAATCAAACCAATCTGATTCATATCTAATTGGATTACTAAAAAAAAAATGAAATGATATTATTTTAATAAAATAATTAATCTGAATTAACTTAATAAATAATTCATAAGTTATGATATTATATTAAAAAAATTATCTTAAACCAAATAAATCAAGTAACTTAAAAATATTGTAATGTTATTTTTGATAATTTAGTAAGGATTTGGAGAATATATATTTAAAAATAATCTTTGTCATAAGATTAAGTTATTCCAACAATCCGAGTCCATTAAAACCTGTTTGTTAAGGTGGTAAACCATAACAAAAACATCGATTTTTATTATTTTATTGGCAAAATGCAGGTATAACAGCAGTGCATCATGTTGCCCAAAAAAAAAATACAAATCTTAATTTATTTTTAATTATTTTTGAAAACCGGAGAAGCAGGTAAACTGTGACTAAAATAGTGTTTGATTTTATGGTAATAATTATTTTTTAAAGTGTTTTTTATTTGAAAATATATTAAAATAATATTATTTTTTATTTTTAAAATTTATTTTTAGCATTAATATAAAAAAATATTAAAATAAAAAATATCAAGTTATTTTAAAAACATGGTTCAACTGTATTATTATTATTATTATTGCCAGGGGTTTGGTTGTTCCAGGGAGGGCCGGAAAGGTTACGGGATGGAGAGTTGTTGATAACCATTAACCAATAACAGGGCTAAGATGAGTGAGGCTAATTAAAAGCATGTAAAAGTGTATCAAGTGACTGTTTGCTATTAATATTTTTGAATTGTTTTGAGGTGGTAATATAAAAAAAATAAAAAATATTTTTTTAATATATTTTTAAATAAAAAATATTTTTTTTAAAAAAAACTTGAATTATGCTACTCTTTCTCATATTCATGTGTTTACATTTTCTTGGCAGCTTCTTCAAAGTTTGAACATTGGGTGGGTCCACAGACTCCACACGTTAGCTTTCTATATCTTATAAATATAGTTTATAGGTATTCTATATCTTATAATATAGTTTATAGGATTTAGAATCTTGATGAATGAAACCAGCATTCTCGATTTCTTGGGATAGAAAGAAAGTTGGAATAACTTATATTTGGATTTTTCTTGGGGTGGAATTTCTTGCTCCATCTGTGTTGCAGCCTGTGTTTTGCATCCAAAATTATTATTATATGTGCTTTGTGTGTGTGTGTATTCTTTAAGTTATGTGTATATATATATATTCTTTAAGTTATGTAACGTCATTGTTATTGTAGGACATTACTATTATTTAAGTATTATCGAAGTCCTAGACTTTGGTTCCAATTTACTCTCTAGACTAATTAAACTTTATTTACATGTGATCAAATTTATAAAAAATAGTTTTTTATATGATTGATTTATAAGTTTGATAAATTAACCCAAACCGATATAGATAAATTCAATATAGTTTCCTTGCAAGAATTTTGAATTATCTTTTTTAAAAAAATTAAAACAATATTGTTTAGAAAAAATCAATTAATTAATAATAAAATAATAAAATCAATAAAATCATAGTGCCATGGGTTGATTTTATTAGTTTAAGTCAACATTAATAAAACAAAAGATTTGAAATTTAATTAATTATTAAATAACATGTTAATGGTTAGATTACAGTTTCTTCTTTACAAATAACCAGTGGGGAAAATTAACATAAAAAACAAATCTTAATTTTCATTTTTTAAATAAATTAGGTAGGATTTGAGTTTTTTTAAGTAATTATATCTTTATTAGCTTAAACAAAGATACTTATTAAAAGGACATAATAGAAAAGGGAAATTTAAGAGTAATTAAACTTGTAAAAGCATGTTGAAGACCATATCTAAAATATAAGGACTAATTGGGAAAAGTCTTCAAAGAAAAAGGACTACTTTTTTATGGGATGGTGGGGGAGTTTCTCGGAATTGAAATGGTCGAGGATGTAGAGGAGTACTGTCATCATTCCCATCACTGGCCTGTTATGGCAAGTCGTCGGAGGGAGGGCGACCCATTTTCCTAAAGGATTGTTTGGCAAAGCGTACACTTGCATAAAGGAATGGTTAAGGCTCTCTTGAAAATTAAAAGTTGTGTAAAAACTATAATGATTAGGATGTGCATGATAACGTTGTGGTTTAAAATTTTTTTATTTAAAAATATATTAAAATAATATTATTTTAAATTATTTTGACATCAACACATTAAAATAATTTAAAAACATAAAAAAATAATCTTAAACAAACAAAATTAAATTATGATGCAACACGGTTTGTATTGCGTTTCCAAACATGCTTTAGGTCAGAGTTTAGATTTTTTTTCCACCGGTCTTCAACTATGAATATTGAAATTTATTATTCATTTGTGTCTTTGATTTTGCAGATTCGAGCCAAGCTGACATTACCCGATTGACTCTTTTTCAATCAATTTTTATAAAAATAAAAACTTAAAAATCAAACCAAATTTTCATTTTGAGTTATAAAATAAGCTATAAATTTCAAATCCAACAATGGATTTATAAAAGAGAAAAACATTTAACTATGTAAATACAATTTGAATTATTTGTACCACATTTTGTATACATTTAATTTTCTTAACACTAAAGAATGAACATGTAAGTGTTGTTAAAATAGTTTTTAATATTAAAAAAAAATATATAAATATAAATCAAAGGTCTTATATAATAAAATAAAACGAGGATCAGTTGTTTCGTTTTATACATCTGGTTGGTTTGTGATCGCTTGCTGCACCCTTTCCCCTTTGGAAAATGGAAGCAGAAACTTTCTGCATTCGATCGGGGGCCACAGAGGTTAGCTAGCTAACTTTAATTCCGATTCCGACATGATTATTAAAGTTATGGAACATGATCCATCATCACTAGCCTCTCCTCATTCATGTGTTAGGTTGGAATCCTTAAACTGTTTTTTCCACGGTTTTTCGACTAGGTTCAGGAATTCATTTTATAAAAAACTATAGATTTTTGTATCATTCGTGGATATATAGTAAAAATTCCTTTTGATGTTAAGAACATCATCGTAACAAAAACCTTAACTAGTAGGAAAAACACGCAGCAAATACAACTCAACTCAAAAATTCATCAATCATGATGTTACCATGTCATAATTAATTTGAGATAAGGAATATGTATGGACTTTACAAATAGGTATTATCATCTAGAATACTATGATTCTTATTAGCAATTTTTTTTGTACATATTCAAGGCTTTCTACCAGAATTCTTATTAGGAAAAACTTGTGTAGATATTCAAGGTAGTTGTGGTTTTATTTCAATGGACTCGACACTTTTTTCTTATAAACGTTTAACGTACGTGTACAAATTCTCAAAGTACTGTAGGTTTTGAGTCCTGAGTTTTATTTCCAACCATAGGTTTTTAACGGTTGTTTCAGTACCCCTAAGCACTATTTTTATTGCTAATGCTATTCTTCGTTAAATTTTTAGGGAATGGAAGTTGAAGTGGATCAGATAATGACATTGATGGGGGAGGAGTGCGATGCATCATTCCTAGCATAGTACTTACAGCTCTTGAAGCTAAGCTTCAGGCTCTTACATTTTCAGGTCAGCTTTTTCAAAGTTTCAACAATGGGGTGGGTCCACGAGTTAAAGTGTTTGGCATTATTATCATAAAATGTTTTTTTTAAAAATAATTTTTAGCTTCTGATTCTTTTGTTGAAGATTTTAATTATATGCAGCGGTAGACAAAAGAAAAGCGAAATAGAGGTGTACAGCAACTTGTTGTCTCTTGTAATATAATCTTTGGCAGGATAGTTATGGCTTTTTTCCTAGCAACTTCTTGTCAAACAATAAAAGAATCTTTCCTACTGTAACATTCTCTTCCAAATCTCATCTCATTATACCATTGATTTCCAATTTCCCTTATCAAATTTCTTAAACCTTTCCGATGATCAGTGCTTCCTTTTCTGATTGAATCGAATCATCTGGAGCTCAACATCTTGCAACTTCCTTGTTATTTTTAAACCATATATTCTTCTCTGATCTTGTTTAGCAAACCAGCACTTGAAGAACTACTTGAATCCAGGTAAATTATTTATACTCCATCTTCTTCATTTTCTTTTTCACATGTAACTCTGGTTTGAATCTTTCAAGTAAAACACAAGTTGTAGAAATTCTAATGAGAAACTTTGGAGTTAGGATCATCAACACCTTCCAAAAATAAATAATTTGATCTTTCTCAGTTGTAACAATCCATGCCTTATGGAGTTCATACTAAATTGACCCCAAGTTAATCTTGAATTCATTTTTTTTCCTTCTTAGTTTCTTTGCCGTTTGTAACTTATTATTTTAGTTTCAACCTTCCTTTTCCAATTAATGTACTTCCATTAATTTTTATTCAATATTTTGACCCTTTTTATCTGTAGGACAAAATGGGTAGATCCGATGATCCGTTTTGGAAGGAAGTTGAAGATATGAATGGTGGAAGCATGAAGTGTAAGTTTTGTGGGCATTTATTTGCCAATGGTACTTCCATTTCGAGGATCAAATGGCATTTATCAGGAGAGAGAGGGCATGGTGTTGAAATTTGTTGTCAGGTGCCTAAAGAAGTTCAAGGAGCAGCCTTTCTAGCTATGCGTGGTGGCAACAAAAGACATAAAGACATAGCTATGCGTGAAGGATCTTTTCAGCATGTTGACAGAAGTGTGGATGCTCATGAGAATAGAGGAGAAGCAACACAAGGAACAGATTTAGTGGATCAATTTGTTGATGGCACTTGGGTTCAGATACACTCTGCCCTTTCAAAGGAGCAGCAGCTGAATGAAATCTCTACGTATTTAATGCAGGAAGATGAGGATGTGGAGCGTCTGCATGATGAATTTGAAACTGTAGCGAGAACAGAACAAGTGCAGCATCTGGAGAGAGGTAGCTCTTGTGAGAGGCCATCAATTAATCAAGCTGATGAGCCTCGAGGAGATTCATCCCAACCAACAGATCCATTGTGTCTTGACCATGGAAGATATTATGATCAACTCTGTGCACCTTCACTAAGCAAAGATGTCGTTATGTATGATGTGCAGAACATGGTTAGAGTGAGGACAGAACCAGTGGAGGAGGAGGGTGTGGAGAATAGTCGAAGATCAGTGCAGGTTGGTGCTGGAGCTAGATCTTCTGAAAGTCTGAAATACAACACAAGTGAGACTAGAGGAGTTCCATTACCTACTAGCTCCACAAAGCCAGTGGGTCAAGCATTTGAAGAGAATACGAAGGAGATATGGTCTTTGTTAATGGATGATAAAGTCCCAACCATTGGCATTTATGGCATGGGGGGGATTGGTAAAACGACAATACTCAAACATATCTATAATGAGCTTCTACAAAGACCAAATATTTGTGATCATGTTTGGTGGGTGATTGTGTCTCAAGATTTTAGCATTACTAGATTGCAGAATCTCATAGCTAAATGCCTTCATCTAGACCTTGCAAATGAAGATGATGATGTGCATAGAGCTGCCAAATTGTCAGAAGAATTAAGGACGAAACAAAAATGGATTCTCATTTTAGATGATTTGTGGCACAATTTTGAGCTTGATGAAGTGGGAATTCCTGTGCTGTTGAAAGGATGCAAGCTGATTATGACAACTAGATCAGAAACGGTTTGTCATCGGATGGCTTGCCACCACAAAATCAAAGTGAAGCTACTTTCGGAGGGAGAAGCTTGGACTTTGTTCATGGAAAAACTTGGACGTGACATAGCACTTTTACCAGAAGTGGAAGGAATTGCGAAAGATATTGCTGGGGAATGTCCTGGTTTGCCATTGGGAATTATTGCAGTGGCAGGAAGCTTGAGGGGAGTGGATGACCCACATGAGTGGAGAAATACATTGAACAAATTGAGAGAATCAGAATTTAGGGACATAGATGATAAAGTATTCAGGTTATTGAGGTTTAGTTATGATCGGTTAGGTGATTTAGCACTAAAGCAATGTCTCTTGTACTGTGCATTATTTCCTGAAGATGATATTATTGCAAGGGAGGAGTTGATAGGTTATTTGATCGATGAGGGAATTATTAAAGGAAAGAGGAGCAGGGGAGATGCATTTGATGAGAGCAACACGATGCTTAATAGACTTGAATATGTCTGCCTATTGGAAAGTGCTCAAATGGGTTTTAATGATATTAGACGTGTCAAGATGCATGACTTGATTAGAGACATGGCCACCCAAATACTGCAAGACGAATCTCAAGTCATGGTTAAAGCAGGTGCGCAATTAAAAGAGTTGCCAGATGCAGAGGAGTGGACGCAGAATCTCACAAAAGTCTCACTAATGAGAAACAAGATCGAAGAAATTCCTTCCAGCTATTCACCAAAGTGTCCCTATCTATCAACTCTATTTCTACGTGATAATAAAGGGTTGCGATTTATTGCGGATTCATTTTTCAAGCAATTGCATGGGCTCAAGGTCCTCGATCTGTCTTGGACAGGTATTGAAAACTTGCCAGACTCTGTCTCTGATTTGGTGAGTCTCACTGCGTTATTGCTCTGTATGTGTGACAACTTAAGATTTGTTCCATCATTAAAGAAGCTCAGGGCACTGAAGAGGTTGGATCTCTCTTGTACTCGACTTGAAAAGATGCCACAAGGAATGGAATGCCTAACCAACCTGAGGTATCTTAGAATGAATGGATATGGTGAAAAGGAGTTTCCTAGTGGGATATTACCAAAACTCTCTCACCTGCAAGTCTTTGTACAAGAACAGTTTATGCCGCAAGATGATGCTCCGATAACAGTTAAAGTAAAGGAAGTAGGATCCTTGAGAAATTTGGAAACTTTGGAGTGCCATTTCGAAGGTTTTTCTGACTTCGTGGAGTATCTCAGATCTCGGGATGGGATCCTATCATTAAGCACATGCAAGATTTTAGTAGGAGAGGTGCGTAGATATTTAGAGCAATTGATGGAAGATTTTCCAAGTAAAACAGTTGGGTTGGGTAATTTGAGTATCAACGGAGATAGAGATTTTCAGGTCAAGTTCTTAAATGGCATTCAAGGACTGATTTGTGAATGCATCGATGCAAGAAGTTTATGTGATGTTTTGTCATTAGAGAATGCAACTAAACTGGAGCGCATTAGCATTCGGGAATGCCATAACATGGGTTTCATCTTCTTGGTCCTGCTCTGCTCCACCACGATTGCCATCATGTAACGGTACGTTTTCTGGTCTTAAAGAGTTTTATTGTTACAAGTGTAAAAGTATAAAGAAGTTGTTCCCGCTTGTGTTGCTGCCAAACCTCGTAAACCTGGAAAAGATTGATGTTAGTCATTGTGAGAAAATGGAGGAGATAATAGGAACAACAGATGAAGAAAGCAGCACCTCCATTTCCATCACGGAAGTCATTCTCCCAAAGTTAAGAATTCTGGAATTGTTTGATTTACGAGAACTGAAAAGCATTTGCAGTGCAAAACTGATTTGCAATTCTCTTGAACATATCCTTACATAATTTTTTTAAAATAAAAATAGTATTTTTATATATTTTTAAATGGCTACCAAAGAAGTCCTAAAATTTAGGTCTTTGATGAAAACGTGTGGGACACGGGGACCATGGGGACGTGATGAAAAGGAGGGTTTAAAAGTGTGGATTGGAAATCTATTTGTACAATATATCATCTTCTGCTGCTGTGATTATTAAAGCCTTGCCAATAATTACAGATTATAGCACCCACGAGGATTGGAAATCTTTTTCCTTGACAAGCACAGGCAATATTATTGATTCAACTTTCCAAAATGTATTCTTTAGCCACCACAAAGTTTAACACACACACACACACGAGTGTGAAAGTTTATACACTTCAAAGTAAAGTTAAAGATAAGAGCATATATAATTGTTAAACCCCGTAGATTTGTTTAAAAAAAACTCAAAATCTAAAATTTAACTTAGATTGGGTTGTAATTAAATCATATAAGATATTAATTTAATAAAATTTGATCGATTCAATCAAATCTAGTTTATATTTGACTAAATTAATTAAAAAAAAATGAAATGATATTATTTTAATAAAAATAATTAATTTGAACTAACTTAATAAATTATTTGTAATATTAAAAAATTATCTTAAACACAAAAATTTAAACAGATTTAAAAATGTTATAATGTTACTTTCTAATAATTTAGTAAGGATACCCCACAGCCTCCTCCTCTGGTTCTTGTCGAGAAAGTGTATGGAGCCTTGACAAATAAAGGTTCTCTGATCTGTTGATTGGGTTTGGGTCTCAACCGTTTGTGAGATTACAAGAGTTCTGGCAGTCGATAGTAATAGAACAAATTTATTAATAGAACTGGTCGTAATTACTGGTCAGGAGTTCTGGCAGTCGATAGAACAAATTTATTATTTTCTTTTTGGTAAAACCATATTAAGATAATTTGCTAAAGATTAGTTAAGAGGAGGACAATTCTAGCCATTCCGTCGATAAGTTAGTGAGATTGCTCCAATCACGGGGAAGGCTTTGCCAAATACTTCATCTCATGGATTCTGAGTTCTTAGCTAAACTTAAATAAAATATTATAATAGTGGAGTATCTAAATTATCTAATAAAATATTTTTTATTTTTTATAAATTTTGTGAAAAAAAATAAAAAACTAATTTAGGAATTAATTGAGTAATTATTAGTTCACAGAGGATTTTATTTTATTTTATTTTTAGTGACAGCTAATTTCATCAAACACCAATTGCCTTGTTCTTTAATCACATAAGCTTAAGACATGGCACGTGCTACACTGCTAATGCTGGGACACTGTCACGTTCTAACAATAATGTTTGAACCATACACTTGAGGGCTTAGTTGTTGTGGTAAACTGCAAGTTCAATCCTTGCGAATGTCCCGGGTTCGAACCTTAAAGAGTACCCCTGTCACTCCTGTGGTGTCTTACCTGTTCACTGGGCTTGCAGGATGTTCAGTGGGCCCGGGGATTAGTTGTGGTGCGCGCAAGCTGGCCCGGACATCCCGGTTATAAAAAAAAAAAAAAAAAAACAATAATGTTTGAACCATTTAAGATTGGACCCTACTTCACTTGAACTTTACTTTATATTTATAATGAGGAAAAAGTATGATTGGGTTGAAAACCATTTTATGCTCGTTCGAAAGCTTTTGGACCAGGTTATCATGTGTTTGATACTGTTATATAGAGTATTTTTTAAAAATAATTTTTGTAGATTTTATTTTTAATATCAATACATCAACATCATTAAAAACAACTAAAAAATTATTAATTTAATATTTTTTAAAAACAAATATAAATTTTAAAAAATATTTAAAAGCATATGGACATACCCAAACCGGTAAACATCAAAAGCTACATTGGTATGTCTCTATGAATATATGATAATGGAGCCTTTTTTTTGAATATTTAAAACTAGAAAGTAGTATAGGCGTGATTTTTAAAATCTTGATCCCTAGACTTTTTGCATCTTTTATTTTTTTATTTTTAGTTTTAATTCAAAATTTTATTTTATTTCACTTTTGATCCATGATTTTGAGATGAAAGAAAAAAAGTCACCTAAAAAAACTTGGAAAAAGATAAAAAGTTATTGGTTCAATACACATATAATAATCTATCTTCAATAGTAAATAAAATCATTGCAATTTAAATACGATTTAATTATTGAATGTGAATAAAATAAGATATAATAATAAAATAGAGATCGTCGTCTCCTCAGTCCTCACCCTATGTAAGAGATGACTGCTTTTGCACAAAACTCTTCACCTCACCAATCAACAAAGAAAATTCAGGCGATTCAGGCAGGCAATAAAACCCATGAAAAGCATTTGGATACTCTACCAAATGTACTTCTTTCCCAGATTTCTTCAGCCCCTCATGGTACCTCTTCTGCCAATCTTGCAAGGGATCGAACCCTCCGACAAAAAGTAACGTCGCAGGGAACTTCACGCCTGAAATATCCACCGCATTTGGTCCGAAAACATTAACCACCGAGTGGTTTCGGTCCGATCCCTCAGGCAGAAACGCCTTCCACATCCAGAAAATTAGTGTTTTATCTCGGTTTTTTCTAAGCCTTAGATGCATTTTTTAATTTTAGTCATTGATTGTTTTTGTTTTCAATTTTATCATCATAGATTGTGCTGACTGCTATGGAGTTTTAACTCTGATGCAGCAACTTGCTGGGTTTAACTGAGTTCTGTATTTCTCAATTAGCAGCGTGCAAATAAACAGCATTTAGCTTTTTCACTAATGCAATAAACAACATTTAGATAAAATTGATGAGAGGCATCATTCATAGCATAGTATTTACAGCTCTTGAAGCTAAGCTTCAGGCTCTTACATTTTCAGGTCAGCTTTTTCAAAGTTTTCAACAATGGGGTGGGGTCTACACGTTAACTCAGCATTAGCTTCTGATTCTTTTGTTGAAGTTTTCAATTATATGCAGCGCTAGACAAAAGAAAAGCAAATTTGAGGTGTACAGCAACTTGCCATATCTTATAATATAATCTCTGGTAGGTGAAATTTTGTGGCTTCCTTCCTAGCAACTTCCTTCTTGTCAAACAATACAATAGTCTTTGCTACTGTAACATTCTCTTCCAAATCTCATCTCATTATACCATTGATTTCCCATTTCCCTCATAAAATTTCTTAAACCTTTCTGATGATCAGTGCTTCCTTTTCTGATTGAATCGAATCATCTGGAGCTCAACATCTTGCAACTTCCTTCTTATTTTTAAACCGTATATTCTTCTCCGTTCTTGTCTTTTTTGCTGAATACTGCTTAAGCAAACCAGCACTTGAAGCGAAACTTGAATCCAGGTAAATTATTTATAATCCATCTTCTTCATTTTGTTTTTCACATGTAACTCTGGTTTGAATCTTTCAAGGAAAACACAAGTTGTAGAAATTCTAATGAGAAACTTTGGAGTTAGGATCATCAACAGTTTCCAAAAATAAATAATTTGATCTTTCTCAGTTGTAACAATCCATGCCTTATGCAGTTCATACTAAATTGACCCCAAGTTAACCTTGAATTCCTTGTTTTTTCTTCTTAGTTTCTTCGCTGTTTGTAACTTATTATTTTAGTTTCAACCTTCCTTTTCCAATTAATGTACCTCCATTAATTTTTATTCAATATTTTGACCCTTTTTATCTGTAGGACAAAATGGGTAGATCAGATGATCCGTTTTGGAAGGAAGTTGAAGATATGAATGATGGAAGCATGAAGTGTAAGTTTTGTGGGCATTTATTTGCCAATGGTACTTCCATTTCGAGGATAAAGTGGCATTTATCAGGAGAGAGAGGGCATGGTGTTGGCATTTGTGGTCAGGTGCCTAAAGAAGTTCAAGGAGCAGCCTTTCTAGCTATGCGTGGTGGCTACAAAAGACATAAAGGCATAGCAAGTTCAAGCATGGAATACACTGGTGAAGGATCTTTTCAGCATGTTGACAGAAGTGTCTCTCCTTGGAGACTCAGAGTTGATGCTCATGAGAATAGAGGAGAAGCAACACAAGGAACAGATTTAGTGGATCAATTTGCTGATGCTACTTGGGTTCATATGCACTCTGCCCTTTCAAAGGAGCAGCAGCTGAATGAAATCTCTACGTATTTCATGCAGGAAGATGAAACTGTAGCGAGAACAGAACAAGTGCAGCATCTGGAGAGAGGTAGCTCTTGTGAGAGGCCATCAATTAATCAAGCTGATGAGCCTCGAGGAGATTCATCCCAACCAAACAGATCCTTTGTGTCTTGATCATGGAAGATATTATGCCCAACTATTTGCTCCATCAGTAAACAATGATGTCATTATGAATGATGTGCAGAACATGCTTAGAGTGAGGACAGAACCAGTGGAGGAGGAGGGTGTGGAGAATAGTGGAAGATTAGTGCAGCCTGGCGCAGGAGCTAGATCTTCTACCAGCCTTAAATACAACACAAGTGAGACTAGAGGAGTTCCATTACCTACTAGCTCTAAGAAGCTAGTGGGTCGAGCATTTGAAGAGAATACGAAGGTGATATGGTCTTTGTTGATGGATGATGAAGTCTCAACCATTGGTATTTATGGGATGGGGGGAGTTGGTAAAACAACAATACTGCAACATATCCATAATGAGCTTCTACAAAGACAAGATATTTGTGATCATGTTTGGTGGGTAACTGTGTCTCAAGATTTCAGCATTAATAGATTGCAGAATCTTATTGCTAAACGTCTTCATCTAGACCTTTCAAGCGAAGATGATGATCTGCATAGAGCTGCCAAATTGTCAGAAAAACTAAGGAAGAAACAAAAATGGATTCTCATTTTAGATGATTTGTGGAACTATTTTGAGCTTGATGAAGTGGGAATTCCTGTGCTGTTGAAAGGATGCAAGCTGATTATGACAACTAGATCAGAAACGATTTGTCTTCGGATGGCTTGCCACCACAAAATCAAAGTGAAGCTACTTTCGGAGGGAGAAGCTTGGACTTTGTTCATGGAAAAACTTGGACGTGACATAACACTTTTACCAGAAGTGAAAGGAATTGCGAAAGATATTGCTGGGGAATGTGCTGGTTTGCCATTGGGAATTATTGCAGTGGCAGGAAGCTTGAGGGGAGTGGACGACCCACATGAGTGGAGAAATACATTGAACAAATTGAGAGAATCAGAATTTAGGGACATAGATGAGAAAGTATTCAGGTTATTGAGGTTTAGTTATGATCAGTTAGGTGATTTAGCACTAAAGCAATGTCTCTTGTACTGTGCATTATTTCCTGAAGATGATATGATTGAAAGGGAGGAGTTGATAGGTTATTTGATCGATGAGGGAATAATTAAAGGAAAGAGGAGCAGGGGAGATGCATTTGATGAGGGCCACACGATGCTTAATCGACTTGAAAATGTCTGCCTATTGGAAAATGCTAAAATAAAGTATGATGATATTAGACGTGTCAAGATGCATGACTTGATTAGGGACATGGCCATCCGAATACTGCTAGAGAACTCTCAAGGCATGGTCAAAGCAGGTGCACAATTAAAAGAGTTGCCAGATGCAGAGGAGTGGACGGAGAATCTGACGAGAGTTTCACTAATGGAAAACATGATCGAAGAAATTCCTTCCACCCATTCACCCAGGTGTCCCTATCTATCAACTCTATTGCTATGTCAAAATCGTTGGTTGGGATTTATTGCGGATTCATTTTTCAAGCAATTGCATGGGCTCCAGGTCCTCGATCTCTCTTGGACAGGTATTGAAAACTTGCCAGACTCTGTCTCTGATTTGGTGAGTCTCACTGCGTTATTGCTCAAACACACCAACATACGTCATGTTCCATCATTAAAGAAGCTTAGGGCACTGAAGAGGTTGGATCTCTCTGGTACTCAGGCACTTGCAAAGATGCCGCAAGGAATGGAATGCCTAACCAACCTGAGGTATCTTAGAATGAATGGATGTGGTGAAAAGGAGTTTCCTAGTGGGATATTACCAACACTCTCTCACCTGCAAGTCTTTGTACTAGAAAAGTTTACGAAAGCTCCAACAACAGTTAAAGGAAAGGAAGTAGGATCCTTGAGAAAATTGGAAACTTTGGAATGCCATTTCAAAGGTTTTTCTGACTTCGTGGAGTATCTCAGATCTCGGGATGGGATCCTATCATTAAGCACATACAAAATTTTAGTAGGAAAGGTGGGTAGATATTTAGAGCAATTGATGGAACATTTTCCAAGTAAAACAGTTGGGTTGGGTAATTTGAGTATCAACGGAGATAGAGATTTTCAGGTCAAGTTCTTAAATGGCATTCAAGGACTGATTTGTGAATGCATCGATGCAAGAAGTTTATGTGATGTTTTGTCATTAGAGAATGCAACTGAACTGGAGCGCATCAGCATTCGGAAATGCCATAACATGGAGAGCTTGGTTTCATCTTCTTGGTTCTGCTCTGCTCCACCACGATTGCCATCATATAATGGTATCTTTTCTAGTCTTAAAAGGTTTTATTGTTATAATTGTGAAAGTATGAAGAAGTTGTTCCCGCTTGTGTTGCTGCCAAACCTCATAAACCTGGAAAGGATTGAAGTTAATGAATGTGAGAAAATGGAGGAGATAATAGGAACAACAAATGAAGAAAGCAGCACCTCCAATTCCATCACGGAAGTCATTCTCCCAAAGTTAATAACTCTGAAATTGTCTTGGTTACCAGAACTGAAAAGCATTTGCAGTGCAAAACTGATTTGCAATTCTCTTGAAGATATTAGTGTAATGTCTTGTAAGAAGCTGAAGAGGATGCCAATTTGTCTTCCGTTGCTTGAAAATGGCCAGCCATCTCCTCCCCCTTCTCTTAAAGAAATCAACGCATATCCAAAAAAATGGTGGGAGTCAGTAGTGGAGTGGGAGCATCCTAACGCAAAGGATGTCCTTCGTCCCTTTGTAAACTAATATAATATAGTATGCTTACAATTACATAAATAACATTTTTCATTTTTTTTATTTCATTAAAGACTACTGAATTGTCATATTTTTTTTAACTCGATAGATAAACAATTATAATTTGAAGTTTGATTAATATTATATTTTCATCCTATTGAATTTCTCCAAGATGAAAATAAAAAAAATAAAAAAAATATTATATTGATTTATCATTAAAGTAACCTAATATTATAAATCATCAGTGAAAGTATTCTTCTACACACATTTTTAAAATGTCTAAGAGAGTATGAATATGACAGTTTTGGTTTCTAAACCTGAAACTGCCAGAAACTGCCATATTCATAAACACATTTTTTAAATACTAAATTTAATACTGTTAACGATATTATCCAATCTCCTGAAGATAATACTGATACTGAAGATAAACATGATCAGGGATTGATATCCCTGACCTGACCTGACCTGACCTGCTCATACCTGATCATACCTGAACAAGAGAGATTACTACGACTGAAGATAATCGTGATCTCCAAGCATATCTACAATAAAGATAATATTGATATTGAAGATAAACATGATCAGGGAGTACGATAATTATCAAGAAGTCTGGATACTGAAGAGATCATGATCAGGGATTGTTATCCCTGATCATACCTGCTCATACCTGACCTGACCTGCTCATACCTGCACAAGAGATATTCATTGAATCTGAAGATAACGTGATCACATTAGAAAATATGTGTATATCTTATCATTAATTGTACTCTTGATTATAGGATTTATTTTGAATTTAAGATGGTATTATATAAGACCATCATGTAACAGTAAAAGATCATTCAACGGAAATACATTCTTCTGTATCTCTCTAGCCTTCCCGTCTACAGCTCTTCTCTTCTTCTTCTCCTATTCTTTTATCTTACATGGTATCAGAGCCCTTGACTCACGTCACACAAATGGCCTCCTCTACAGAAAATACCTCTGATGCTGCTGCTATTAGCATTCCCGCTCTTGTTTCCCCTCCTGCTATAAATGTCACAAAACTCTCAAAAGACAACTATCATGTCTAGAAAGCTCAACTAATTCCCTTCTTCCGTGGGCAAGGTATTTTTGGCTACCTTGATGGAACCATTCCCATTCCATCTAAAGAAATTTCTGCTGCTGCAACCTCCTCTGTCATCTCCAATCCTCTCTATGAACATTGGCAGCGCCAGGATGCTGTTATAGTTGCCATTCTGTTCTCTACAATCTCCGAGAATGTTCTTATCCAAGTGGTATCTTACACCACCTCAGCTGCTATTTGGTGTGCTTTAGCCAAATCTTTTTCCTCTCAATCACGTGCTAGAGTTATTCAACTCCGCACTGAACTTGTCAACACCCGTAAAGGGTCACAATCTGCCCATGACTTCTTTATGCAGATCAAACGCATGACAGATGAACTTGCTGTTGCCGGTCATGCTCTTCATTGTGATGAAATTATCTCCTATCTACTGTCGGGTCTTGGCCATGATTATGACTCTCTTGTCACTGCCATCACCGCACGGACAGATCCTGTCACCTTAGAGGAAGTTTATGCCCTCTTACTCACCACAGAAGCACGGCTGCAACACAACAATGGACCTCCTATTCAGCCTGTTGTTCATGTAGCTACCCGCCAGCAACACTTTTCTTCCTACAGAGGACGAAATATGTATAGAGGCAGAGGAAGAAATTTCAGAGATACTTATTTTCGAGATGCTTCATCCTCTAATAATTCTAATGGCAGGAACAATTTTCATAGAGATGCTATGATATGCCAGGTATGTGATAAACCTGGTCACTCTGCCAAAAAATGCTACCATCGATTTGATGTCACATACCGTGACAATTCTGCAAAAATCAACACTCCGCAAGGGCTAATGGCGACAACAAGGTCTGTTTTTGCATCTGATTGGCACCCTGATACTTGTGCTACAAATCATCTCACCAATAACATGGACAACTTAAATCTTCAAAGTGACGACTATACTGGTTCAGATCACGTTCTGGTTGACAATGGTGCAGGTTTGCAAATCTCTCGTGTTGGTTCTTCTATTTTTACTCCATCCAAAACCCCTTTTATGCTCAAACAATTATTACTTGTTCCTGAAATTCAAAAAAATCTCATTTCTGTTCAACAATTTTGCAATGATAATCTAGTGTTTTTTGAATTTCATGATCAATTTTTTCTTATTAAGGACTACTTGGGGAAAATCCTTCATCGCGGCACCTTTAAAGATGGGCTATATTCCTTCTCCAACCTGTCGGACAAATTCTCCTCTCATGCACTCACTGCTGTACGAGAGTCTTATCAAATATGGCATCACCGACTTGGCCATGCATCATTTCCAGTTATTCAAAAAACTATTTCCGCATTTACGTTACCTGTTGCAAGTAAAAAGCTTCCAGTTTGTTCGGATTGTCAACTAGCTAAAAGTAGTCAATTATCTTTCCATTCCAGCAATCATAAATCTATTCATCCTTTAGACATAGTGCACACTGATGTTTGGGGTCCATCACCCATCTTGTCAAACAGTGGCGCTCGTTATTATGTATGTTTTTTAGACGATTGCACCAAATTCATCTGGTTATTTCCTCTTAAACTAAAATCGGATGTTGAAAAAGTTTTTCTGCTCTTTAAAACTTCAGTTGAACGTCAATTTAATCGTTCAATAAAAAATATTCAATCTGATTGGGGTGGTGAATACCGTCGTATGTCAACACTATTAACTCAAATAGGCATTCACCATCGCAAAGCATGCCCATACACTCATCAGCAAATGGGTGCAGTTGAACGTCATCATAAACAAATTGTTGAGGTCGGTCTTTCATTGCTTTCTCACTCTAAACTCCCACAACAATTTTGGGAAGATGCTTTTCTCACAGCCACATATATCATCAATCGTCTTCCCACTCCTATTCTCAATCAAAAATCTCCATACGAAATTGTTTTTCGTCATACTCCTGATTATCGTTTTCTTAAAGTTTTTGGTTGTGCATGCTGGCCTTATCTTCGACCATACAACAAACACAAAATTGATTTCAGATCTAAAGATTGCATTTTTATTGGTTATAGTTCGGACCATCATGGATATAAATGTCTTGACCTTGCAACAGGTAAAGTTTACATGTCCCGTCATGTCGTTTTCGACGAAAACAAATTCCCATACCAAATTACTGAAAATCATTCGACTATTTCTCCACTCACTACATCAGTTACTGTTTCGTTTCCAAACACTGTTCCCTCTATTTCACTAACACCTGCAGGTACAAACTCTCCTCCATCATTGCCAAACATGGATGCTGCTCTGCCGGTATGCTCTTCCAACCCGGAACCATCACCTCCATTACTTGATGATACAGCTCCATCCTCTCTACCAAGACCACTGTCGCATCCCACAGACATACCACCACCTCCATCCAACAATCACCCGATGGTAACCAGATCAAAGAACCACATTTCCAAACCAAAAAAATCCTCTGATGGACAAACCTTGTATCCCCTGCCCCGTGCACTGCTAGCTACTGCTTCTCCTCCCTAAAAAAGAACCAACTTCGTTTACTGAAGCCTCAAAATCTTCTCACTGGAGGTCTGCCATGAACACTGAGTTTGATGCCTTGCTCCGGAATCGCACCTAGGAACTGGTTCCTCCATCTCGCAAGGTAAATGTCATCGGCTGTCGCTGGATCTTCAAGCTAAAGAGGAAGGCTGATGGTTCTATCGAAAGATACAAGGCACGCCTTGTTGCTAAGGGGTTTCATCAACAATTTGGGGTGGACTTCAATGAAACCTACAGCCCGGTAGTGAAGCCTGCAACAATCCGGTTGGTTCTGTCAATTGCAGTATGTAAACACTGGAAAATTCGTCAGCTGGATGTCCAAAATGCCTTCCTTCACGGCACACTTTCAGAAGAGGTTTACATGGATCAACCACCAGGTTTTAAACATCCTCAATTCCCTGAATATATCTGCAAACTCAAGCGGTCCTTATATGGACTTAAACAGGCGCCTCGTCAATGGTTTTCTCGGCTTGCTGCTGTGCTGCTACAACTCGGATTTGTTGCCAGCAAAGCTGATTTGTCACTCTTTGTTCTAAACGACACCACCAGCATCCTCTATGTTCTTATTTATGTTGATGATATTATCATCACCGGCTCTAATGATGTTGCTGTCCAGGATATTATACAGCACCTACACACAGAATTTGCTATTACTGATCTTGGTTCTCTAAGTTTTTTCTTAGGCGTTAAAGCCTTACGTGATGCTACATGTCTCTATTTAACTCAACGCAGGTACATTGTTGATCTGCTCACTAAGTCCAAGATGGATGGTGCCAAGCCGTGTTCAACTCCAATGTCCACTTCTGTCAGCTTGACAGCAACAGATACAACAACGTTTGAAGATCCTACTCTATACAGAAGCATTGTTGTTGGCTTGCATTATCTGTCTTTCACTCGGCCTGACATTGCTTTCGCCGTGCATCGTGTTAGTAAATTCATGCATCAACCCAAGCTATCCCACTGGTTGTGTGTTAAGAGGATCCTGCGTTATCTCAAGCAAACAATATCATACGGCTTACTGTTGTCTTGCTCCAATTCATTCACATTTCAGGCATTTTCTGATGCAGATTGGGCAGGGGACATAGATGATCGTCGCTCTGTTGGTGCGTATTGTATATTCCTTGGATCTACTTTAATTTCATGGCGAAGCAAACAGCAAGCCACAGTCGCTCATAGCAGTACTGAAGCGGAATACAAGGCTCTCGTGGACACGGCAGCCGAACTCCAATGGTTACAATATTTAGCTGCCGAACTTGGTCTGCCACTCTCCACAAGTCCCACTCTTTGGTGTGACAATATAGGTGCTACTTATCTGTCGCACGTGTGCGGCGGCGCGGCGATCGTCCACCCTCAAGGAATAATCGGAATATTTATTCCTGGAAAATAAGGGAGAGACAAGGAATTCTTGTCTCTATATGTGAAAATATGGACTGGGAGTCGCCACCTAGTATTATGGTTACTAGGAACCTTAACTGGTCTTCAGAGATCGAGTACGGAGACTGGTTGCGTAAAGGGAAGGTATTAGCACCCCAACTACGCCCTACCTAAGGTAAGCTGCATTGTTTTGTCTGATAAAATCTAAAGTCTTGTTGTGGTTTGTAATTGTTCGGAATACGCATTACATGTAATGTCATACCCCAGGTTCGATTGTCCGGAAAAAAAAAAATTAATATCCAGAATATGCATTACATATAATGTCATACCTCGAATACTAAGAGACAAACAAAATAAAGTTTTTTGTTGTTTTTGAAATTTTGGCCAATATTCTCTTGACTTTAATAAACTGGTTATTAAAGCCAAAATGCATGCTAAAAACATTGTTTTTTTGGTGTATGAAAAAATACAATATGATTTTTTAGCTTTGAGACACTTGGCCGTATGCACAAAAACATTTTTTTCTCCTTTTTTTAAATTTTTTTGTATTTTTGGAAGTTTTTGATGAAAAACCGGGTAGTTTAATACCAGATTTGTATTTTTACGACATAAAAATACTACCCGATATTAATAAAAATAACATAAATCAACAGTGGGAACATTTTTTTTCATAAATATTTTTTAAAACAATAATATTTTTTTTTCTATTTTTTTACAATGGGCCGGATCAGGCCCAATTGCATGGGTTGGGCCAAACCTGGCCCATTTACATGGGCTGGCTGACGTCCCAGCCCAGGCCCAAATGGGCTGGTTACTGTGCACATAGTAACCGGGTTACTGTGTGCACAGTAACCAGTGAATTAATTAGCCAGTTACTGTGCCCATGCACAGTAACCGGGTAATTAATTCATGGCTTGCAGAACGTGCACAGTGCACGTTCTGCATGCAAGAAGATGAACAGTAAAACGAGATAAGGGGTTGAGGGCTGACCTGTGGTGGCTGTCGTTGATGGCGGAGCTGCTGGTGGCGACAGGAAGCGGCGCTGACACTGCGTTTTTCCTTCTCTCTCTCCTCTGTTTTCTTCTCTGCTTCTTCCTTTCTCTTCTCTGTTCTCTCTCTTTGCTCTCCCTTTCTCTTCTTCCCCCTTCTCTTCTCTTCTCTTTTTTTTTTCTTTTTTTCATTTTTATTTTCAGCAGCCCTCCCCTGTATTTTATAGGAAAACAGGGGGGCGAATGGTGGGGCGGCCACTGTTGGCCGCCCCTGCACTATCTGTTCAATGGATAAAAAGGAGGCAAGTGGGCGTCGAATGGTAGGCGTCTTATTGCGCCAAATCCGGGAAAGAAGTTCGGCGAAAAGTGGAGAAGAAAAATTCTTCTCCCCTGTTCTCTGCGTGCGCAGGGAAGAAGACGATGGTGCCGTTTCCAAACGGCACCGTTTTGCGTTTTTTTTATAATATATTTTTTGAATTTTTTTATTTTTATTATTTTTTATGTGGGGACCAAAAAATGGGTTACAACAGTCGTCAAGCAATACAAATTGAAATATTTAGGCTAAAAAAGGCACCATCGTGAACACGTAATACCAGATTTGTATTTTTACGACATAAAACTACTACCCGATATTAATAAAAATAACATAAATCAACAGTGGGAACATCATAAATATTTTTTTTAAAACAATAATATTTTTTTTTCTATTTTTTTACAATGGGCCGGATCAGGCCCAATTGCATGGGGTGGGCCAAACCTGGCCCATTTACATGGGCTGGCTGACGTCCCAGCCCAGGCCCAAATGGGCTGGTTACTGTGCACATAGTAACCGGGTAGTTTACTATACTGCTTCTTCCTTTCACTACCCAAGGGATAACTATCAATTTTTATTAAAGCCACAGTCGCTCATAGCAGTACTGAAGCGGAATACAAGGCTCTCGTGGACACGGCAGCCGAACTCCAATGGTTACAATATTTAGCTGCCGAACTTGGTCTGCCACTCTCCACAAGTCCCACTCTTTGGTGTGACAATATAGGTGCTACTTATCTATCCTCCAATCTGGTGTTCCATGCCCGCACAAAGCACATTGAAATTGATTTTCACTTCGTCAGAGATCTGGTCTCTCAACAGAAATTGATAGTCAGGTTTTTATCTACTCGTGATCAGCTAGCCGATCTTCTGACCAAACCACTCTCTACAGCACGCTTTAATTTTTTGTGCTCCAATCTTCACGTTTGTGACCTCCCGTCAAGATTGAGGGGGCGTGTTAACGATATTATCCAATCTCCTGAAGATAATACTGATACTGAAGATAAACATGATCAGGGATTGATATCCCTGACCTGACCTGACCTGACCTGCTCATACCTGATCATACCTGAACAAGAGAGATTACTACGACTGAAGATAATCGTGATCTCCAAGCATATCTACAATAAAGATAATATTGATATTGAAGATAAACATGATCAGGGAGTACGATAATTATCAAGAAGTCTGGATACTGAAGAGATCATGATCAGGGATTGTTATCCCTGATCATACCTGCTCATACCTGACCTGACCTGCTCATACCTGCACAAGAGATATTCATTGAATCTGAAGATAACGTGATCACATTAGAAAATATGTGTATATCTTATCATTAATTGTACTCTTGATTATAGGATTTATTTTGAATTTAAGATGGTATTATATAAGACCATCATGTAACAGTAAAAGATCATTCAACGGAAATACATTCTTCTGTATCTCTCTAGCCTTCCCGTCTACAGCTCTTCTCTTCTTCTTCTCCTATTCTTTTATCTTACAAATACTAAAATTAGAAAGTAGCATAGGCGTGATTTTTAAAATTTTATCCCATAGAAATTAAACAAACAAGTCTAAAATTTCACTAATGAGGATTTCAAAAAAAGGAACTGCTAAAGCCTAAAATTTAGGCAATTTGTTTTTGACACAACGGGGATCATGGAGACGTGATGAAATATAATTTTAAAATTTAAAATATTTTTAAATAGTTAAGATTAAATAATTTTTTAACTTAAAATAATTCAACTTCAATAAAACATCAAAATATTATGAAATTAAAATATTTTAACACTAATATTTTTAAATAAAAAGCTAGGTCAATGTTATCAAGGTTAATGAGATCTAAAACATCTATTTTTTTGCTTAAATTCCTACAAAGTATAAACTTGAAAAAAAAATAACATGAATATAAACCATATTTATTAGTGATAAATCAAATTTTAAAAAATTAATATCATAGTTAATGAAAATAGTAATGAAAAAGAGCTTTTTATACTTTGATGGTTTAATTAATTAATTGAACCAGGTTCAATTTGATTCAACGGCTTTTTAAGACCGGAACAGAACATGTGGAATGAAACTGGAACATTCTGAACGGAATTTTTATAATAGATGTTGAAGTTTCCTACCGCAATGCTTGATTGCGTTCGTGGGGTTTCTACCCCCAGAATATGAAGTTATTTTCTACTTAAGGCTTTCTGCCCTCTCTCTAGTCAACTGAAAAACGACAACATACATTTTCTGCCTTCTGCCTTCTGGTATCTGCCTAGCTGTGATATAAAACACTTTGAGTCCATATTTGAAGGAATAGCATCCACGAGGAAGTCCAAATTAAATGCGTAGTCCTCCTGTTTCTTCAATCTATTTGTACAATATATCTTCTGCTGCTGTGATTATTAAAGCCTTGCCAATAATTACATATTATAACACCCACGAGGATGACGTTCATTAAATTTTTCTCTGCAGTCAATCTTTTTCCTTGACAAGCACAGGAAATATTATTGATTCAACTTTCCAAAATGTATTCTTTAGCCACCACAAAGCTTCACACACACATAAAACAAGGCAGCCCTTTTATGTTATCAACTGCCAATGGGGCAGTAACAAATGTGGAAAAAAAATAAAACAAGAGAAGGACGTGAGAAATCAAGAGAAAAACAAGAAAAAGTGAGAGAGAGCTTTGAAACTTGTAAGATTGAAAGACTTAGAACCTTAAATTTAGGAAGAATCAAGTGAAGGAAGATATAAGAAAGGTGAGGAGGGCTAGCCACACTAGGAGGAGAAGAAAAGTTGGGAGAACTTAGATTGGTAAGCATGAAAAATTTAGATTCTTACTTGAATGAAGTGTTTTTGGGTTTATTTGAGTAAGTTATCAAACAATGACAATTAAATTTGATTTAATTTCTTATATTCTTGATTTTTGTTAAATTAGGGTTCTTATGAGAATTTGAGGGTTTTGAGAAAAGTAGTAAACATGATGGAATTGAGGTAGAATAGTATAGAAATAGTGAATGTAAGTAACAATTAAGAAAGAAATTGAATAATTTTGAAGAAAAAAACTTGTAATTAAGGATGAGGAAATATAGGGATGAGGTTTTGATTGTTTTATGTTTGAGAAATGATGTTTTTTATCTTATTTGAAGTATTCAAAATATGAACAAGTGAAGAAACATCATGAGAATGTGAAAAGAATGAATAAATAAATGGTGGAATAGTTCATGGGAAATTCTTTAAGTGAATTAAAAGAAGAAAATTGATTAAAACTATATGTTGAAAATGAAGTGATAAATGAAAGAAAATTTTGATGTAAACCCCAATTAAAAAAAAAAATTACGTGCTTCAAATTTAGGCACATAGGAGAAATAGTAATGGATTAATAACGTAGTACAATTTGATTTATTCAGGAGTTGTTTCAGGAGCAGGGCATCAGGCAGAAGGAGCTGGACCTTCACGAGCAGACGGTAGGTGATTCATCCCTTTCTTTAAAATTCAAAGTTTCATTATTAGTTATGAGTTGTTTATGACATGTTGATATGGAAGAAGTAGAAGAAACTGTTGGTATTATAATGAGGATGTCGGGTGGTTGGTATGGAATTACCGGTTGATTAGTATGAATTACCGATTAGTATGAAATTATCAATTGGTTGGTATAGAATTACTGGTTGGTTGGCATGAATTACCGGTTGGTATGGAATTACCGGTTGGTTGGTATAGAATTACAGGTTAGTATAAAATTACCAGTTGGTATACAATTACCGGTTGGTTAGCATGAATTACTGGTTAGTAAAGAATTACCTGTTAGTATGGAATTACCGATTCATATGGTGTTACCAGTTAGATTGACTATTGATAGAGAATAGCCGGATGTTGCGTAATTCGTATGGAATTACCGGTTATATTAGCTATTATAGAGAATAGCTGGATCTTGGGTAATTCATATGGAATTATAGGTTCTATTGGCTATTGATAGAGAATAGTCGGATGTTGGGTAATTCGTATGTAATTACCGATTTGATTATTGGCCATTTAAGAGGGTTAGCCGGGTTTGAGGTAAAATTATGAATTACTAAATTAAAAATTAAGCAATGAGTGTTGGTTACATAGGTCTTATAAGTACAAGATTAATAAATTATGAATGGGTTATTAATGCTGATATATTTTGAAGACTTCTGAATATAATAGCTTTATCATTTTTTTTTAATATGTTATCTTCCTTAATTCTTATTAATGTTATGTTTACATGTTGTTCATGAGGTGATGCGGAGCATTATATATATAGACTTTGTGTTTTAATTTGTTTATTTTTATGGGATGCAATATATTTGTTTTATATGTAATTTGTATTATACGTAGATTGTAATATTTGTATCATGAAAATGTTTGCTTTTGGTACTTATACATTAAAAAGTATGAGTAAGGAACTAATATTATTAAATTACTCGAAAAGAAAATTTAGTAATTATAATCATGCATGTTTTAAAAGATGGATGCATTTTAATGTAATAATTAGTTTAATATGAATCTTTGAGTTTATAATTGTTTGTAATTAATGTTTTATCTGTTGATGATGTAAGATTGAGAAAATACAATGAACTATAGTTATGTGAAATATTGTATGATGAGATGGAATATAATTCAGAATGGTTGGATCAAAGTGGAAGATTAGAGTATTGTGATTGAATAAAGTCTAGTCGATAACTTGGTAACATTAGAAAACAAAGGAAATTCTGCTGAAATTTTCAAAAAAAAATAAAAAATCCCATAATCTTAGACATATTATTCAATACTTGATATTGGTAAAGAAATGTTTGAGATTTAATGACATAATAATTTGAGGATGTTACAAATATTCTTGCCTCTGTTATCTTTTCCAACCCGTTTGAGGGATGCTTGTTGAATAGAGTTTACCTAGGAATCTAGAAGTTATTGGTGACAGAGGATCTGGATCCTTTTTTAAGAAAAAGTGAGTTCAACTGTTACATTTTGCTTACATTATCTAGTTGCACTAAATCAAGAAATTTACTAGACTTATTATTTTGTAAATTTGCTTTCTGAGTGCTGAGCATTTTAAATGACCATGTGATCGGAGAGATTTGATTCTCACATAATTGTTGGCAGCTTAGTATTATTGAATAAAAATACTTTCATTTTTTATTGTCGGCTAGAAAGTGAATTGAACATTTATTACCTGAGTTTTCTTCTCTATTTTATTGAATAAACATGATTTTTTTTTTCTGATTTTATTAAGCTTTTTTATAAGCCTAATAATTTTAGCAGTCATTACCTATGTATGCTGGTCAAAAGTCATTCCCATCAATAAGATGGAGTAGCATGAACAATTTATTTATTTATTTTTGGTTTCCGCTAACGATTTATTTGATGATTAATATCGATTTATTTCCACTTTCTAGTATACCATAGTAGCCTAGGTGTGTTTTTTCCGGAATGGTTATGAGCCTTTTTCCAATCTGCTGGGGGTGATGTTGGTGGGCTTGGGCTAGGAGCATAGTTATTTTTAATCTTGGGCTTTAGGCGAGGCTTCACGCTGCTACCTTTTTAGTTCATGAATTTGAGATTAAAAAAATCACCAAAAAGCTTGGAAAAAGATAAAAAGTTATTGGTTGATAATTTTCCGGTAACAAAAATACAATATCTTAGTCCATATTTGAAGGAATAGCATCCACGAGGAAGTCCAAATTAAATGCGTAGGCCTCCTGTTTCTTCAATCTATTTGTACAATATATCTTCTGCTGCTGTGATTATTAAAGCCTTGCCAATAATTACAGATTATAGCACCCGCGAGGATGCCAGTACCGACATTTGGAAGTGCTATAACATGGAGAGCTTGGTTTCGTCTTCTTGGCTCTGCTCCGCTCCGCTCCACCATCATCTCCATCTTATCATGGTATATTTCTATTTTTAAAGAGTTTGATCTGCGATTCTCTCCAACAAATTGGGATAACAAATTGTCAGATGCTGAAAAGGCTGGCAATTCATCATCCGTTGCTTGAAAATGGCCACCTATCTCATCCCCCTTCTCTTAGAGTGATGGTGAGAATGGGAGCATCCTAATGCTAAGGATGTCCTTCGTCCCTTTATTATTTAAATGAAGACTCTGCCCTTTATCATTCATGTGCTAGGTTGGAATCCTTAAACTGGAGAAGAGTCCACTTATATTTCCTCGCCAACCAAGAAGATGAAGAAGACGAACTTTTCTATGACGAAGCTGCAATCAACTCTGTCCTTGATGAATCAAACAGCAGATCCAGAAATATTACAAAATGTAGGTAACAGGTTTACGTACATGATTTAATTTGTAGAGGAACAAAGATTGAACTTCGCGTAATTAAATTGATGTCGTTCTCTGAAACTTACAGATCCTCTGTTTGTTATATTACGGTTTCTTATGAAGTGTAAATGGCTTCCTTACTTTATCCGTAAGAGAGTTGGAGGGAGCTAACCTCCATGAGATAGTTAACCAAGGAGTGGAGGAATGCCTTGGAGGACCTGAGACAATCAAGAGTTAAAATAAAATTAAAAATCAAATAATACTTCAAAATTTATCAGATATAATAAAACATCATAATACTTGTTACATTAAATAAAATTCAATTTTGAAAATAAAAATCTAAACTTAAATAAAATATTATAATAGTGGAGTATCTAAAATATCTAATAAAATATTTTTATTTTTATAAATTTTGTGAAAAACAATAAAAAAACTAATTTAGGAATTAATTGAGTAATTTATTAGTTCACAGAGGATTTTATTTTATTTTATTTTTATTGACAGCTAATTTCATCAAACACCAATTGCCTTGTTGTCGGATCATATAAGCTTCAGACATGGCACGTGCTACACTACTAATGATGGGACACTGTCACGTTCTAACAATAATGTTTGAACCATTTAAGGACTCGTTTGTTTACTTGGAAAATGGTTTTCGAAAACCAGTTTTCAAACTTTCCTGTGTTTGTTTGTCATTAGGAAAGTTGGTCAACGGAAAACACTTTCCGGTCAACGGAAAACACTTTCTAGTCAACGGAAAACACTTTCCGGTCAACAGAAAATACTTTCCAGGCAATTTTAGTCAATGAAAAATTTGGTTTGGTTTTCAGGAAAGTGTTTTCCCTTTAGCTGTGTTTGTTTTCCGGAAAGTGGTTTCCGGGAAATCACTTTCCAAACTTTCTTGTGTTTGTTTGCCATTAGAAAAGTTGGTCAATGGAAAACATTTTCCAGTAAAAGGAAAATTTGGCTTAGTTTTCAGGAAAGTGTTTCCCTAAAAAATTTGGGGGAAAACACTTTCCGGAAGTTGTGAAAAATTTAGAAATGTCATTATTTGCTGATTATATAAAATTTGATCCTCAAACTTTTGATTGCTATATATATTTTGTTTTTAATATTTATTTTCAATTTCATCTCTTAAAATTTTATTTTTATATTAATTTTGGTCCTTATTTTTGATAATTGTTATTTGCTTTTTTCTTATCATTTTTTTTTATTGAAAATTTTTATCTATCAGATTTGGTCCTCATTCTTTTGATTGTTACTTATTTTATTTGAAATAATTTATGAAATGTTGATTATTATTATTTTAATTTATTCATCTTTTATTTTTTTAATTTTTTAAATTTGATCTCTATTATTTTGATTATTATTTATTTTATTTGAGATAATTTATGAAATTATATTTTTTTTTTCAATTTCATTCTCATTCAACTTTTTAATTTGTAAGATTTGTTTTTTTATTATTTTAATAAACTTGAGAAAAATAAAATGTTAATAAGTTATTTTTCCAGCTCATTTTCCATGACATAACCAAACACTGGAAAGTGTTTTCCAGCTTATTTTCCATTACACTACCAAACATCGGAAAAATAGTTTCCCGGAATTCACTTTCCAAAAGGAAACTACTTTCCAGCAAACAAACGGGGCCTAAGATTGGACCCTACTTCACTTGAACTTTATTTTATATTTATAACGAGGAAAAAGTATGATTGGGTTGAAAAACCATTTTATGTTCGGTCGAAAGCTTTTGGACCAGGTTATCATGTGTTTGATACTGTTATATAGAGTATTTTAAAAAAATATTTTTTTAGATTTTTTTTAATATCAACACATCAAAATCATTAAAAACAACTAAAAAATTATTAATTTAATATTTTTTAAAAACAAATATAAATTTTAAAAAATATTTAAAAGCATATGGACATACCCAAACCGGTAAACATCAAAAGCTACATTGGTATGTCTCTATGAATATATGATAATGGAGCCTTGTTTTGAATATTTAAAAACTAGAAAGTAGCATAGGCGTGATTTTTTAAAATCCTGATCCCTAGACTTTTTGCATTTTTTATTTTTTTATTTTTAGTGTTGATTCAAAATTTTATTTTATTCACTTTTGATCCATGATTTTTGAGATGAAAGAAAAAAGTCACCTTGAAAACTTGGAAAAAGATAAAAAGTTATTGGTGGATAATTTCCTGGCAACAAAAATAAGCATTTTTTTTTATTTATTAATTGGGGGTATCTGGGTTAACTTACATGCACATTAACTAATTTTCACAGATTTTAAAGTTAATGACCAAGTAAGCTTCCAATAACCATTAATATTGACAACCACATAACTTGAACCTGAGACCACAGGAGAGAGTAAATCTCTTGATCTCAAACTCTTACCACTGAATTACTTACTATATGGTTAAAAATACAGTAGCTTTGTATAAAAAATACAGTATCTTTGTATCAATGGAAAACTTGTGTGTGGATTGGATAGCAAATCAAGCTTCATAGTAGATGTTGAAGTTCTCCACTGCACTAAATCTCCCGATCTGGTTGTTTGAAGCTAAAGCTTGATTACGTTCCTGGGGTTTTGATGAGTCTATGAAAGTGCATTCTATTCTATCATTGGAATAAAATGCTAAAATGTGAATAAAAATAATAGAAATTAAACAGACAAGTCAAGGCCCAGGAGTCGTGAAATTTCAGTAAGGATTTGGAGAATTTACTAGGGGTGAGCAAAAAAACCGATAAACCGATTTAACCGAGAAAACCGACAAAAAATTAACCGAAAAAACCGAACCGAGAAAAAAAACCGATTAAACCGATTAGAATTTTTAGAAAAACTTCCGGTTCGGTTCGGGTTTCGGTTTTGTATTGTTGAAACCGGTAAACCCAAACCGAACCGAACCGGTTCTAATAAAAACAATACTATAAATAGAAAAAAATCTTTGCCTAATGCTCAGTAACCTAACCCTAGCAGTGCGGCCGCCCCTTCTCTTTCTCTCAAACACCAGAGACACGCTCAGCTGAAATCCTAACCCTAGCACCCGCAATCGCCGCCTCTCCCTAGACTCTCAAACCCCAGAGACACGCTAAGCATCAGCTGAAATCCTAACACTAGCACCCGCGGCCGCTCCCCCCTCTCCTTAGAGTCTTAGACTCTCAAACACAGACAACCAGAGAAATGTCAAGCATCAGCTGAAATTTGAAAGTTGAAACCAATCAAGCCTCTCAAGTCTCAACAATAGATCAACGTGTTCCAGAACAGCAGAACCTATCTAGTTGACCTTTCCTTTTCATCTATACAAGATCACAGACACACGGTACTTCTCTGAATCTTTATAACATTTCACATATGCATCCTGTCAACATTCTCTCATTGTCATCTTTTTCAGCCCCTTCTACAACAAGATCATAATTTATTAATGACCTTGCTGAATTTCTTCTGGCAATTTTTTTATTTTTATGGTTGCAGATAAGATGTTGGGTCTAAAACGGACTATACTATTGTAGATTCAAGAAGAAAGTTTGATTTTATAGCAATAAGTTTTAATGATGTTTTTTCCTTTTTAATTAATTAATTAGTCTATCCTCCATTATATTTATTGTATTTGCTTTTCAATGCAGAGGTCAGAGACACAGTTGTTGTTTTGAATGCTCAAAAATCCATATCTAAGGTAACCATTTGTAGTTTTTTATTGGGTTTTTATTTTACTGTATTGCTTGCGTAAATGTTTGTGATTGCTTTAATTGGGTTTTTATTCTTGAGCAATGAAAGGAATGTTTGTAGAATTGAAAACCCATGTTTGTGCTTATTTTCGTTGATAATTGAAAACCCATGTTTAAGCACTAAAAGGAATGTATATATCTTGATCTAGTGCTTGCGGCATTGCAAATTAATAAGTCAGAATTGTAAATTAATTATTTTCTGTTTCTTCAAATTAGTCAAATTTGACAACAACAATATAAGGAAGTGCAGAATATGTAAAACTGTTTTCCAAACCAAGTAGGCAGAATTGAAAACCCATGTTTGTGCTTTATTTTCGTTGATAATTAAGGAAATGAGAGATTCCTTATATGTATTTTGATCTTCAATGTACTTGTTGGTGGAAAATCATATTGATTTTATTCTTTATATGAAAAATTATTTCTGTTTCTATTTAGATTTTTGTTTCCCTGTTCAACTTTCTATTTTCATTCTATTGCTTGGAATTTCTCTTGAAAATTGCCCAAATCTGATGTGGAATACTTTTTATTTTTATATCTTTTTAATTTAATTTATCAAGTTATAATTTTATATTTTTAATTTCAGGTTTCGATGGTGACAATTGGACTATTAGAGTGTTTTATGATAATATTATTTGTTATTTTTGTTAAGCTCTTTGAAGGCAATGCTTTGTAATTTGTATTTTAACTTGTTGGTATGTGTTATTTAAACTTATTTGCAGCAGGAGTCCTGCCCACTCAAACAAAACAAATGAAAAATTATTAGGAAGGCAACAAATGAATATTCAGTTGCAAAAAACAACCCAAAAAAAGAATTGATTTGGTTAAGAATCTTATAAGAAAAGTAGACAATATTATTATTAATTACAAGCCCATCAAAAATTTAATTGAAAGCCCATTAAAAAGCCCATTACAAACAGCCCAAAATATATTATAGGTTTTTTCGGTTTTTTAACATTAAAAACCGAACCAAACCGAACCGAAACCTGTCGGTTTGACTCGGTTTCGGTTCGGTTTCGGTTGATTTTTTTGAAAAAAATATAATTCGGTTTGGTTGGTTTTTTTTGACAAAAACCGAACCGAACCGAAAATGATCACCCCTAGAATTTACCAAAGGTGTGCAAGGATTCCCGACGCTCTACTGTTTGTAGAATTCCAGTTGTGCTTTCTCCATGAGTCACTCTGCTTTATTTATTTTAATTTGCATTTAAAATTAAATTTTATTCTCTATTAAATCATTTACTGAAGTTCAAAGCTTTAAAGTGTATGCCATGTACAATTATATAACAATTAATTTTCATTGTCTCGACATTTTTCCTTGTTTCTAATTCTTCACCTGCATTTCCCACGCAATATTTTATAATGATTAGGGGAATCACTAGGGATATATTATTAGTTATTATCTAAACTCACTTAAAAAGCTATTAGCCTGATATTTGCCTCATCAACTAGGCAGAGAGTAAACACATACACCCTTTTAATATCAAAAGTTAAATTAGTAGTCTTTGAGGTTACTTAAATTAAATATTGGTACGTAGCTTTTATTTATTTATTCATTTATTTCTAAATATTGACCTTAAAAAAATTGAATTTGTAATTGTATCAAATAAAATATTGATTTGATGAAATTTGATAAATTCAATAAAACCAATCTAGTTCATATTTGACTAGATTAATAAAAAATAACAAATAATATTATTTTAATAAAGATAATTAATTTAAATTAACTTAATAAATAACTTATAAGTTAAATATTTGATACTATATTAAAAAATTATCTTAAACCAAATAAATTAAGCAGACCTAAAAATATTATAATGTTACTTTCTAATAATTTAGTAAGGATTTGGAGAATATATATTCAGTAACAAACTTTATTAGAATATTAAGTTATTTCAACAACACGAGTCCATTAGACTTATGTTGTCAAACAGACATAAGTCTTGAATTTTACTTTTCTTTGTTTTTAAAAAAAATTGGAAAGGCAAATTTCTAATGGACTAAGATAAAATTCACTAATTTATACAAAAGTAACAAAAAAAAAATGAAAAGCAAAGAGGAAAGCATATCAAGCTAACAAAATCAACCCCACCCATTCTCAAGTATTCAGATTTTAAAAAAACACAATATTTTTTTTGGTTACTTTTGTACGCTTTACTCTGTTGCTAATATCCACCTCAGCATGTAGCATCACTCTGTTATAAACACCATGGGTATATTGGTAAAATAGAAAAATATTCACTATAATTTGTCTCCCAAAAATTTCGTGGTTAAGTAAAATCACTCTGCTCTAATATACCTAAAGTTGGGCTAAAATCACCACAAAAATCTTTATATTTTTTAACTGACAAAAAGTCACTGAAAAACTCGGAAAATGATGGAAAATTATTGGTTGATAATTTTTGGCAGAAAAAAAAAAAACACTATCATCTTTGTGTTAATGAAAAAAAAAGGAAGATTAATTTAAGTTGGCATTTGATGTGATAAAATTGTATTCAATTTAATTCATTATAAATAATTGAAACTGTGAACACCAAATATGATACTGAAATCAAAAAAGTAGCCTGGCGTGTTTTTCAAAATTCTGTTCCCTAAGTTTTTGCATTTTGCATTTTAATTTTGATTTTTAATTTTGATTCAAAATTTTATTTTATTAATTTTTTAATTTATAAATTTGAGATAAAAAAAATCATTAAAAACTCGGATAAAAATGGAAAATTATTGGCCGACAATTTTGGCAACAAAAAAACACGATCATCTTTGTATTAATTGGAAACTAGTGTGCAGATTGGCTAGCAAATCATACTTTATAGGTCGAGGGCTAAGAATATAAATCTGTAGAAGGGTGTTGGAAAAAATAATAATTTCCATTGGTGTGGAAAAGTTCAGGTATGCTATCATGGAATAAGATAATGTTTGATGGTGATAATAATTATTTTTTAAATTATTTTTTTATTTAAAAATATAATAATAATAATTTTTTTATTTTTTAAAATTTATTTTGAATATAAAATGTCAAAAAAAATCTAAAAATATTAAAATTTTTAATATAAAATAAAAAAATATCAAGTTTTTTAAAAAACATGGTTCAACTGTGAAATTATTATTATTTTTGTCTGGGTGTTGGTTGTTCTGATAACCATTACCATGACATGGCTCAAATGAGTGAGACTAATTAAAAGTCTGTAAAACTATATCAAGTGACTGTATGCAATTAATATTTTTGAATTGTTTTTACGTGGCAATATAAAAAAAAATTTAAATTATTTTAATATATTTTTAAATAAAAAATAATTTTTTTTAAAAAAAACTTCACTCAATGCAGAAATATGCTATTCTTTCTCATTTTCATGTGTTTACATTTTCTTGGCAGCTTCTTCGAAGTGTGAATATGGGGCGGGTCCACACGTTAACTTTCTATATCTTATAATGTAATATGTTTGGGTTGCTTCCTGGCAACTTCCTTCCTATCAAACAATACGTTAATTAATTATTATTATTGAGGCGACCTTACTAATAAATAGTATTATTGATCTGTGATTTCTCTTCCTTTTCTTTTGGCTGATCACTGCTCAAGCAAACCAGCTAGCACTTGAAGAACATCTTGAATCCAGGTAAATTATTTGTCATTCATCTTGTCTGAATCTTTAAAGTAATCCATGATAAATAGATAGATCTTTTTCTCAGATTTTATAATCCATGCCCTGTGGTGTTCATACTGATTAAATTAACCCTAAACGTTGAATTCATTGTTTTCGTCTTTTCAAGATTCTTTGCTGTTTTTGACTCCTTATTTTAGATTCACCCTTTTCTTTTCCAATTAATGGGACTGCCATTTATTTTTATTCAATATTTTTTCAACTTTTTTTTTCTTACAATGATTCAATGAATTAACTTGATCGGTGATTACCTTTCGTTAAACAAAATAAGAATAATTAAAAAAGAACAAATAGGAGTTGAAAGAGGTTTGTTTAACAGTAAACAATGAATCTTGCATTTGTTTTGCTCCCCAAATTATGAATAAATAGGAGTTGAAAGAGGTTTTTGTTCACCCCGTCAAAACAATCAGCTCTTCTACCTTCAACAGTTATCCTGCATCTTTCTATCTATCATAAAAAGAATTTGAGTATGATAATTTATCTTAAAAGACAAAGGATTAAATCATTAACAACAACATTTATATTTCATATTTTTCATCCGAATTTCTTTAACAAACAAGTAGTCATATATATATATATATATATATATATATTCTTTTCTGATCTGTGCTTTCTGTTCTTTTTAGACCTCAGTTTTTTTTTGTCTTTTTCTGATCTTTTCTGGTCAGATGGAAGGGTTCCAACCATCTTTTATGGAGGTTGACAACATGACATGGGATCAGCTGGGTATTCAATCACTAGAAGATATTTCTGAGCTTCTCTCGTACGTCATTCTTAAGCATATTTTATCAGAAGATGATTGCTTGCAATTTAGTTATTCTTCGGTTTATCCTATTATTGACAAAAAAAAATATAATGTCGTCACTGTCCATGGAAGCAGGCCGCCACCGGAGGTTCCAGTCAACCAAAGCTCCATATCATGCAATGATCAAGGTGGACAGAACAATGTGATCAACGATAGTATTCAACAAACAACTCCGTTTCCAACTTCATTTCCTGAAACCATGGTGAGTACTCCAATTTGCTACAATGTCCATTGAATTAGCAAGTGTTTGTATTATACAAAAAGTTTTATGTTTAGTGTATCGATCTCGAGCATCTTCAAATTGTGTACTGTTAAACAAACAGACAACAATTGGGAGATTTAGACATTTTTTATGATATTTTTTTATCATTAAGTTTTATATAAAATTGGCCTCAAACTCCATCAAGGCATCATAATTCCTTTATTCATCAACCTCAGCCGGGACATGGCTATATGACACCGAACGCACCACTTCACAACATGGTGGCTTCAATCAACCGAAATTATCTAATTATGGACTTTAGAATAGTTCTTGATTTCTTGACGGTAGAAATAACAGGACTATTATTAAAATAAAAATAATAAATAAATATGCTCAGACTCTTACCATGTACCAATAGAGAAAACAAGGTAGATGTCTCTCTGGTTTTTTTTTTATAAAGCATTTTTGTTTTTAATTTTATTTGATAATTTATTTCAATAAACTTGTTATGGAGCTCTTGTGGTCTAAGAAGAAAAAACAATTCAATGTAGAGTTGATGTTTGACTTAACAAGATTTTGTTCAATTTAATTGATTAAAAATAAGTGAAATTTTGACCGTCAAATTTTATATTAAAATTTTGAAGATAAATATTAAAGACTGAATTTGATATTAAAACTAAAAATAAGTAGAAAGTTTTTACAAACGTAAATGTTATGAAAAGAAATTGCTATCCAACTGGTGTGCAGATTGGATAGCAAATCAAGCTATGTTGAAGTTTTCTACTGCAGTGAAGCTCCCTCTGGTTGCTTGAAGCTAATGCCTGATTGTTGCGTTCGTGGGGTTTTGATAAGTATATACAAGTTTATTTTATTATTAGTTTATTTTTGTGTTTTAAAAATATTTTTTTTAAAATTAATTTTTTATTTTAAATTTATTCCAACTCTTTTGTTTTATGACTTTTATCATTCTCAAAAGTCCAAACAACAACGGTACTGTCAAGATTGTTATGCTTATGCCCGCAATCTAAACATAATTTGTTTTTGTACTCAGAGTTATGTTTATTAATAAATCTGATTATTTAAAAAAAATATTAAATTAATATTTTTTAATATATTAATATTAAAAATAAAAAAATATTTTGATTACTAAGAATAAATAGGAAGCTTACGAATAATTAAGAAACGTATTCTAAAGTTTAGTTTACTGGTTGACTCACATATTAACTGAATAACCTGAGTAAAAAACAAAACCACATCATATTATGATGGTATTTATTAAAATAAAAAACTAAAATAACAATTTTTTTTAATATTATCTTTTTAAATATTTTTATTTTAAAAAGGTTTCACATAGTTGTAGATAAAAAAAAAAAAGATGTTTTAATTTAGCAACGATAGAGCATCCGCAAGAAAGATATTATACGGTTATTAATTTTCATTAAAAGAAAAGCTAGGAGATGTGGGAGAATCACTATATATCCACACCTATTTCATTGTAAATTACAATAGTACGTAATTCAAGGTGTTTTGCCTTTTTTGTTTTGTTTTTTAAATTTGTTTTTGTTTATTTTATAATAGGCTGGTTATAATTCAGCTTTAATTTATTTATTTTTATTCTATTTTTTTTTATAAGATTAACGTGATTTACAAGTTTGTTAAAATAATTCAAATTATACTAATTTTCAGGTTTAGTGGGATATTCTTTTGTTTATTAATTAAAAAGAAAACTAAAAGGTGTAAGAGAATCATTATTCACCCACTCATTTCATTATGGATTACAATAGTAAACCATAGTGTTTTGTCTTTTCTATTTTTTTTCCTTTTCTTCCCTTTTTTTTATCATTTAAATTATTTTTTTGTCTATTTCATATTTGGGCCGAATTAGCATATATATATATATATATATATATATTTGTTATGATATTATTAAATAAAGATAATTTTAAAAAAAATTATAATCCTAGTTAAGTCCATAACCTGGTTCATAGGTTTGATGTGCTAGCCCAAATTACCCGATTTACAAGTTTGATAGGTCCATTGATCTAATATGTTTATTTGTTTTTCAATTTTGTCTTTTAATATTGGATTGATATGAAAATAGACTAAATGATTTATTTTTGTTTGCTTTCTATAGGGTTATTAAAATCTTAAATAAATATTTATTTTAGGGATGATACTCAATTTTATAAGTATCTATTTTTATCATATATTTAAATAAAAAAACTTATAGAATCCATGACCCAGGTCGCGAGGGACCAGGATCGATCAAATCTGTCATTGTTTTAATATTTTTTTTAAAAAAAAAAAGTTGTTGTCTAGAAGTTTTTTTAAAAAGCTAAGCCATGTTTTTTCTAGTTTTCTAAGTTGTATTTGGATATTGACTGATTTAAACTAAGTTAATTCCCATATAATTTAATTAAAATTTAAATTACATAAAAAGTTAAATTAGAAGATTTTAATATTAACTCCCCTGACCAGGTTAATAATATCGCCAACAAACTTTCTTCACTCTTACCATTTATTTTTATATTTAAAAAAAATTAATCCCACCACGGAAAAAACACTGGCCAAAAAAACTAGGACATATTATTGAGTGTAGGTTTTGTTTATTAAAAGTAAGGATGGAGTCTTTGACTGCACGTAATGGCATCGACTGAAAACCTTTAATCACATGCTATTAATCACATATTTAATCTGTTATTGTTAGAGCACATGCTTTTCAAAACTTTGATTTTTTTTATTTTTAAATTATTATTGTTTTATTAAAAATAAATTTTAAAAAATAATAAAAATTATTATATTAATTTTTTTAAATAAAAATATTTTAAAAAGAAAAGTATATTATTGTTTCTCATATTCATGTGTTTACATTTTCTAGGCATCTTCTTCTAAGCTTCATAATTGGGTAGGTAAAGTAGTGTTTTTAACTCCTTATTTTTTATTAACCCTTTTCTTTTCCAATTAATGGGACTGCCATTCATTTTTATTCAGTATTTTTCAGTTTTTTTTTTCCTTACAATGATTCAATGAATTAACTTGATCGGTAATTACCTTTCAATAAACAAAATAAGAATAATTAAAATATCAAATGTGTTCAAGGGATTCCGACTATCTATCAGCTGTTTGTAGAATTTAAGCACTTTTTTCATTAGTCACTTTTATTAAATCATTTAATATTTGCTTTTATTCTTTTAATTTGCTTCAATGTGGAATCGACACTCCAGAGAATGTGTAAACTAAAAAACGGCAACGGTACTGCCAGGATTGTTATGCCCGCAATCAAAATATAATTTGTTTTTTTAAATCTGTTTATTTTGAAAAAAAAATATTAAATTAATATTTTTTGATATATTAGTATTAAAAATAATACCAAGGTAACGTGTGTACCCAGTAATCCACTCAGATGTGCTTTCTGTTCTTTTTTCACCTCAGTATGTACTAATCATCTTGTACTTTTGGTCAGATGGAAGGGTTCCAACCATCTATGGATGACTTGACAGAGTTCGATCTTGAATCACTATTTCTCTTGTACGTCATTCTTAAACATATTTTATCAGAAGATGATTGCTTGCAATTTAGTTACTTCCTATATATTATTCCATGGAAGCAGGCCGGCAGACAACCAAGGCTCCATATTATGCAATGATCAAGGTGGACAGAACAATGTGATCAACGATAGTATTCAACAAACAACTCAGTTTCCAACTTCATTTCCTGAAACCATGGTCAGTACTCATGCTTACTCCAATTTGCTACAATGTCCATTGAATTAGGCATCATTATTCCTTTATTCATCAACCTCAGACGGGACATCGCTATATGACACCGAACGCAACCACATCACAACATGGTGAATTCAATCAATCTGGACCTTCTTCTCCTGCTCTCTGGTATCCAATTTTTCATGTTTAGTATTTTCTGAAAAAAAAAAAAGTTTTTCAATCATTATTTAACTTCTTCTTCTTCCTCTTGTTGTTGTACTTATCAGTGAATTCATTATGTTTGAATATAGGGATCAGCCTAATCCTAATTTATGTGATCCTCAACGTGCCAATCCTTTGAGGTAAGCTAAAATGATATCAAATACTTAGTGGATTAATAGCAAAGAATTATGCATATGTATAAAGAAATTACTAACAAGTGTTGCTAATTCAGGGACCACCAATTGACTAATTATCAGTTACCAATGAGGAATCAAGTGCCTGCGATGCTACCTGGACCTCAACCTCCAATGAATCAAAGGTATTAACCTCGAATATACACTTTTTTAATCATGAAAACAATGAACTTGACCAAAATTGACGAGGATCTTTCAAGTCTTTTTGAGCTCTCTATCTCTCTTTTTTGTGAGAATAACAGTTCTAAGTTTAACTATTTGAATATTATTCAGGCTTCAGTACTCCAATACTCATCAACCTCGGCCGGGACATGGCTATATGACACCGAACGCAACCACTTCTCAACATGGTGGCTTCAATCAACCTGGACCTTCTTTTCCTGCTCCCCGGTATCCAATTTTTCATTTTTAGTATTTTCCGTAACATCATAGCTTGAACATAAACCAAACAAGATAATCATAAGTATGTAATGCTTCATATTGCTCACGAATGGTTTTTGATTCAGGATTCAATTTCCTTCTAATCAAGGACAAGTCGATCAAGCTGCTGTAATTCCTGACATAGACAATATGCAACAAGAGAACTTCCTGCTTCGAAACTCTGGCAACTCTACGAGGTACTGATTGACTTCTAGCTGTTGTGTTCTAACACAGTATTAAAACCTTTTTGATAATTAGATACACCATTGATTTTGACTGTTTAAGAGAGACTACCAAATTTTGAATGGTTTTATAAGAACACCATTGATTTTTGGTTTTATAATATGATCACTTCATTTTTATACAGGTCACAGATGGATAACGTCCAAGTCCAAGAATTGCAAAATCAAACTGCTAGGTCAAATGCCTCAAATCCTGGCCTTGACACTTCCTTGCAAAGTCAAATTAGGGGTTTAAATACTCAACAAGTAAGAATTCTAACTGAATTATCGTCGTTTTTTTCCAATAAACTGACTGTCAATTTTAATAGCAAAATAAGGGTAATAGCACTGAAGTAGTTTCTCATCCATCCAGATGTGATTTTTATTCTATATTTTGACCCTTTTTTTTTCTATAGGTTGAATCAAATGATCGGTTTTGGAATTATGTTGAAAAGAGGGATGAAATGGTTGGATCATTAATCAAAAAAGTACTGAAGTGTAAGTTTTGTCCACATACATTTGCCATTAAAACTGCCATTACAAGGATCAAATGGCATTTATCAGGAGAGAGAGGGCATAATGTTGCCATTTGTCATGGGGTGACTAAAGAAGTTCAAGAAGCAGCCTTTCTAGCTCTGTGTGGTGCCAACAAAAGACAAAAAATCACAGCAAGTGCAGTCAATGTTAATGACTGTGGAATTTCAACTTGTCCACAAGAACAAAACAATGAGATTGAAAATTTGGGAGGAGGAATTGGAAGGGTACAAGGAGAAGTTCAGGTTGTAGAACCGGGAGTAGGGGAAGAGAGGATTTCTTCACAAGCAATAGCTGGAAACGACGAAGTAAGCATGACGGGAATGAGAGCACAAGAAGATAGAGTTTCCGAAGGGGCACTCGTGAGCAGATTGAGGACAGAACCAGTGGATCGATCGTTGGAACAAAGCAATGCAGTACTTGGCAATTTGGCAGGGGGTGCTGGAAGGATACAAGTGGGAGTTCAGGGGGTGCTGGAACAAGGTGCCGGGGAAGAGAGAATTAATCGGGTTAGAGTGAGGACAGAACCAGTGGAGGAGGATGTGGAGAATAGTCGAAGATCAGTGCAGGTTGGTGCTGGAGCTAGATCTTCTGAAAGTTTGAAATACAACAAGACTAGAGGACTTCTATTACCTCTTAGCTCTACAAAGCCAGTGGGTCAAGCATTCGAAGAGAATACGAAGGTGATATGGTCTTTGTTAATGGATGGGGATGTCTCAACCATTGGCATTTATGGGATGGGGGGAGTTGGTAAATCCACAATACTGCAACATATCCATAATGAGCTTTTACAAAAACCAGATATTTGTTATCATGTTTGGTGGGTGACTGTGTCTCAAGATTTCAGCATTAATAGGTTGCAGAATATTATTGCCAAACGTCTTGATCTAGACCTTTCAAGCGAAGATGATGATCTGCTTGGAGCTGCCAAATTATCAGAAGAACTAAGGAAGAAACAAAAATGGATTCTCATTTTAGATGATTTGTGGAACAATTTTAAGCTACACGAAGTGGGAATTCCTGAGAAATTGGAAGGATGCAAGGTGATTTTGACAACTCGATCAGAAATGGTTTGTCATGGAATTGCTTGCGATCACAAAATCAAAGTGAAGCCACTTTCTGAGGGAGAAGCTTGGACTTTGTTCAAGGAGAATCTTGGATGTGGCATAGCACTTTCATCACAAGTGGAAGGAATTGCGAAAGATATTGCAAGGGAATGTGCTGGTTTGCCATTGGGAATTATTACAGTGGCAGGAAGCTTGAGGGGAGTGAATGACCTACATGAGTGGAGACATACATTGAAGAAATTGAGAGAATCGGAATTTAGGGACAAGGAAGTATTCAAGTTATTGAGGTTTAGTTATGATCGGTTAGGTGATTTAGCACTACAACAATGTCTCTTGTACTGTGCATTATTTCCTGAAGATCGTGTGATTGAAAGGGAGGAGTTGATAGGCTATTTGATTGATGAGGGGATAATTAAAGTAAAGAGGAGCAGGGGAGATGCATTTGACGAGGGCCACACGATGCTTAATAGACTTGAAAATGTCTGCCTATTGGAAGGTGATAAATTCATGTATGGTGGTGGTAGATTTGTCAAGATGCATGACTTGATTAGGGACATGGCCATCCATATACTGCTAGAGAGCCCTCAATACATGGTTAAAGCAGGTGCGCAATTAAAAGAGTTGCCAGATGTAGAGGAGTGGACGGAGAATCTCACAAGAGTCTCACTAATGCAAAACAAGATCAAAGAAATTCCTTCCAGCTATTCACCAAGGTGTCCCTATCTATCAACTCTATTTCTATGTGATAATGACAGGTTGAGATTTGTTGCGGATTCATTTTTCAAGCAATTGCATGGGCTCAAGGTCCTCGATCTGTCTTGCACAGTTATTGAAAATTTGCCAGACTCTGTCTCTGATTTGGTGAGCCTCACAGCATTATTGCTCAATCATTGTGAGAAATTAAGACGTGTTCCATCATTAGAGAAGCTCCAGGCATTGAAGAGGTTGAGTTTCTCTCATACTGCACTTGAAAAGATACCGCAAGGAATGGAATGCCTAACCAACCTGAGGTATCTTATAATGAATGGATGTGGTGAAAAGAAGTTTCCTAGTGGGATATTACCAAAACTCTCTCACCTGCAAGTCTTTGTACTAGAAGAGTTTACGACGCATGATGATGCTCCAATAACAGTTAAAGGAAAGGAAGTAGGATCCTTGAGAAATTTGGAAACTTTGGAATGCCATTTCGAAGGTTTTTCTGACTTCGTGGAGTATCTCAGATCTCGGGATGGGATCCTATCATTAAGCACATACAAAATTTTAGTAGGAGAGGTGCGTAGATATTTAACGCAATTGATGGAACATTTTCCAAGTAAAACAGTTGGGTTGGGTAATTTGAGTATCAACAGAGATTTTCAAGTCAAGTTCTTAAATGGCATTCAAGGATTGATTTGTGAATGCATCGATGCAAGAAGTTTATGTGATGTTTTGTCATTAGAGAATGCAACTGAACTGGAGCGCATCAGCATTCGGCGATGCCATAACATGGAGAGCTTGGTTTCATCTTCTTGGTTCTGCTCTGCTCCACCACGAATGCCATCGTGTAACGGTACGTTTTCTGGTCTTAAAGTGTTTTTTTGTGTTAACTGTAAAAGTATGAAGAAGCTGTTCCCGCTTGTGTTGCTGCCAAACCTCGTAAACCTAGAAAGGATTGAAGTGAGTTTCTGTTACAAAATGGAGGAGATAATAGGAACAACAGATGAAGAAAGCAGCACCTCCAATTCCATCACGGAAGTCATTCTCCCAAAGTTAATAACTCTGGAATTGTTTGAATTACCAGAACTGAAAAGCATTTGCAGTGCAAAACTGATTTGTAATTCTCTTAAAGATATTAAAGTAATATCTTGTGAGCAGCTGAAGAGGATGCCAATTTGTCTTCCGTTGCTTGAAAATGGCCAGCCATCTCCTCCCCCATCTCTTAAAAATATCTATTTAAGTCCAAAAAGATGGTGGGAGTCAGTGGTGGAGTGGGAGCAACCTAATTTAAAGGATGTCCTTCGTCCCTTTGTAAAGTAATATAATATAGTGTGCTTACAATGACATAAATAACATTTTTCATTTTTTTTTTATTTCATTAAAGACTACTGAATTGTCATATTTTTTTTTTAATTCGATAGATAAACAATTATAATTTTTAAATTTGATTAATATTTTATTTTCATCGTATTGAGTTTCCCCAACATGAAAATCCAAAAAAATAAAAAAATACTATATTGATTTATCATTAAAGTAACCTAATAAAATAATAAATATATTCACTATTATAAATCATCACTGAAAGTATTCTTCTACACACATTTTTAAAATGTCTAAGAGAGAGTATGAATATGGCAGTTTTGGTTTCTAAACCTGAAACTGCCATATTCATAAACACATTTTTTAAATACTAAATTTAATACTAAAACTAGAAAGTAGCATATACGTGATTTTTAAAAATTCTGATCCCTATAATTATTATTTTTTTTATTTTTAATTATAATCTAAAATTTTATTGTATTTACCTTTTGGTCACGAATTTAAGATGAAAGCACACAAAAAAGGAACTGCTAAAGCAGTCGTGAAATTTCACTAATGAGGATTTAAAAAACGGAACTGCTAAAGCCTAAATTTTAGGCAATTTGTTTTTGACACAACGGGAATCATGGAGACGTGATAAAATATAATTTTAAAATTTAAAATATTTTTAAATAATTAAGATTAAATAATTTTTTAATTTAAACAATTCAACTTCAATAAAATATCAAAATATCATGAAATTAAAATATTTTAACACTAATATTTTAAATATAAAGATAGATCAATGTTATCAAGACTAATGAGATCTAAAACATCTATTTTTTTGCTTAAATTCCTACAAAGTATAAACTTGAAAAAAAATAACATGAATATAAACCATATATATTAATGATAAATCTAATTTTAAAAAATTAATATCATAGTCAATGAAAATAGTAATGAAAAAGAGTTTTTTATACTTTAATGGTTTAATTAATTAATTGAACTAGATTCAATTTGATTCAATGGCTTTTTAAGACCGGAATAGAACATGTGGAATGAAACCGGAACATTTCGAACGAAATTTAGCTAAAAAATCTGGAAGAGACCGAGATTTGAAATAAGATAAAAGTTATTTTGTTTTATTTTATTTTTTGAATTGATATGAAACCATTACAAATAAAACGAAACGAAATTAACAATTTTTATTTTAATATACTTATAAATAAAAAAATATTTTAAAAATAACAATAATTACATTTCCTGCTTCGCTGTCAAAATCACTCTAAAAGTAGTAATGTTTTTTTTTTCCTTGGAAATAGCCTGGATGTACTTTAAGTATTTTAATCACAACTTTCCACCCACATGTCAGATTGTTGTGATTCTTGATGTGTTATCTTGTTTGTGACTGCTTGTGTTTTTTAAAAATTTTGATTTTTTTAAAATAAATTTTTTTATATTTTTAAATTTTTTTAATGTAGTGATGGTAAAAATAATTTTTTAAAAATATAAATATTATTTTTATATATTTTTAGATGGCTGCCAAAGAAGTCCTAAAATTTAGGTTTTTGATGAAAACATGTGGGACACGGGACCATGGGACGTGATGAAAAAGCGGGTTTAAAAGTGGAGCTGCCCATAAAGAAGACGTGTGGGAATTCCACCAGAAAAAAAACAAACAAGAAAAACTAAGAACGAATAAGAAGCTCACGAATAGTTAAGAGACGTATTCACATCCATTTCATTGTAAATTATAATAATAATCCAATGTGTTTTGTTTTTTTTCTTTTATTTTTTTAAAATTTGTTTTTGTTTATTTCACATTGGATGATTTAAAATTTAACTTTATAATTTATTTATTTTTATTTTTATTTTTTTTATAAAGTTAACATGTTTTATACTAGTTTACTAGTTTAATGAAGTATTTTTTTGCTTATTAAATTTTTTAAAAAAGCTAAACGGTGTGGGAGAACAGCTATTCATCCACACCCATTTTATTATAGATTACAATAATAATTTATAGTGTTTTGCTTCTTCTTCTCTTTTTTTTCTTTTCCTTTCCTTGTTTTGGTTATCAATTTTTTTTAATTTTTTTTCTATTTCATATTTGGGTTGGTTTAGAATTTAGTTTCATAATTGGTTTTATTTTTCTTTGTATGATGTTATCGCGGTCTAAAAATATATATATTATTATTGGACTGGTGTTTAATTTTATAATTATCTATTTTTATTATCATATTGTTAAATAATAAATTTTTTTAAAAAAAAATATAATCCTATTGGAGTGTATAACCTTGTTTATGAGTTTGATGTGTTAGCTCAAGTTATCTAATTCACAGATTTAACAAGTTTACCCACTGATCGAATATGTTTTTTTAATTTTTTTAATTGATTTTTTTTCGATTTTGACCTTGATTGATTTAAAAATAGACTACATGATTTATTTATTTATTTTATTTTTAATACTAATACATTAAAATTAAAAAAAAACATTAAAAAAATCTATTTATCTTTTTTGAAAAAACAACTAAAAACAAAAGCAATCACCAGCTCTTAATTAATCACATATTTATTATTATTTTTTTATTAAAAAAAATTTAAAAAAATAAAAAACATTTTAAAAAGAAAAGGATGTAATTGTTTCCAATATTCACGTGTTTACATTTTCTAGGCATCTTCTTCCAAGCTTCATAATTGGGGTGGTCCACATGTTTAACTTAATATTTACACCTTTTTGATAATTAGATACACCATTGAATTTTGGTTTTATAATATGATTACGTCATGTTTATCATGATAAGTCAAAACAATTATATTGATTTAATACATATAAAAGTCATAAATATTCCATCTTAAATTAAGCAAACTTGATAGATATAACTTAAGATATGAGGCAAAGAGTTAGCAGGGAATTAATAGCGGTGATAGAAGACCTGATATTTGCCTCATCAACTAGGCAGAGAGTAACGACATACGTTCTTTTAATATCAAAAGCTAAATTAATAGTATTTGAGGTTACTTAAATTAAATATTGGTACGTAGCTTTTATTTATTTATTTCTAAATATTGACCTTAAGAATGATAAATGGGTGCACTGGTTATGTTAATCTGTAATATAAAAGATTTATAAGTATTGTTTGTTATGTCATTTCGATTTTCTTTTTAAAACCAAATTTTAAAATAGACACATAAAATTTATTGGTTTAGATAAAAAGTTTAATTATTTGATAATCTTAAATTTTTAATACTAGGAAGCTCGCAACATATATGTCACAAGCAATTATTTGGTTGAATAATATATATATATATATATATATATATATATATATATATATATATATATATATATATTAGCTGTTAAACCTGTCTAGTTTGATGATTTATTTTAAAAAACTCAAAATTTTAACCTTAATTTAGATTGGATTTGTAATTGAATCATCTAATCAAACCAAACTACTTCATATCTAGCAATGTTAATAGAAATAAATGAAATAATATTATTTTAATAAAAATAATTAATCTGAATTATTTTAATAAGTAATTAACTCGTAAGTTATTAAATATCTAATACTATATTAAAATAGTATCTTAAACCAAATAAATTAAGCAGACTTAAAAATGTTATAATGTTATTTCCTAATAATTTAGTAAGGATAGAATATATATTCAAAAACAAACTTTATTAGAAGATTAAGTTATTTCAACAATCGGAGTCAATTGAGGATGAGGTCTGATGCACACACTGACTTTAATATTTTCATTTAAGGAAGTGCAGCGTTGTGTCCCGAGGAAGCCCAGTACCAGGCAAATAAATATTTTTTTTTAAATTAAATTTTAATTTTTTTTAAAATTATTTTTTAGATATTTTTATATTGTTTTAATATGTTAATATAGAAATAAATTTTAAAATATAAAAAATTATTATTTTAATATATTTTGAAATAAAAAATACTTAAAAAAATAATTGTTATTACAATACCAAATTATTTATAACGGGTCCCTGTATAAAACTATATTATAAACAAGAGTTTCCTCGTATTAATTAAAGCATTCTGCATTTGACACAACTTTAAAACTATATTTGGATATGTTTTTTTTTAAAATCTGAATATTTGAGAATGTGATTGTTGCATTGGTATGCTTTCGTCTTTGCTATCAATCTCACACTTACTAGCATAGTCACAGCTGGTTTGTCCTTACAGTTGCAGTGATTTTTTTTTAAATTTTTATTTTTTTTTATTTTTTTTGAATTATTTGAATATGTTGATATTAAAAAAAAATTAAAATATTATTTTAATATATTTTTAAATAAAAAATATTATCAGAAACAACTTCACACATGCAGAAATATGCTGTTCTTTCTCATATTCGTGTGTTTACATGTTCACGGCAGCTCCTTCAAAGTTTGAGCATTGGGGTGGGTCCACACGTTAACTCTCTATATCTTATAATATAATGTTTGGTAGGTAAGCGGGGGGTTGCTTCCTGGCAATTTCCTTCCTGTCAAACAATACGTCAATTAATTATTATTTAGCTGACCTAATATTCTCTTCCACGTCACATCTCATCTCACAATAGAATTCCCTATTTTCCTTTCCACAGCCCATGATCAGTACGAACTAGTTTATGTTAACTGCAACTTTATTATTTTTCTAAGCCATTTATTCTTCTCTGATCTGTGATTTCTCTTCCTTTTCTTTTGGCTGATCACTGCTCAAGCAAACCAGCTAGCACTTGAAGAACTTCTTGAATCCAGGTAAATTAGTTGTACTTCATCTTGTTGGTGTTTTTGTAAAATAAATAATTTTATCAACAGTTTCCAAAAATAAATAATTTGATCTTTCTCAGTTGTAAAATCCATGCCTTATGCAGTTCATACTAAATTGACCCCAAGTTAACCTTGAATTTATTGTTTTTTCTTATTAGTTTCTTCGCTGTTTGTAACTTATTATTTTAGTTTCAACCTTCCTTTTCCAATTAATGTACTTCCATTAATTTTTATTCAATATTTTGACCCTTTTCATCTGTAGGACAAAATGGGTAGATCAGATGATCTGTTTTGGAAGGAAGTTGAAGATATGAATGATGGAAGCATGAAGTGTAAGTTTTGTGGGCATTTATTTGCCAATGGTACTTCCATTTCGAGGATCAAATGGCATTTATCAGGAGAGAGAGAGGGCATGGTGTTGGCATTTGTGGTCTAGCTATGAATGGTGGCAACAAAAGACATAAAAGCATAGCAAGTTCAAGCAATGTTAATGATTATGCCATTTCCACCTGTCCACAAGAACAAGACAGTGCAGTACTTGTTAATTTAGCAGGGGATGCTGGAAGGATGCAAGCGGGAGTTCAAGGCATGGAACAAGGTGTTGGGCCTGAGAGAATTCATTCGCGTTTAGAAGAGGCAAATGGCATGGGAAACACTGGTGAAGGATCGTTTCAGCATGTTGACAAAAGTTTCTCTCCTTGGGGACTCAGAGTTGATGCTCATGAGAATAGAGGAGAAGCAACACAAAGAACAGATTTAGTGGATCAATTTGCTGATGGTACTTGGGTTCAGATACACTCTGCCCTTTCAAAGGCGCAGAAGCTGAATGAAATCTCTACGTATTTAATGCAGGAAGATGAGGATGTGGAGCGTCTGCATGATGCATTTGAAACTGTACCGAGAACAGAGCAAGTGCAGCATCTGGAGAGAGGTAGCTCTTGTGAGAGGCCTCTAGGAGATTCATCCCAACCAACAGATCCATTGTGTCTTGATCATGGAAGATATTATGATCAACTATTTCCTCCGTCAATAAACAATGATGTCATTATGAATGATGTGCAGAACATGGTTAGAGTGAGGACAGAACCATTGGAGGAGGAGGATGTGGAGAATAGTGGAAGTTCAGTACTGCAGGCTGGCGCGGGAGCTAGATCTTCTGAAAGTCTGAAATACAACAAGACTAGAGGAGTTCCATTACCTACTAGCTCTACAAAGCCAGTGGGTCAAGCATTTGAAGAGAATATGAAGGTGATATGGTCTTTGTTAATGGATGATAAAGTCCCAATCATTGGCATTTATGGGATGGGGGGAGTTGGTAAAACGACAATACTGCAACATATTCATAATGAGCTTCAACAAAAACCAGATATTTGTAATCATGTTTTGTGGGTGACTGTGTCTCAAGATTTCAGCATTAATAGATTGCAGAATCTTATTGCTAAACGTCTTTATTTAGATCTTTCAAGTGAAGATGATGATCTGCATGGAGCTGCCAAATTGTCAGAAGAACTAAGGAAGAAACAAAAATGGATTCTCATTTTAGATGATTTGTGGAACAATTTTGAGCTACACAAAGTGGGAATTCCTGTCGCGTTGAAAGGATGCAAGCTGATTTTGACAACTCGATCAGAAACAATTTGTCATCGGATTGCTTGCCAACACAAAATCAAAGTGAAGCCACTTTCTGAGGGTGAAGCTTGGAATTTGTTCATGGAGAAACTTGGACGTGACATAGCACTTTCACCAGAAGTAGAAGGAATTGCGAGAGATATTGCAAGGGAATGTGCTGGTTTGCCATTGGGAATTATTACAGTGGCAGGAAGCTTGATGGGAGTGGATGATCTACATGAGTGGAGAAATACATTGAAGAAATTGAGAGAATCAGAATTTAGGGACACGGAAGTATTCAAGTTATTGAGGTTTAGTTACGATCAATTAGGTGATTTAGCACTACAGCAATGTCTCTTGTACTGTGCATTATTTCCCGAAGATAGTGAGATTGAAAGGGAGGAGTTGATAGGTTATTTGATCGATGAGGGAATTATTAAAGGAATGAGGAGCAGGAAAGATGCATTTGACGAGGGCCAGACGATGCTTAATAGACTTGAAAATGTTTGCCTAATGGAAAGTGCTAAAATGGAGTATGATGGTAGTAGAAGTGTCAAGATGCATGACTTGATTAGGGACATGGCCATCCATATACTGCAAGAGAACCTTCAATACATGGTTAAAGCAGGTGCACAATTAAAAGAGTTGCCAGATGCAGAGGAGTGGACGGAGAATCTGACGATAGTTTCACTAATGCAAAACGAGATCGAAGAAATTCCTTCCAGCCATTCACCAATGTGTCCAAATTTGTTATCTCTATTTCTACGTGATAATGAAGGGTTGCGATCTATTGCGGATTCATTTTTCAAGCAATTGCATGGGCTCAAGGTCCTCGATCTGTCTTGCACAGGTATTAAAAATTTGCCAGAGTCTGTTTCTGATTTGATGAGTCTCACTGCATTATTGCTCAATGGTTGTTGGAAGTTAAGATACGTTCCATCATTAAAGAAGCTGAAGGCATTGAAGAGGTTGGATCTCTCTTGGACCATGCTTGAAAAGATGCCGCAAGGAATGGAATGTCTATCCAACCTGAGGTATCTTAGAATGAATGGATGTGGTGAAAAGGAGTTTCCTAGTGGGATATTACCAAAACTCTCTCACCTGCAAGTCTTTGTACTAGAAGAGGTTTTCGAGGAATGTTATGCTCCGATAACAATTAAAGGAAAGGAAGTAGTATCCTTGAGAAATTTGGAAACTTTGGAATGCCATTTCGAAGATCTCTCAGACTTCATGGAGTTTCTCAGATGTCGGGATGGGATCCAATCATTAAGCACATACAGAATTTCAGTGGGAATTCTGAAATTCTTATATGGTGTTGAAAAGTTTCCAAGTAAAACAGTTGCGTTGGGTAATTTGAATATCAACAAAGATAGAGATTTTCAGGTCAAGTTCTTAAATGGCATTCGAGGACTGGTTTGTCAATTCATCGATGCAAGATGTTTATGTGATGTTTTGTCATTAGAGAATGCAACTGAACTGGAGGACATCAGCATTTCAAATTGCAATAGCATGGGGAGCTTGGTTTCATCTTCTTGGTTTTGCTCTGCTCCACCACCATTGCCACCATATAATGGTATGTTTTCTGGTCTTAAAAAGTTTTATTGTGGTGGATGTAACAATATGAAGATGCTGTTCCCACTTGTGTTGCTGCCAAACCTCGTAAACCTGGAAAGGATTGAAGTGATGCTTTGTGAGAAAATGGAGGAGATAATAGGAACGACAGATGAAGAAAGTAGCAATTCCAATCCCATCACGAAATTAATACTCCCAAAGTTAAGAACTCTAGAATTGTATCATTTACCAGAGCTTAAAAATATTTGCAAAGCAAAACTGATTTGCAATTCTCTTGAAGAAATTATAGTAATAAAATGTGACAAGCTGAAGAGGATGCCAATTTGTCTGCCGTTGCTTGAAAATGGCCAGCCATCCCCTCTCCCTTCTCTTAAATACATCCGAGCATATCCAGAAGAATGGTGGGAGTCAGTAATGGAGTGGGAGCATCCTGATGCAAAGGATGTCCTTGACCCCTTTGTAAAGTTTTGGTAGGAGGAGACTACTCTTCCCTTAATATAATATAATATAGAATAAAGCATCATCTTTCTCAATCTCTGTTTCTACAATTGATTCTCTTAACTTCTTTATGTTAATTAACATCTGATTTATTGGACTCGTTAAGCGTTTATTAATAGGAAATATTTCTTTTTTATATAGTGTGCTTACAATTACATAAATAACATTTTTTTATTTTTTGATTTATTTCATTATCTTTTAAGATTATTGAATTGTCATATATTTTTTTAAAACTTGATAGATAAATAATTATAATTTGAAGTTTGATTAATATTATATTTTCATCCTATTGAGTTTCTCCAAGATGAAAATCCAAAAAAGAAAAAAATAACTATATTGATTTATCATTGAAGTAACGTAATAAAATAATATATCTATTCACTAGTATAAGCCATCTAAAATCATTAACTAGCAATAAATTATTTTTTCAATATATAATACAGATTAAAAAGAATGAAAAAAGAGAGAGAGAAGACACTTTAAAAAAAGAATGACGATCAAATTACGTGTCTTGAAATTTTAAATTTTTTTTAAGGATATATTTAGAATAAAGTTTCATACCTCTATCAATTTTTCTCATATAAAAAAATATATTGAAATAATATTTTTTATTTATTAAATTTATTTTTAATATTATTAAATTCAAATAATTCAAAAACATACCGAAATGGTAATGAGCATTTTTCCAATCTGTTGGGGTGATGTTGGTGTGCTTGGTGTTCCCTCAATTAGCTTTCCAAAGTTTTGACATTACAGTTTTGCTCCAATTCTTTTGCACATTACCTATCATCTTTTAGATGAAAGCTAACACTCTTTCCTTGCAATAGGAGACCTGCTGGGCATCAGACCGTGCACCCACACTTTCATTGTTTTTTTTGCTGTTCTTCATAGAGTTCCATTGTCGGTCCTGATTCGCCAGCATCAGTCTCCTTCACTAGCCACATGCACATCTTTGCTTTTTATTTCATATGGCTCAACCATGATTTGCACTTAGGATGTTTAATCTTAGGCCCTTTACGAATTGTTCTGGCAGCGTGCTAATAGCCTACTCCATATGGTTGCTCAGTTCGATCTCAATGATGGAGGTGTATAAAAAGAAGAAAAAAGTGAAAAACAACTTAAAGGGAATTCGAACAACAACGGCACTGCTGTATTGTAAAAAAAAGAAAAAAAGTGAGAAATAACTTGCTATTATCTTAAAATACTGCAGGTTTTATTATTTGTTTCTTGTTCGGTTAGAAGAATAACCAGGGTGGAATTCAGCTGATAAGAATTGGTTACTTCACCAATAAACTAAACAACTATTTTCCTGTTACTCTATATCATCAGTGGATTGGACAGGAGGAGTTCTGTAGTAAGCAGGCATTGTTGCCGGGAAGAATGTTGCTCTAATTCCTTCTACCTTTAGTATAGGGAAGATGATGCCTGATCCAACCTGAAAATTGACAAAAATAAAAATTTAAGTTTGTCTAGGAAACTCATGGTGAGAATAACAGTTCAAACAAAAAAGCTTCTGATAGTAAGAGTAAAGAAAGCTGGAGATACAGACCAAAATTAGTTTTGCCGCAATAAACATGCGTTTTGGTGTAGGAAATGGAAGCAATAAGCGGCCAACAGCATAGGCAAGCATGGCAAAGCAGTGGAAAACCAAGCTCAACGGGGCAGGGTTTAGACCAGACAGAAGAGCCATCAGTCCATCTGAGAACACGCCTCCAAGGCTCAAATAATTGAAGAATGCTTCTTTCATTTCCTTCCTTGATGGATCCTGATCCGATGAAGAGAATTCTGTGTGTAGGCAAATGTGTTTCTTGCAAATGCCGTTGGCTGCAACCAATAATAAGTTAATAGTATCTATCAACCGCATAGAAATATGGTTATGTTGTGTTACATATAAGGAAGGAAGATGAAGACAAATCAAACGTTTAGAGAGGAACACCTCATCCATTTCTGATACAAGGTTTTCTCGATGCCTTCACACTCCATATTTTTATTTGTATCTTCTAAACCTTATAGCTTCTTCTTTTAGTTTATTGATTGCTCTGTTTATTTATTATTTGTATTAATATATATTATCTAAATGGATTCATGACCATTAAAAACAACATTTTTATATTATATATATATATATATATATATATATATATATATTATTTTAGAAAACTCAAAATACAACGGAGATACAATTTTGAGATTCATCTTATTCATTTCATGTGGTACATCATGAGGATTGTTTCATGTTTGTTCATGTTGTTCCTCATGATTCATAAATTCAGCTGATAAGAATCGATTCCTTTATCAATAAAATAAACAACTATTTCCCTGTTTCTCAATCATCAGTGGATTGGACAGGAGGAGTTCTGTAGTAAGCAGGCGTGGTTGACGGGAAGAATGTTGCTCTAATTCCTTCTGCCTTTAGTATAGGGAAGATGATGCCTGATCCAACCTCATGCTTTAGGATAGGCCTAAGAAGATCTCGCAGTAGAACAACATCAGAAAGTCCCACAGTCATTCCTCCTCCAGTTACAGCGTGGCGCATATTCAATGAATCCCCTATCATAAACGCACCAGGGGTTGGATAGGGAGATGCAGTGTAGTTTTTAGCATAATAGAGACACAAAAAACAGAGAAAACCAGCAGTATAAAGGGTTGTTTTGAGACATCAAAATCATTACTATTTTTATTGACTGAATCACTCTTTTAGACAAGAGTTTTGATAACTAATTGCAGAAAAATAATGACATGATTTAATAGAATAGAGTTGTTCTACAGCAGCTTTATTTGCTACTAACTTCCTAACTTGTGGGAGCTGATCTTGACTCAATCGATTCAGCTCCAAAAAACGCTTCTTCAGCAGCAAATGAGGTATGATTCTGTTTGGCATTGTTCTTATGTTGCCCTTATCAATTGCACATATGAAAGCATTGTATAGCTCAGATATTATTAAAACAAATCCGTGATCAAGCGTGCTCTATAAATTAATCAGAATATGCTTCAGTTCATTAACATTATAGCTTCTTCTACTTTTACTTTATTGATTGCTCTATTTACTTATTATTTGTATTAAAAATATTAATTTGTCTATCAAAGTGCTAATGAGTAATGCAACTCAAAGTCGTTTGATTTACTGTTTTCTTGAATATTGATAGCTCTTCTTTAAGGACTTGGAAAGAAAGCATATCTCCTCTTGCTGATTCGTTGCCATCAAATATTGATCCAAAACCCTCTTTAACCATGTTGGTGATTGATTAGCTAGTAGTTTTGGTATAATTCACGAGCATTTTTGTGCTATAATGGGCCCAAACCCTCGTTAATTAACCATGTTGATGATGTTTCTAATTTGCAAGTGCTGATACACGCACACCACAAAACGTAATGTTAACAGCTCACATATATTGACACATGAGCATAAACTACACATGAATTGAAGGAAATTTATCATAACAAATATAAGGAGCTCAATGTTTCTCAAAGATTGATTTGTGATTCAAGTATCACAGGTATCAATAGTTAAGAATTAGAAAATTCAGGTATCACTAGTTAAGTATTAGAAAGGATGATATTCCTAAAATTACATTTAGAACTTGTTATGGACACTACAAGTTTCTAGTGTTGTCTTTTGGGTTAACAAATATACTAGTAGCCTTTATAAAGATGATGAACAGGGTTTTTAGACCATTTATTGATAGATTTGTTATTGTATTCATTAATGACTTTTTGGTGTATTTGAGAAGTGAAGAGGAATATGAAGAGCATTTGTTACTGGTTCTTTAAACTCTAAGATATCATCAATTGTATGAAAAGTTTTTGAAAAGTGAGTTTTGGTTAGAGAATGTTGGATTTTTGGGACATGTGATGTTGAAAAATGGGATAGAGGTTGATCTGCTGAAGGCAATTAAGAAGTGGCCTAGACCAACTATAGTATCTAAGATTATGAGTTTCATAGGTTTAGTATGATACTATAAGTGGTTCAAAAAGAGCTTTTCACGAATTGTAACTTCATAGACTAAGTTTACACAGAAAAAAATCAAGTTTTAGTGGCCAAAATAATGTAAAAAGAGTTTTCTATAGTTGAAAGAAAGGTTAATTGAGACTTTGATTTTGATAGTATCTTTAGAGTCTAGTGGCTTTACTGTATATTGTGATGCATTAAGAATTGGATTAAGTTGTATTTAAATGCAAAATGATAATGTGATTGTTTATGTCTCGAGAAAGTTGAAGAAAGATAAACAAAATTACCCTATACACAATTTGGAGATGGTTATAGTAGTGTTTGCTCTTAACATTTGAAAACACTACTTGTTTGGGAAGACATGTGAGATGTTTTAAGATTATAAAAGTCTTCAATATATCTTCCAATAAAAGGATATGAATATGAAACAGAGAAGGTGGATAAAACTATTAAATGATTATGAATACATAATTCAATATTACCCGAGAAAGGTGAATGTTGTTGCCGATGCTTAAGCATAAAGTCTATGGTGGTTTGACTTATATTCAAGAGGTGAGGAGGCCATTGATTAGGGAGTTACACAAGTTGTTGTATGAGAAGGTTAGTTTTGAGATTGGGGAATTGGGAGCATTGTTGGCTCACTTTCAAACTAAGTTGAACTTGGCAGACCAAATTAAAGCAACTGATGAGAGATGAGCAATTATGTAAGATTCAAGATGAGTTAGAGTTAGGAAAGGCTATGAGTTTTGTTGTTGATGAGGATGGTTTGTTGAGATTTGCTTTTAGACTTTTGTCTTGAGGTGGATGATTTGAAAAGAGATGTCATGACTGAAGCATATCAAACCACCTATAATATATATCTTAGTTCTAACAAGATGTATAGAGACTTGAAATAGTGTTGCTAATGAAATGGCATAAAAGACATTATTGAGTTTGTATCTCAATGCTTGACCTATCAGGGGATTAAAAGCAAGCATCATAAGCAACTAGGGCTTTTAGAACCATTGTTGAATCCTTAATGGAAATGAGATAAAATCATTATGGATTTTATATGAAGTTTGTCTGGGAAAGGTTATGATTCAATTTGGGTGACAATTGATTCTACCTTTCCCATGAACTATCTGAATGAAATTATTAATTACCTAACGGAATATTGTTGGTGGTATCGGACTTGATTAAAGTTACGTAAGATGATCCATCATCACTAGTCTCTCCTCATTGCTAGTATCCGACATGATCAAGGTGTCAAAGAACCATTTCAACCCAAAAGCATAAGCTGTTAGGTGAGGTCCCAGGATATGATTTATATTATTCTCTAATACACCCTCTCAAGTGAAAGCTCTTTGGGCTTAAAACTTGTACAGACCCACATTACCTTATGCTTAATTTTTATCAATTAAATAAGGATGGTGAGATTCGAACTCGTGACCGCTTGGTCATTAAGGTTCTGATACCATATCAAAGAACCATCTCAACCCAAAAGTTTAAGCTGTTAGATAAGGTTCTAGAATATTATTTATATTATTCTATAATACAAGGTTTCCAAAGGAAGAACCTTTAATTTGCTTTTGTCAAGTTGGAAACTTTTATCTTCATCTGAAACCATTTGAGCCCATGATCTGGATTTTTGTTCTACTTTTTAAGCCTTTGTCTTTGTCTCTATGTTTAGATAGGAAATTTGAATTTTCTTTATACATTCAATATAGAATCGAAAATATTTAAAATAGCTTGTTATCTTGCAAAAGATGTCCATTTATTCTAACTATTCTCCAAATAATCATAGGATTTATGCAGTTTATGCATTCAGTCACGCTTTTTCTATTGAATGGATTAATTATTTTATTACGCTTGAATCATTTATTTTTCTGTATTGATTTAATTTTTTTGCTGTAATATTGCTCCTTGTATATATTGTTGTTGTCATTGAATTTTATTGATAAGGATAATCATTAATTTTATGAAATTTAAAATTAATGATTATATAAGTATCCAACGATCTTATTATTTATAAAACTTGAATTGATAATTTTTAAAGAATAAATTTAGGAGCTGACTCGTTGAACTACTTCCTTTATTTTTTTTTTTTTTGGCTGTAATATTATTCCTTGTATATTGTTGTTGTCATTGAATTTTATTAATAGGGATAATCATTTGCGTATTTAAAAGAAAGTGGTGAATGATTTTTCAAAAAGGGTTACATTTATGTTGATTTAATTATCTATACCTTTTAAACCTTTCAAGTGGAAATTTTGGTAATTAAACTTCAAATTGAGTTGTTCAACAAAATAAAACTAATAAAAATATTAAATGTGTGCCAGGGATTCCGACTATCTGTTCTTTGTAGAATTTAAACCTTTTTCATTAATCTGCATTGAAAATTAATTTTTATTCTTTAATATTAAATCATTTAATATTTCCTTTTATTCTTTAAATTTATTTCAATGTGAAATCGACACACAATACCTTCCTAGTTCAATCGAGAATATAGATCACGACCTTAATAATTTATTTTTGAAGATGAAGATTGTTACGATACAATCGAGATATAATTTTGTTTTTGTACTTAAAATTGTATATATTTTTAAAATATTTTTTAATAATTTTTATATAATAACATTAGAAATAAAAATACATTAGTTTGATTAATGAAATCTCCAAGCAATGCTATTCTTTCTCACTCACGTGTTTACATTTTCCAGGCAGCTTCTTCAAAGTTTGAACATTGGGGTGGTCCACACGTTAACTTTCTATATCTTATAATATAATGCTTGGTAGGTAAGCGGAGGGTTCCTTCCTAGCAACTTCCTACCTTCCTATCAAACAATACAATAATTAATTATTATTATTATTACCATTCTCTGTTTTCCTTTCCCCTCGGTACTGCAACTTTATTATTTTCTTAAATCTTATATTCTTCTCTGGTCTGTGATTTATCTTCTCTTTTTTTTGGCTGATTACTGCTCAAGCAAACCAGCCCTTGAAGAACATCTCGAATCCAGGTAAATTATTTGTACTTCATCTTCTTCATCTTGTTGGTGTTTTCGTTTTTATGTTTGTAACTGTTGTTTGAATCTTTAAAGTAATCCATGATAAATTAATCGATCTTTTTCTCAGATTTGTCATTTTTAAAAACTATATATGTATATACTCTTCTCTGATATGTGCTTTCTGTTCTTTTTTCACCTCCGGTACTAGTCATCATGTACTTGTGGTGAGATGGAAGGAGTTCCCACCATCTGTAAAAAAGTTTATTTTTTCAATCAGGAAAGAAACATCATAGCTTGAATATGAACCCATCAAACTAAACATAAGTTTGTATTGCTTCATATTGTTTGCGAATGATTTTGGATTCAGGAGTCAATATTTTTCTAATCAAGCTGCTGTAATTCCTAACATAGATAATATACAACAAGAGAACTTCGTGCCTCGGCACTTTGGCAACTCTACTAGGTACTGATTGACTTCTAGCTGTTGTGTTTTAACACAGTATTAATACCTTTTTGTTAATTAGATACACCATTGATTTTGGGTTTTATAATATGATCACTTCATTTTTATACAGGTCACAGATGGATAACCTCAAACTCAGAGGATTGCAAAATCAAACTGCTAGGCCAAATGCCTCAAATCCTGGCCTTGACACTACCCTGCAAAGTCAAATTAGGGATTTAAATACTCAACAAGTAAGAAGTCTTACTAAATTACCGTCGTCTTTTTCCTTCCTATGATTGTGCAATAAACTAATTATCAATTTTAATAGCAAAATAAGGGTAACAGCGCTGAAGCAGTTTCTCATCCATCCGGATATGGTGTAACGTCCATCAATTTTTATTCTTTATTTTAACCCACTTTTTTTTTTCTTCTATAGGTTGAAATGGTTAGATCAAAGGATCCATTTTGGAATTATACTGAAGATAGGGCAGATGGTAGCATGAAGTGTAAGTTTTGTCCACATACATTTGCCAATAAAACCTCCATTTCAAGGATCAAATGGCATTTATCAGGAGAGGAAGGGCATAATGTTGCCATTTGTCGTGGGGTGACTAAGGAAGTTCAAGAAGCAGCCTTTCTAGCTATGCGTGGTCGCAACAAAAGACTTAAAAACACAGAAAGTTCAATAAATGTTAATGATTCTGGAATTTCAACTTGTCCACATGATCAAAACATTAGGATTGAAAATATGGGAGGAGGTATTGGAAGGGTACAAAGAGAAGTTCAGGTTGTAGAACCCGGAGTAGGGGAAGAGAGGATTTCTTCACATGCAATAGCAGGAAACGACGAAGTAAGCTCCAACTCCGAGGATGACCTCCAAGTCAGAGGATTGCAAAATCAAACTGCTACGCCAAATGCCTCAAATCCTGGCCTTGAGACTTCCCTGCAAAGTCAAATTAGGGGTTTAAATATTCAACAAGTAAGAAGTATAACTGAATTACCGTCGTCTTTTCCCCCTTATGATTGTGCAGTAAACTATCAATTTTAATAGCAAAATAAGGGTAACAGCGCTGAAGTAGTTTCTCATCCATCCGGATATGGTGTAACGTCCATCAATTTTTATTCTTTATTTTAACCCACTTTTTTTTTCTTCTATAGGTTGAAATGGTTAGATCAAAGGATCCATTTTGGAATTATACTGAAGACAGGGCAGATGGTAGCATGAAGTGTAAGTTTTGTCCACATACATTTGCCAATAAAACCTCCATTTCAAGGATCAAATGGCATTTATCAGGAGAGGAAGGGCATAATGTTGCCACTTGTAGTGGGGTGACTAAAGAAGTTCAAGAAGCAGCCTTTCTAGCTATGTGTGGTGGCAACAAAAGACATAGAAGCACAGAAAGTTCAATCAATGTTAATGATTGTGGAATTTCAACTTGTCCACAAGAACAAAACATTGAGATTAGCATGGGAGGATGTTTTGGAAGGGTAAAAAGAGAAGTTCAGGTTGTAGAACCTGGAGTAGGGGAAGAGAGGATTTCTTCACATGCAATAGCAAGAAACGACGAAGTAAGCTCCAAATCTGAGGATGACCTCCAAGTCAAAGGATTGCAAAATCGAACTGCTACGCCAAATGCCTCAAATCCTGGCCTTGAGACTTCCCTGCAAAGTCAAATTAGGGGTTTAAATACTCAACAAGTAAGAAGTATAACTGAATTATTGTCGTCTTTCCCCCCTCTATGATTGTGCAATAAACTAACTATCAATTTTAATAGCAAAGTAAGGGTAAAAGTGCTGAAGTAGTTTCTCATCCATCCGGATATGGTGTAACCTCCATCAATTTTTATTCTTTATTTTCACCCACTTTTTTTTTTCTATAGGTTGAAATGGTTGCATCAAAGGATCCATTTTGGAATTATATTGAAGATAGGGCTGATGGTAGCGTGAAGTGTAAGTTTTGTCAATGTACATGGGCCAATAAAATTTCCATTTCAAGGTTCAAATGGCATTTATCAGGAGAGAGACGGCATGGTGTTGCCATTTGTAGTGGGGTGGCTAAAGAAGTTCAAGAAGCAGCCTCGAAAGCTATGAATGATGTCAGCAAGAGACATAAAATCACAGAAAGTTCAATCAATATTATAAATTATTGTGGAATTTCAACTTGTCCAGAAGAACAAAACATTGAGATAAACATGGGAGGAGGTATTGGAAGGGTACAAAGAGAAGTTCAAGTTGTAGAACCCAGAGTAGGGGGGGAGAGGATTTCTTCACATGCAATAGCAAGAAACGACGAAGTAAGCATGACCGGAATGATAGCACATGAAGATAGAGTTTCCAAAGAGGCTCTCAAGAGTAGACAGAGGACAGAACCAGTGGATCTAGCATTGGAACAAAGCAATGCAATACTTGGCAATTTGGCAGGGGGTGCTGGAAGGATACAAGTGGGAGTTCAGGGCATGGAACAAGGTCCCAGAGAAGAGAGAATTCAGTCGCATTTACAAGTAGAAAATGGCATAGAAAACACTGGTGAAGGATCTTTTCAGCATGATGCATTTGAGACTTTACCAAGAATAGAGCATGTGCAGCTTCTAGAGCCACGAGGAGATTCATCCCAATTTTGTCTTGACATTGGAAGACGATATGATCAACCTTGTGCTTCATCAGTAAACAATGAGGTAACTATGAATGATGAGCAGGACATGGTTAGAGTGAAGGAGGAGGAGGATGTGGAGAATAGTGGAAGATCAGTAGTGCAGGCTGGCGCAGGAGCTAGATCTTCTGAAAGTCTGAAATTTAACAATACTAGAGGAGTTCCATTACCTACTAGCTCTACAAAGCCAGTGGGTCAAGCATTTAAGGAGAACACAAAGGTGATATGGTCTTTGTTAATGGATAATGAAGTCTCTACTATTGGTATTTATGGGATGGGGGGAGTTGGTAAAACAACAATACTGCAACATATCCATAATAAGCTTCTACATAGACTAGATTTTTGTGATCATGTTTGGTGGGTGACTGTGTCTCAAGATTTCAGCATTAATAGATTGCAAAGTCTTATTGCTAAACATCTTGATCTAGACCTTTCAAGGGAAGTTGATGATCTGCATAGAGCTGCCAAATTATCAAAAGAACTAATGAAGAAACAAAAATGGATTCTCATTTTAGATGATTTATGGAACAATTTTGAGCTCCAAGAAGTGGGAATTCCTGTCCCGTTAAAAGGATGCAAGCTGATTATGACAACTCGATCAGAAACGGTTTGTCATCGGATGGCTTGCCACCACAAAATCAAAGTGAAGCCACTTTCTGGGGGAGAAGCTTGGACTTTGTTCATGGAGAAACTTGGACGTGACATAGCGCTTTCACCAGAAGTGGAAGGAATTGCAAAAGCTATTGCTAGGGAATGTGCTGGTTTGCCTTTGGGAATTATTACAGTGGCAGGAAGCTTGAGGGGAGTGGATGACCTACATGAGTGGAGAAATACATTGAAGAAATTGAGAGAATCAGAATTTAGGGACATGGATGAGAAGGTATTCCAAGTATTGAGGGTTAGTTATAATCGGTTAGGTGATGTAGCACTACAACAATGTCTCTTGTATTGTGCATTATTTCCTGAAGATTGTGAGATTGGAAGGGAGGAGTTGATAGGTTATTTGATCGATGAGGGAATAATTAAAGGAATGAAGAGCAGGGGAGATGCATTTGACGAGGGTCACACGATGCTTAATAGACTAGAAAATGTCTGTCTATTGGAAAGTGTTAAAATGGAGTATGATGGCAGTATAGGTGTCAAGATGCATAACTTGATTAGGGACATGGCCATCCAAATACTGCAAGAAAACTCTCAAGTCATGGTTAAAGCAGGTGCGCAATTAAAAGAGTTGCCAGATGCAGAGGAGTGGACAGAGAATCTCATAAGAGTCTCAGTAATGCTAAACGAGATCGAAGAAATTCCTTCCAGCCATTCACCAAGGTGTCCAAATTTGTCAACTTTATTTCTACGTGATAATGAAAGGTTGGGATTTATCGCGGATTCATTTTTCATTCAATTGCATGGGCTCAAGGTCCTCGATCTGGCTTGCACAGGTATTAAAAATTTGCCAGACTCTGTCTCTGATTTGGTGAGTCTCACTGCGTTATTGCTCAATAAATGTGAGAACTTGAGTCATGTTCCATCATTAAAGAGGCTCAGGGCACTGAAGAGGTTGGATCTCTCTCATACTTTTCTTGATGAGATGCCACAAGGAATGGAATGTCTGTCCAACCTGAGGTATCTTAGAATGACTGGATGTTGTAAAAATGAGTTTCCTAGTGGGATATTAACAAAACTCTCTCACCTGCAAGTCTTTGTACTAGAAGAGTGTTTTGTGGATTCTTATCGGAGGATAACAGTTGAAGTAAAGGAAGTAGGATCCTTGAGAAATTTGGAAACTCTGCGATGCCATTTCAAAGGTCTCTCTGACTTCGTGGAGTATCTCAGATCTCGGGATGGGATCCAATCATTGAGCACATACAGAATTTCAGTAGGAATGATGGATTTTTGGGAATGCATTGATGATTTTCCAAGTAAAACAGTTGCGTTGGGTAATTTGAGTATTAACAAAGATAGAGATTTTCTGGTCAAGTTCTTAAATGGCATTCAAGGACTAGTTTGTCAATTCATCGATGCAAGAAGTTTATGTGATGTTTTGTCATTAGAGAATGCAACTAAACTGAAGCGCATCAGCATTCGAGATTGCAATAGCATGGAGAGCTTGGTTTCATCTTCTTGGTTCTGCTCTGCTCCACCATCATTACCATCATATAATGATATATTTTCTGGTCTTAAAGAGTTTTATTGTGTTGGATGTAACAATATGAAGAAGTTGTTCCCACTTGTGGTGCTCCCAAACCTGGAATTGATTGATGTTATTAACTGTGAGAAAATGGAGGAGATAATAGGAACAACAGAGGAAGAAAGCAGCACCTCCAATTCCATCACGGAATTAATACTCCCAAAGTTAATATCTCTGAATTTGTGTTGGTTACCAGAATTGAAAAGCATTTGTAGTGTAAAATTGATTTGCAATTCTCTCGAAGATATTAGTGTAATCAATTGTGAGAAGCTGAAGAGGATGGCAATTTGTCTTCCGTTGCTTGAAAATGGCCAGCCATCCCCTCCCCCTTCTCTTAGAGAAATCAATGCAAGGCCAAAAGAATGGTGGGAGAGAGTAGTGGAGTGGGAGCATCCTAACACGAAGGATGTCCTTGGTCCCTTTGTAATGTTTCGGGAGGAGGAGGCTACTCAGCCCTTAAAATATATATAATATAGAACAAAGGGTAAGCATTATCTTTTATGTCATGTTAATTTCTGATTGGTTAGACTCGTTAAGCATTTATTAATATGAAATATTTCTTATTTATATTGTGTGTTTACAATTAACATAAATAACATTTTTCATTTTTTTTATATATTTCATTATCTTTTAAGACTATTGAACTGTCATATTTTTTTTTAACTAGATAGATAAATAATTATAATTTGAAGTTTAATTAATATTATATATTCATCCTATTGAGTATCTCTAAGATGAAAATCCCATAAAAAAAAATACTATATTGATTTATTAACCTAATAAAATAATAGATCTATTCATTAGTATAAATCATCTTATATCATTAACTAGCAATAAATTATTTTTAAAAAAATATATAATACAAATTAAAAATAAAAAAAGAGAGAGAGAGAAGACACTTTAAAAATAGAATGATAATACTTGAAATTTTAAAATTTTTATAAGGATATATTTAGAATAAAAATCCACACCTCTATCTATTTTTCTCTATAAAAATTCATCCTATTTTTTTTTTCTCATGATTTTTAAAATTTTATTTTTAAGTTTTTTTCGGTCTTTATGAATAATATAAGAAAACTAAAAAGATTGGTTAATTCACAATACATGAAGATACATGTTTCATTGCAAAGTATTTTTTATTTAAAAATATATTAAAATAATATTTTTTAATTTTTAAAATTTATTTTTAATATTATCATATTAAAATTTTATTTTTTCCAAAATGATTATTAGCCTTTTCCCATTCTGTAGGGGTGATGTTGGTGGGCTTTGTGTTGCCTCAAATAGCTTTTAGTCTTTTTTAGTTGCTTTCCAAAGTTTTAACATTACAACTAATTGCTCCAATTCTTTTGCACATTACCTTGCTTTCCCTAAGCGTTGGCCTGGCAATGCCTATCATCTTTTAGATGAAAGCTAACACTCTTTCCTCGCAACAGGAGACCTGCTGGGCATCAGACCTTGCATCCGCACTTTTGAGCGGCACCGTCAAAATCCCATGCTATTTTAGCTGTTCTTCATGGAGTTCCATTTGCCAGCATCAGTCTACTTCACTAGCCACATGCAAATCTTTGCTTTTTATTTCGATCTCAATGCTTTTAGATTTTGCCCAGTTCATGCTATAACCCGCGGCACCGCACGGGCAATTCACCAAATACATTCTATTTGTGTCCTCTAATTTGTCTCCAATATTTCTCACCCCTTATCAAATACTGACATGTAAACTGCTTGCATGGTTATCAATTTCTTTCAAGTGAGTGTTAGATGTATAGCTTAAGATCATATTTTTATTCTTCCTTTTTTATTGTATTTTTTCATTTTTTTTCTTACAAATTTGTGAAAACAATGAGGAAACTAATTTAAGGACTGAGAGATTAATTAGTTCATAAGGGTTTTTTTTAGTGGAAACTCAGAATCAAGAAGTAATTCTCCTTAATGTTTGAGAAAGATGCCTACAGATGGGAATGAATGGACTGATTCGAAATCTTCTTCTCTTAAAAGGGATAGCAGATAAGCTAATGTTGTTGGATTATGATGGAGAAGTTCGATTCTGAGATCTTTTGAAAGAGAGGCATAAATATATATATATAGTGTTGAACTACGAACTCCTTGACTGATTTGTGGAGCTTGAAAATGTATGTCATGTACAATTATATAAGAGCTCCAAAGCAGCTTAAATTATGATTATTTCTCAGTTGGTTTTAAGTTTCATTTCAATACATGCCAGTGCCTTTTTGCTTGTGTGCATGCGGCCTCGAATCAACTAATCAAGCTGATGAGCCTCGAGGAGATTCATCCCAACCAACAGATCCATTGTGTCTTGACCATGGAAGATATTATGATCAACTCTGTGCACCATCACTAAGCAAAGATGTCATTATGTATGATTTGCAGAACATGATTAGAGTGAGGACAGAACCAGTTGATGAGAAAAATAGTGGAAGATTAGAGCAGCCTGGCGGAGGAGCTAGCTCTTCTGGAGGGCTTACAAGCACGTGCTTTGTGGTTTTGTATTTTTTTCTTTTTTTTTCTTTTTCTGAATACTGCTTAAGCAAACCAGCACTTGGAGAACATCTGGAATCCAGGTAAATTATTTGTACTTTATCTTTTTCATTTTGCTGTTGTTTTTGTTATTTATACTGTGTAACTATTGTTTGAAGCTCAAGCAAAATACAATAGTTTCTTCATGCCTTGCGGAGTTCTTTCTGAATTGACCCTAACCTTGAATTTATTTATTTTACAATTCTTTTTCTGTTTTTAACTTATTATTTTTGTTTTAAACCTTTCCTTTTCCGATTAATATAACTTCCATTAATTTTATTCAATATCTTGATTTTTTTTTTCTTTCTGTAGGACAAATGGTTCGATCAAATGATCCATTTTGGCGACATGTTGAAGATATGAATGATGGTATTGTGAAGTGTGAGTTTTGTGGGCATCCATTTGCCAAGGATACTTCCATTTCGAGGATCAAATGGCATTTGTCAGGAGTGAAAGGGCGTGATGTTAAAATTTGTAAAAATGTTCCAGAAGAAGTTCAAAATGCAGCCCTTGCAGTAATCGATGGCCCTCTGGAAAAAAAACTGAAAACTGTAGCAGGCTCAAGCAATAACGAGGTCACTAATGCAATTTCAACTTCTTCACAAGAACAGAACAATGAAGTGATACATGTAGAAATAGCACAACAAGGAGAAGCTGTTTTCGCTGGAGAACTTGCATGGGCAAATGACTTGATTGGAGGGATTGAACTTGTGGATATTGCACCGGAGACTAGACCAATAACCGAGCAAGCAAGTCAAGAGTGCGGACGAGGAATCTGTGATCTCTGTTCTTTTTTTGTGGATGATAACGTCACTCACAATAACATAGAAAACCAAACCATGGGATTGATGCAGCATTTTGAGAGAGGAGCTCTCTTGAGAGGCTATCAGTTAGTCAAAATGAGCCTAGAGGAGATTCATCCAAACCAACTGATCTATTGTGTCTTGGACTTGGAAGACATTACGATCAACTCTGTTCTCCATCGGTAAACAATGATGTAATTATGAATGATGTGCAGAATATGGTAAGAGTGAGGACACAACCAGTGGAAGAGGATGATGATGATGTGGAGAACTATAGAGGAAGATTAGCACAGCCTGGTGGAGGAGCTAGCTCTTCTGGAGGGCTTGCATGCAACACAAATGAGATTGAAGCAGATGATGCACTGCCAACGACTAAGTTGGTGGGTCAAGCATTCGAAGACCATAAGAAGACTATCTGGTCCTGGTTGATGAAGATGAAGTTTCAAGTATTGGAATCCATGGCATGGGTGGAGTGGGTAAGACAACTTTGGTGATGCATATGTATAATCAGCTTCTATGTAGACCAGATACTTTCTCTCATGTTTACTGGATTACTGTTTCACAAGATACCAGCATTAAAAAATTGCAGGGCAGTATCGGTAGATGTATTGGTTTAAATCTTTTTAATGAAGACGAGGAGCGGCACAGAGCAGTTGAAATGAGAAAAGAATTAATGAAGAAACAGAAATGGGTTTTGATTTTAGATGATTTGTGGAACACTATTGAGTTACAGATGCAGGGATCAAAAAAGGATGCAAGCTTATTCTCACAACTCGATCAAAAAAGGTTTGTCAACAAATGGATACCCTACACATAATCAAAGTGAAGCCTATTTTGGAGGAAAAGGCTTGGACTTTGTTTATTAAGAGACTCGGACATGACATAACACTTTATCCAGAAGTGGAACAAATTGCAAAATCTATCACAAAGGAGTGTGATGGTTTGCCACTAGGAATTATAACAATGGCTGGAGCCATGAAGGGGGTGGATGACATTAATGAGCGGAGGAATGCTTTAGAGGACCTGAGGCAATCAAGAGTTAGGCAAGATGATATGGAAGAGGATGTATTCCCTAGAGAGGATTTGATAGCTTATTTGACTGATGAGGGAGTGATAAAACGGCAGAGTAGGGTGGCAGAAGTTTACAGAGGCCATTCGATGCTTAGTAAACTTGAAAATGTCTCCTTATTGGAAAGTGCTACAAGATATGGTGATCATAGCTGTGTCCCGATGCATGACTTGATTAGGGACATGGCCATCCAACTACAACAAGAGAACTCTCAAGGCATGGTTAAATCAGGTGCATAATTAAATGAATTGCCAGATACAGAGGAGTGGACAGAGAATCTTGTGAGAGTTTCACCAATACAAAACCAAATTGAAGAAATTCCTTCGAGCTATTCACCAAGGTGTCCCAGTCTTTCAACTCTACTGTCATGCACTAATAAATACTTGAAATTTATTGCCGAATCATTTTTCAAAAAATTGCATGGGCTCAAGGTCCTTGATCTATCTTGCACATTGATAATTTGCCTAATTTTGTCTTTCGATTTGGTGAGTCTCTGCATTGTTGCTCATTGCATTACTTGTGATATGTTAAGACATGTACCATCATTAAGAAAGCTTAGGGTACTAAAGAGGTTGGATCTCTATGGTACTGCACTTGAAATGATTCCTTAAGCCATGGAATGTCTATCCAACCTCAGGTATCTTGGACTCAATGCATGCGGTCAGAAGATGTTTCCTACCGGGATATTGCCTAAACTCCCTCACCTGCAAGTCCTCGTACTACAGCAACCGGGTCTCGATGGATTTGGTGTTTGGCGTGCAGCTCCAGTAACCGTTAAAGGAAAAGAAGTAGCATACTTGAGGAAGTTGGAAACTGAAGATGAAGACAAGTAAAATGTTTAGAGAGGAACACCTCATCCATTTCTGGCAATTTCAGATATAAGGTTTTCTCGATGCCTTCACACTCCATATTTTTGTTGTTATCTTCGAAACCTTATAGCTTCTTCTTCTTTTAGTTTATTGATTGCTCTGTTTATTTATTATTTTTATCAATATATATTTCATCTGGAATTGGATGACTATTTCTGGAGTCAAATCGTGAAGACAAAGCTCATTCATGTTTGTGTGCAATAACTATCAAAACCTGAAAGAAATGTTAGAGGTTGCAGAGTCCAAGAAAATAAAGAAAGAAGAAGAAGACCAGAGAATAAGAACGTTTTGGTTTAAAAGGCTTTCAAGCTTCGTGTATTATTCTTATTATGTTCTCATTTTACAAAGAGAAAGGAAGGCTTATTATATACATGCATCAGGGCTGATGAGTCAGCCTGTCCCATGCAAAAAAAGGAATGATTCCCACCCCAGCTGCATGACAGGCATAGCTGATTTCAGCTGAAAAAGGGAAAAATAATTATCAAAACCCTTTCTCAACGTTATTTAACTAAATGGATACATGACCATTAAAAACAACATTTATATATATTATTTCTATTATTATTATTTTTGGAAAACTCAAAATACAATTTAGATACAATTTTGAGATTCATCTTATTCATTTCATGAGGTACATCATGAGGATTGTTTCATGTTTGTTCATGTTGTACAGCATGCTTCGTAAATTCAGCTGATAAGATTTGGTTCCTTCACCAATAAAATAAACAACTATTTTCCTGTTTCTCTTTCGTCAGTGGATTGGACAGGAGGAGTTCTGTAGTAAGCAGGCATTGTTACCGGGAAGAATGTTGCTCTAATTCCTTCTGCCTTTAGTATAGGGAAGATGATGCCTAATCCAACCTGAAAATTGACAAAAATAAAAATAAAAATTTAAGTTTGTCTAGGAAACTCATGGTGAGAATAATAGTTCAAACAAATAAGTTTCTGATAGTAAGAGTAACGAGAGCTGGAGATACAGACCAAAATTAGTTTTGCCGCAATACACACGCGTTTTGGTGTAGGAAATGGAAGCAATAAGCGGCCAACAGCATAGGCAAGCATGGCAAAGCAGTGGAAAACCAAGCTCAACGGGGCAGGGTTTAGACCAGACAGAAGAGCCATCAGTCCTTCTGAGAACACGCCTCCAAGGCTCAAATAATTGAAGAATGCTTCTTTCATTTCCTTCCTTGATGGATCCTGGTCCGATGAAGAGAATACTGTGTGTAGGGTGCTTGCCAATGTGTTTATTGCAAATGCCGTGGGCTGCAACCAATATTAATCGAGTAATTCAAGCAAGTTATTAGTATCTACAAACCGCAAAGAAATAGGTTATTTTGTGTTAATTCCTGTTCAATAAATGTTGTGAGGAAGATTGGCCGAAGAAATATTAGATAAGCATATGCGTGCAAGTGCTGATACCTTACGCAGAATGTCAAAGGATTCAAGATATTTGCAAATGGCAGCTCCATCTCTAAGATCATTCAGAGGCCTAAGAAGATCTCGCAGTAGAACAACATCAGAAAGTCCCACAGTCATTCCTCCTCCAGTTACAGCGTGGCGCATATTCAACGAATCCCCTATCATAAACGCACCAGGGGTTGGAGAGGGAGACGCAGCCATGATTCTGTTTGGCATTGTTCTTATGTTGCCCTTTTCAATTGCACATATGAAAGCATTGTGTAGCTCAGGTGGCATCTGAAATGTGCAGATCTCTGCATTAGTTTAAACAACATATATTTATTGAATAAAAAGAACTAGCATAGATGCTAAAATGTCGCCTTAGACTGGCATTTTGAGACATTTTGCATTTTGCTTTCTGATATTATTAACAATAAATTCGCGATCAAGCATGCTCTATAAATTAATCAGAATAAGCTTCATTTAAGTAACATTATGTCAAGCAACTATACATACTTGAGGTGCCACCACTGTTTTCAAGTAGCTTGCCATTTCGCCATTGGAAATAGGTGGTTGTTTCGAGCCAGGTACATCAACGAAACAACGAATTTCATTGCTGCTAATAGGATAAGTTACGACAATTGAATCCTTCAAAATAAAGTACGCACGATTTGCATAGGGAAGATTATAATTCTCCAGGACCAAACCACCAAAGTAAGATGGGACTTCAATCTACAAGAAATGTAACGACCATGTGTTAGATAGTAATATTAAACTAATTTTAGGTTAAATTAGTTCTTTGATATAATATTAGAGTTTTAATAACTAAACATTCATAAGTTTGAGTTTTACTACTTTCATTTTAACTAATTATATTAATAATAATTAACCGAAAGTAAACATGATCCCGTACAAATTTCAAATTTAAAAAGTTTTTACTTCGATAAAAGTATTTTAGAGAGTAATATAAAATTATTATTAGAGATTCACCTAGAAGGTATATCTACTGGTCTATATCCTTATCAACAAAATAAAAAATTATAATACCTTCTCTCATTAATTGTTGGGATGTTGTCATTAATGGCAACAATATTTGCAGGCTACCCTAAAAAGAACAGATGTTATTGTCAAAAGACTACAATAATAGGTGTGTATTATCAAATAAGTTGCACCAACCATTAACAAAATGGTGCAACCCATGTACTGCCACCATTAGTGTCATAATTTATGGCTAAGTTGTATTACCATTCATGCCTATAAATAGAGGTATAAGTTAGAGAGAGAGTGAGAAAAAAAGAGAAGATAATGAGTTAGAGAGTGAGAGAGAAACACATGAGAGAGGCCAAGGGCCGCAGCCTTGCTGCCTTGTGTAGTAGAGTGTGTGAGAGAGCAATAGCAGTAGAGTTTGAGTGAAGTGACCCTCCTCCTCCATGTATCTATGTTGTTCCCTTTCTCTATCTCTAATAATAGTGGCTCTTCTCCTGTGGATGTAGGTGATTTGTTGAACCACGTTAAATAATGTGTGTTAGTGTGTTTAGCCTCTAAAGAACAACTATCAAAACATGACCGGTCCGCTCAAGGGGAGCAGAATCCCTAACAATTGGTATCAAAGCATATGGTTTATAGTGGTGTTTATTTTTTGCTCAAAAATAAAAGTTGTCAAAATTGTGTTTTGACCATACCAATGTGTAGAGGAGGAAGAGACAAGCACACTGTGAAAACGACTTCGAAATAGGACGTCGGACATGGTCGCGTGCACCAGCGAAGCGTCTTCTTCGCTTGGATAGGCTAACTCGACCTGAATACCTGACGACCTGACCCACGTGACTGACCCGGATAAGGATGACATCATCATGATGTAATCATAGCGTCAACATGCACAGTTGGCATGCCATGTCAGCAACCAGTCATCTGACATGTTAGCACAGTGTGACCCACCTGCCACGTCATCAGCTGCAAGCCGAGCCAAGTTGAAGTCGAGTCGCGAGCTGAGATATAGGATCCAGTGTGGCTGATCCTACATGCAACTGGATCTGAGATTGAATCTAAATTGCTCATTAGGCTAGAATTGTTTTGATCAAATGTTAGTCGTCTGACTGAAATGTGATTTGGATGATTTCAGATTTGTTTCCAGCTAATTTGATTGTTCTGGATGCAATGGTACGGTCCGATTGTTGAGATTTGGACTAAAAGTGGTGGTGGTGAATTAACAAAAGAGAATGCCCGATTAAGAGGCATCTGAACGTCATCATGGTGGTTGATGGAGATGATGAAAAAGAAATTGTACATGTTTGCCCAATTACATATGCTGAACTAAGTGTGGAGATTTTAATTGCCTTGAAGGAAGGCAAAGTTAAGACACTTTGAACACCTGATCATGTGGACAATTTGAGGTGAGAGTGGAAATTGATGAAGACCAATCTTGATGAATCTAAGCACTGGTAGTCTCACCAGATGTTGAGAAATCAAACCAAGATATTCCAGATCATTTGTAAAGGAAAGCCACAATAAAGTTAGCAAATGGTTATATATACGGAAAGACAATACGATGGATAGATATGGCCTAAGAAGTTCTAGTTAGGAGATTGAGTTTTAAGTAGGACTGATGTGACCCCTCAAATCTTTCCTAGGAACTTGCTTAGTTGAAGGATTATCCATACGATACTATTTTTATATATGTAACACTTTGTAATGAAACTGTTGAAGACTAGCAAGAAGATGACATAAGGGAACAGTTGGGTTCCGTATGATCAAGGATCTGATGGAGTGGTGATTTCTCCAAAGAAGATAGATTCGGTAATTGTAATTTCTCAATGGTAAAATTGATGAAGACGCTAATAATGGAAAACAAATACAGCAAGGGAATAAAGATTGACATCCTATTTTGACTTGGATAGATGTTGTGACATGATGAGTTGCTGTTAAACATAAAAGCAAAGAATAGGGAGAAATCTGGAAAACTGAAATTGCATATAGGCACACGGAGATTGTGTAGGAGTACCCGTAGGATCCAATGAGGTACTGTAATGAGACGATAGGTACAAGGAGAAGAAGTGTTCCCCGATAAAGCTCAGAATAGAGACTGTGTGAAAAGTTGTACAACAGGAAGTCCCTTGTGCTCTTGACGAAGACAATATGCGAGGACCTTTCCAATGCATGCAAGGATGGAAAGATGAGTTGTTGTAGAGGCACCTAATTAAGGGAGTGCAACCGCCTATGATGAAAGGTGAAGACACCAAAGAGAGTTGGTGTAGGTGGCACTATCAAGTGCGATGATGAAAGGTGTAGAAGCTCCAAACATAGAAAATGAGATGGAAGATTGCGATGAGTGTACTGCAACTTTCTCTTTCTATGTGATCAGTGGCAGTATGCTCTCCCAAGACCACATGGTGGTAGAGAATCTTGGAGCCAATTTGAAGCATCCCAGTTGAAAGAGGATGCAACCGCCTATGAAAGGTGAAGGCACCTTGGAGAGAAGGCATATAGACCACGATATGAGCCCATGTTCAAACTGTCTCATGACAACAAGCGAAGACACTTTATAGAAGGTGTGTGGGCTATGAAATGAGCCTAAGTACAAACCGTAGCATGATGACGGGCGGAGACACCTCGGATGGAAGGTGTGAGGACCATGACATAAGTCCAAGTTTAGACCGTCTCATGACTACAGACGGAGACACCTCTTATAAAAGGTGTGAGGGCCATGATATGAGCCCAAGTTCAAACCGTCTCATGATGACAGGCGGAGACTCCTCTTATAGAAGGTGTGAGGGCCATGATATAAGCCTAGTTAAGAACGCCTCAGAACCGATGTGATGGCTAGATATGAGTGGACAAGTGTATAGCCAATGAAGTGGCTATGATGAGTATGAACATAAATGTAGGATTAACTTTCATGGATATTACCCCTATGCTAAAGATCAATGAGCTAGAAGACATTTGCCTTGGAAAATAAATGAATGACTTGTGGAGCATTAAGACGCGACTACTATATAGGAGCAGAGGGTATGCGCAAGTTCTGGGAACAAGTTGACTCTCGTAAGGGTGGTGAGCTCAGTAACGACATTGTAAAACTTAGAGTATAAAGATAGATATGGATCAACCTTTAATGGGTTGCCCCCATGGTTAAACGTGGAGAGCTACCAGGACTCTTGAGACTAAGAGCAGGAGTCTCATGGAGAAGTAAGGCGTGGTTCCTAGGGCGGAATAAAGGGCAAGCACAACTCTTGGATGAGTAGACTCTTGGAAGAGTGGTGAGCTTATGATCATATTGACATACTTAGATAAAGACTGTCATACTTGGAAAGAGAAATTTTTGTTTGAGGGGGTGTTGTAAGCCTTGGTGTAAGGCTTGATAAATCATTCCGGACCAAGCATGGTCGATACGCTCGAAGGGGAATGTTATGTCCCAGAGACAAGTGTTAACACTCTTCAGATGAGATGTGACAAACCATTTGGTTGAAGTGATCCTTTGGAGTAAGCAAATGGGTGCTTAGGTGACTCTGGTGATTGAAAGGTTTGGCAAGTACCTGTAAACTTGGCCAAAGACGCTCTCGGAATGGTAAGCTTGGAAGAGCTGCAAAATGCAAGCATGTGTTGAAGAAGTAAGAGGACAATTGCCCATATAAATGGCAAAAAGGGTGATTGTTGGGATGTTGTCATTAGTAGGCAACAACATTTGCAACTTACCCTAAAAAGAAAGGATACCATTGTCAAAAGGCTATAATGGTAAATGTGAATTATCAAACAAGTTGCACTAATCATTGACAAAATGGTGCAACCCATATGCTGCAACCATTAGTGCCATAATTTATGGCCAAGTTGTCTCACCATTCATGCCTATAAATAAAGGCATAAGTTAGAGAGAGAGTGAGAACAAAAGAGAAGACAGAGAGTTAGAGAGTGTGAGAGAAACATGTAAGAGAGAAAGAGGAGTAGTTGCCAAGGGCAGCAGCCCTGCTGCCTTGTGCAGCAGAGTATGTGTGAGAACAATGGGAGTAGAGTTTGAGTAAAGTGATCCTCCTCTTTCATGTATCTATGTTGTTCCCTTTCTCTATCTCTAATAATATTAGCTCTTCTCCTGTAGATGTAAGCTATTTGTCGAACCACGCTAAATATTTTGTGCCAGTGTGCTTAGCCTTCAAAGTACAACTATCATAATATCACTGGTCCGCGCAAGGGGAACAAAATCCCTAACATTAATTACATCTAAATTTACTCATAATGCAAGATTTCACCTTTGGATTGCAGAGATTGCGTCGTAAATTTGAAAAACAACCATCACATACTATTGTGAGTGAAGCTGAAGCTGCTAACTCCTGGCCTGCCTTTGTTTTGTATAGCACACCTTTGATACTGCCATTTTCTTCGACAAGAGATGTTACAGTACCTTGTTCGAGTTTAACACTGCACAAAGATCAAAGAAATCTGAGAATGAAAAATTTTCACATCATGAAATGATACTGACAAACGTATATTCAGTCCATGGTTGGTTATATTGAACTCAATACTCGCAGGCTACTCTGTTCCTATAGGTTGCAGGGGAAAGGACGAATACTTCGGAAGAGATGCAGCCTTTTCACGTAGTTTTTGGATGAAGCGGCCATGGTGAAAGCTTCTGCTACACGCATTGGAGGGATATGAAATTGCAGTTCTTCTACCATCTTTGTGAACAGCAGCGAAACTGAAGACTATCTGAGAATCAATCCCATCTAGACAGTCTGCTACCACACAAAATGTTGGACATAAATAAGAGTAGTTGTTAATTAATTAACGGAAAGTATGTTCAACAAAATTTCTACAGCTAGTAACTCTTCACCTTCAAGACCTAACTCGGCCAATTTAATGCAACCCCCAGCATGCAGGAGCTCACCAACAATTCTGTCGGGCTCAGTCAAGTCTCTTTCAATAACTTGCACGCGCCATCCATCCTGCAGTTGTAGGAGAAGACAAGGTTGCTGTTGCTTAGCACACACAGAACAACAATAGCTCTGCTTACTAGGTTTTGGTCTTTGAATTAGAAGCAAGATCAGGCACTTAGAGTTAACTGTTTTACCATTGTGAAAGAGGTTATTACCTTTGCGAGAGCATAAGCAAGAGCTGAACCAGCAACACCAGCACCTACGATGATCACATCAGTATTTCCAGCAAAATTTGATCTGCATACTCCATTTCCAGAGCTTTCCAAAGTTTTCTTGCTTCGATTTTTCTCTGAAGCTTTGATATTCTCTCTCCCTCTTGAACTGTAGAGGACAACAAACCCGAACAAGAAAGCTGCTACAACTCCTCCAAATACATGCTTGGAGTCCATTTTTCTCTTTCAGTACAGGCTCTATTTCTCTCTGGATGTGCTGTCGAGAACCCTGCAGTTCTACCAAGGCACATAGTATGGTATCATTTATGGGTTGTCTGAGTTACCAAAAAGACTAATATTTATACGGCTGAGGAAACAAAGAAAACTCCGGTCAAAGGGGAAAGAGAGACGCTCACAGGGATAAAATTCATATCATTTTTTTCGTCATACTGTTTATATTATAAAAGCTAGTGATGAAGTGATAGAAAACAGAAGAGGAGGCTATGATATATGGCTACACAATTTTCAAATTGAATTTTAAGAAATATGAGCTTTAGCGGTTATCATAAGCATCTGCAGGGGAGCTTCCTATGGACGTAAGAGAGTGACTTTATTGGTAGAAGAGACATGCAAATGGATAGGTTGTTGATAGGGTTGTCTTTCCTCTGCAAGATGAGAATTTTTTTTTCTTTAAAAGCTTATGGTATAAAAAAATTGGAAATCAAATAAGAAAAATACAAGCCTCTCCATCCCTCTCAACCATAAAGTGGGGTTGCAAAGCTCATCATTCATCGAAGATCGAGAGGATCTGGTAAGCAGCTTGAATTGTTTCTTCCAAATGTTTTTGGCCTTCTATGGCTAGTTCTTGTATTGTTTTTGAGTGTTGTGGTGATATGGGATTTGAATTGCCTTCCATTTTCTCTTCTTTCGTTGGATTTTTTTTTTCTTTTATCTCTGCTTGTTTGAGTAAAAATTTGTCAAGTAAGAGACTTTTCAAGTATGATTATGATAGGGGGTTTTATCTTTGTAAGTACGTTTTCTAATTCTTTTGAGATTTTGTATTCTCTTCTCAGTAAACCATGTTCTTATTGGCAAAAACAATTGTTTAATAAATTAATCTCTCGGATTTCATTGAAAAACAAAATGCCAATTCTCCGTGAGTGACCGCGTCCACTGGAAAAGGTTGCTGCCGAATAATTGTTATTTGAAAATCACATTCTTTTTGCATTTCGCTCTAGTCGAAAAGACCATAACATGCATTGCAAATTACGAGCAAGCTAAATAACATCAGACGAGGTGTGCGCACATTCTATTAAAACATGAGATAATCCTGAGCTAATCCTCGGAACATAATTATTTGAATTCATAATTTTATAAAACAGTGCATCATGAAATCCAAATACTCAAACTCGATATCCATAATCATAACAAAACTAAAAAAGAAACCGAATACATAAATCTCAACATAAAATAAATCCATAAATAGGGAAAAACATTTATATTTGTGTAGTTAAGCTAAATTGAACAAAACTGAGTAAAAAAAATAAACTAATAGCCTTGAGAACAAGCAGGCATACCCAACTCAATGTAGTAGGAAGAAAACAACCAAAGATCTTGCAACTGAAACTAAACTAAAAACTTGAAAAATAATAAATAGAGTGATAACCATTGATAAATCAATGTATATCTGTTATAGTTTGTTATTCATTAGGACTCCATTACTGCAACAATTTGTATTCCTAAAGGATTAGTCTTCCTGCAACGTAGAGAACTCTATTAAGTTTGTATCTATATATATGTCGTCTATTAATAATATATACAAGCAATTCTCCCCCAAAGCTTCAGCTCTATCATGGTATCAGAGCGTCTCTGATCCTTTTTTTTTTTTTTCTTTTCTCAAAGCTTTTTCAATTCTGTTTCTTTCTTCTTCCCATCACCATGTCAACTTCCATTCCTTCAAACACAGAAAACCATCTTATAACCATATACACAACTGCTCAAGCTCCTCTAAAACTCACCTTTTCTAACTATGCTTCTTGGAAAATTCAATTTGAAACACTCTTTATTGGCTACGATCTCCTTGGTTGCATCGATGGCTCCAAGCCATGTCCCTCAAAAACTCTTGTAACAAATGATATCACTATTCCTAATCCTGCCTATAGTCTCTGGGTAAGGCAAGATCAACTTCTCTTGAATGCCATTGTTGGCAGCCTTTCTCCTCCGCTTATTTCTTTTGTAGCCCGCACCACTTCTTCTCGTGATGCTTGGCATGTTCTTGCCACAACATATGCCAAACCATCACATGGACGTATTCACCAGGTGAAAAACCAGTTAAAGAATCTCACAAAAGGTTCTATGAGTATCACAGATTTTGTCTACTTCATGAAAGCAAGATCTGACGAACTTGTTGTTCTTGGTGCTCCTATGGACGCTAATGATCTTACTGAACAGATCCTTGATGGTTTAGGTGAAGATTACACCGAACTTGTTCGGGCTGTCCAAGCTCACGAAGCTGCTATCTCCTTTGATGAACTACATGAGAAGCTTCTCTTGTTTGAAGCATCACTTCAAACACGGTCACAATCCTCTCATCTTGGTCCTATTACTGCCAATTCTTTTACCAAGAACTCAAGCAACAATAATTGGCGACCCTCAAGAACCAACTGGCGCCCATCTTCTTCTCCTATTGGGAACAATCTTCGTTCCTCATCTACTGCCAACTTTCGCCCTGCTATGTTTCCCAATCAGGTTCGCAATAATCGGTTGCCGGCACGTCCTTATTTGGGCCATTGTCAGATGTGTGGCACACAAGGGCACATCACTAAACGTTGTCCTTCTTTTCAATTAGTTCCTGTTCATGGTTCTAACTCTGCCATCTCCTTAAATGGTATGTCATCCCCTTGGAATCCTCAAGCCAATTTTTCTTCTTCATCACCATCCACCGCTGCATCATGGTTACTGGATAGTGGTGCTTCCCATCACGTTACTGCCGACCTCAATAATCTTTCCCTCCATACACCATATAATGGTCATGATGATGTTATGCTAGGCGATGGTACCAACCTTTCCATAAGTCACACTGGTTCAGTATCCCTTCCCACATCTAAATCTTCTTTCCACTTACAAGATGTTTTGTGTGTTCCAAAAATGCAAAAAAATTTAATATCTATTGCATTATTCTGTATCACAAATAATGTGTCGATTGAACTTTTTCCTCATTGTTTTCATGTGAAGGACCTACAAACGGGGGACATTCTTCTGCAAGGCGGCACTAAGGATGGTATTTATGAATGGCCAGTTGCAACCTCTTCTACTCCTCCCATTCTAGCCTTCTCTGCTGTCAAAACAACAATGTCCATTTGGCACCAGCGCCTTGGTCATCCAGCCTCCACAATTCTTAAACATATCATGTCCTTCTATCATTTAAATTATTCTTCTCAAAATTTTTTTTGTTGTGGTGCTTGCTTAAGTACTAAAAGTCATAAACAACCATTTTCTGTGTCTACATTGCACACTACCCGTCCTCTTCAAGTTGTATTTTCAGATGTTTGGACCTCTCCTATTCTTTCACACGATGGTTATAAATACTATGTTATTTCACGTCCCCACCACATACACCTGAACATAATGGTTATTCTGAACGGCGACATCTTCACATTGTCGAAACTGGTCTTACCCTTCTTTCTCATGCCTCAATTCCTACTACATTTTGGACTTATGCCTTCACCACCGCCGTTTACCTAATTAACAGGATGCCTACTCCCATATTAAACATGTCTTCACCATATGAGTCAATTTTTCACAAGAGTCCTAATTTTTCTAAACTTAAAGTGTTTGGTTGTTTATGTTATCCTTGGTTAGGTCCATATGCATCTCATAAACTTGATTCGAAATCTCAACCTTGTGTTTTTCTTGGATACTCCCTTTCTCAAAGTGCATATCTATGCCTTGACAAATCCAATAACAAACTACATGTTTCACGGCATGTACAATTTGTTGAGTCAGTTTTTCCTTATAAATCTTATCCTGCTGCACCTTCAAATCTTCCTTCCCCCGTTTCTGACTGGCTGCCTTCACCTATTTCTGTCTCATCTCAAACCCCACAGCAATTGGCTCGTTCTACTCCGTCCTCACAATGCCACGCAGATGTATCTCCTCCTTTGGTCTCTTCATCAAGTCCTTCAACCCATGCTGGAACAATCCCTTCCATCATATCTACTTCATAGGTAACTGCTTCATCCTCTCACCATAATCCTTAACTCAAGATTCATCTCTACCTGTTCCACCACCACCACAACATTCCCATCACCCCATGATCACTCGGTCACGGAATAATATCCACAAACCAATCCAAAAACTGAGTCTTCACACTACTAAACCAGCCATCTCTCCAACAGAACCTTCCACCTTCTCTCAGGCACTTAAAGATCCAAATTGGCGAGCTGCTATGTCTGAGGAATATGATGCTCTAGTATGCAATGGCACATGGGAACTTGTTCCTCCTAATGGTATCCCTAACGTTGTTGGTTGCAGATGGGTTTACCGCATTAAAAGACTTTCTGATGGATCCATAAACAGATTTAAAGCACGGCTTGTTGCCAAAGGTTTCCACCAGCATCCCGGTGTAGACTATCATGAGACCTTCAGCCCTGTTGTGTAGCCAACCACTGTCCACTTGGTACTCAGTCTTGCTGTCAGCCGCAGATGGTCACTTAAACAGCTGGATATCAACAATGCTTTCCTTCAAGGTCATCTATCTGAAACCGTTTACATGGTGCAACCTCCTGGATTTGTTGATCATGACAAACCATCATTTGTCTGCAAACTTCACAAGGCCATTTATGGACTCATGCAGGCCCCCCGGGCTTGGTATCATGAATTGCGCACCTTTCTCTTGGCTTCTGGTTTCCGTAATTCCCACTCTGATCCTTCTCTATTCACATTTCATAGTGCTTAGCATGTTCTGTTTTTGCTGGTTTACGTGGATGACATTATTGTTATAGGCAGCGGCGACAACATTTTAACAGATTTTGTTTCCAGCCTTGCCAAACGGTTTTCTCTTAAGGATCTTGGCAATATGTCCTACTTCTTAGGTGTTGAAGTTCTTCCTCACAAACACGGTATTCTACTCTCTCAGCACAGGTACATTACTGATCTGCTAACTCGTCTCAACATGTTGGACGCAAAACCAGTGCCCACTCCGATTCCAAGCTCTGCCTCTACTATTTCATTATTGTCTGGCTCACCATTACAGAATCCAACAGTTTATCAGTGAAGTGGTAGGAAGTCTTCAGTATCTTTCCCTTACAAGACCAATTGTTTCCTTCGCTGTGAACAAACTGTCTCAGTTCATGCACAACCCAACCGATAATCATTGGATTCTTGTTAAACGAATTCTGCGATACCTTGTTGGTACACTAAACAAAGGCCTTCTTCTGCACCATGACTCACCCTCCAATCTTCATGCATTCGTTGATCAACTTCATGCCTTTTCAGATGCCGATTGGGCTGGCAATAAAGATGATTATTCATCCACTAGTGCTTATCTAGTTTATCTTGGGAGTAATTTAATTTCTTGGAGTTCAAAGAAACAAAAGACCATTGCCAGGTCTTCAACAGAGGCAGAGTATCGCTCTGTTGCTGCCACTGCTGCTGAACTTTGTTGGGTACAATCTCTACTTCATGAACTTGGTGTTGCTCTGTCTTCCTCACCTGTGATATACTATGATAACATAGGAGCAACTCAATTAAGTTCCAATCCTATTTTTCATTCTTGCATGAAACATGTTGCAGTCGACTATCATTTCCTTTGCGATCAAGTTCAATCCGATCAGTTACGTGTAACTCACATTTCATCCGCTGATCAAATTGCGGACCTTCTGACCAAACCCCTATCAACATCTACATTTCAGTTGTTTCGTGACAAGATTGGCCTCTCCGATCGTGGTCCATCTTGAGGGGGCATGATAACCATTGATAAATCAATGTATATCTGTTATAGTTTGTTATTCATTAGGACTCCATTACTGCAACAATTTGTATTCCTAAAGGATTAGTCTTCCTGCAACGTAGAGAACTCTGTTAGGTTTGTATCTATATATATATATGTCATCTATTAATAATATATACAAGCAATTCTCCCCCAAAGCTTCAGCTCTATCATAGAGATGTGATTTTAAATATTTAGTAAGAGATAATAACTATTATGCATGGTAACATATAATATGAGATATGTGAATATGACTTTACATGAACAAAGGGTAACCTAGAAAATCCTAACTTGCAGTTGGTCTTGATTTTACCCAATCTCAACAACACATTTAGCAACATCAAAATAGTTCTAACCCACCCTAAATGGTCTAGATACATATAATAAAATATTCTAACAAGTTTTCCATAATAGATTCCATTAAAAACATCAAAATCATTTTAACCCCAAATTTATTCATCAAACCCTAGTATGCCAACTTATTGTTCATAATTCAAAACCTGAAGAGTTAGGGATGATTTTACCTAAGAAATTATATAGAAAAAACTCCAAAAATCACATTGCTTGTGTAATGTTTTGAATTAAAAGAGTAGGAAAAGGCAACCAAACCCTTGGTGGTTTAGAAGTAAGTATAATTAAATAAGGGGTGTTATAGTAATTGAATAAAGAGATAATAAATATAAATAGCAAGTAAAAAAAAATGAAAAGGAAAGAGTGATCTGAAATTTTAAGAGAGAACCGGCAAGAGTGAAGCAAGAAAGAAGAAGAAGAAGAGAAAAGAGGGAAATTAGAAGGGAAATAGAAAGGAGTTGAAGGAAATAAGTTTAAAGGTAAGATTATGTATAAATATGTGTTAATTAAGTTTAATTTTGGTTTTGATAAATGTTAGGGTTATGAAATTTGTGTTTTGGGTTTGATTAATGATTTAATTTGAATGTTATAGAGTTACTTGTTGTAGGTATTTTATTATTTGGATGATTTTGAGAGATTGAATTGAAAGATGATGATTTTGAGTTATGATTTTATTTGAATGGTGAATTTGTGTTAGAAATTTGGAGAGAACAGTAGGTTTCTGTTAAAATTCTGGGTTGGAGGTTGAAGATGATGAAAATTCAATTTGGTCCCTCAATTTGTGAAAATTACAGTTTAGTCCCCAAACTTTGGAAAATTACAAATTGGTCCCTGGAGCATATTCCGAGATTCTGAACAGAATAAATTATGAATTATGGGCAGAATTACTGTATAGTTATGAAATTTTAACACTTTCAATTTGGTCCTCCAATTTGATAAAAATTACCATTTGACCCTAAAAATTTGGTAAAATTCCAGAATGGTCCATGGAGCATAGTGAGATATTCTGGATAGAATTGAGGATTAATTATGGTCAGAATTTCAGTATATTCATGGATTTATGACAAATTTTAGTTTGGTCCTCCATTTGATAAAAATTACAATTTGACCCTAAAACAATTTGGAAAAAATTCCAGATTGGTCCCTAGAGCATAATTAGAGGTTCTGGACACAAATGAGGATGAATTATGGACATAATTCCACTATATTCATGAATTTATGATATGTTTAGTTTGGTCCTCCAATTAGACGAAAGTTACAATTTGGCCCTAAAAATATGATAAATTCCAAATTAGTCCCTAGTTGTAATATTAGCTTTTGCATATTAGTTTGATGAATAATTGAGGGTTATTTATTGAATTATTATCAAGTCTTATTATTTGTTTTATTATGGATTAGATTTCAGGAAAACCATTAATTTTTGGGTTTTTAGGAAAAATTGACTAGTTAGTTCAAAACATATAGGGTTACGGAATACACCCTTAGTTAAGTTTATTAAATAGGTTAAATGTTCTTTCGATTTGTTCTTGAATATGTCTCCTTTGTATTCAGATAATCCTAATATTCTACCGGCGGGACGTCAGTAAGATTTTCTTCGGTGTTTGCTTTTTATTACTGTTTGCTTTTGAGTCAGGTGAGTGGATAATTTTTCATATGCATTAGAAATATTAGAAATATTTGATTTGTTAATATGAATTGGATCATGCTTCTTGATAATATATATATATATATATATATATATATATATATATATGTTGAATATTATCCTTGTTATGATCAATTATTGAATCTGAATTATTGATATGAACCAGTATATATTTTGAATTGACTTCTGAATTGATAGCTTCTTATTTGATTGATGTCATGAGTTGAGCTTTGAGATATGAATATATTTGTTTGATTATGATTATGAACCTATGGTATATTAGTTAGAATACCCATGCTAACAGGGTAGTGTTAGTTTTTGTGTACATCATATCTGAACCCTAGTTAGTCGAGGGAGTCACCAACCTCTGTGGACTAATCATCCCATAGTACAGAGCCTCATGCTCATTGTATTTTGATTTTCTGACGAGTTTTACCATATGATCTTCTTGTTATGGCTTATTTAAGAAACCTTCATATAAGAACCTATAACCATAATTGTATATATATTCTCATTGTTATATTACCTCGTGTATGTATATTGAACGTTATCTACTCACTGAGTTGTTGAACTTACCCTCTTATTATTTATCTTTTCAGACTTATAGCTTGATAGCAGGTTACTTTTGTTGAACCTTCCGAACCTGCTTTTTTTTATGTAATTTGTACCTTTTTCTTTATGTCTTTGTAGCGCTCCAAAACTATGAAATTATATTAACTCTTGTATTAAGACAATTAAATTATATTATGAAGTTAGTTTTGTTATTAGTGCTGCGTTGAACTCTAATTGAGTTGTTTAAAGGATAAGATTGTATGTAAGTTTGGGTTCGCATAGGTATGGAACCTTGGAGGTAGACCTTGTCTATGTGCCAGTCATGGATCCGGGAATCGGGTCGTGACAACTTGTTTAAATATTGTTTTTCTTTTACCGTACCAGATAAGTTCCTTTAAATACTTTGGTTATGGGCTGTTTGGGCTCACCAACGGTCTTGAGCTCTTTTGGCCACTAGGCCACAACCTGAGTTTTACAACACCTAATAAATTAAAGTAAAAGATACAACAATCAAATCAATTCATTTACTTTTTATATTTATCCCTAACAACAATTACAGAGAATTATAGATTGAACAAAATTCAATAGCATAGATTTAAAACCAAGATGAACAAGTACTTGAATGTAAAAGAATTACAAAGATAAGTGCTACTTCTCACAACAACTAATGGAGATGGATTCTATTCACCTAGAATTGAACTCAAGAATTAGTTGTTTATCCTCTAGGAATTTCCAGTCGCTAAGAAGATTTTCCTCTTGCCGTAACAGAATGATCTCCCTTATTTTTATTCCAATAGATAGCTTTTATGATAAAATATCAAGGAAGAAAGTTAGGAGAATGAAAGCTATCAAGAAAATCCCTCTAATCCCATCAGATTTCTTCTTAATGATACGAATACTAAAATTGTCGGTTTCCCACCAGAGTAGGAGATAAAAGTCGTCCTCCGGCTACCTAGCTATTTTGATTGCAAAGCATGAATTTAGACCTTAGCTATTTTCAACTTATGCCTTGTTTGTTTCAAGGAAACTGAATTCCAGTTTTCTTATTTTCCCATGTTTGGCAACCATCCGGAAAGCTAGTCAAAGGAAAGTTAATTCCGGTCAACAGAGAAATTGCTTTCACCCGCAGGAAAGTGTTTTCCTTTCCTTGTCAAAAGGAAAACACTTTCCTTTATTGATAAAACATATTCCCCTCTCTGTGTCCGAAAACAATTGAAAAGCAAAGAAGATCTGCTAGAGAATCACACTTGCATTTCAGGTATTTTGTCCGGATGCAGAGATTGACGCTGAACATGTTGATCTGAAATCCAATCATGTCGTTCCCCTGTCGTGGAGTACACATCATCATCTTGTCTCTCAATTGGAACAATAAAAATGAAGCTGTTGTGAACAAAGAAGGAAAGGGAGTGGACGTTGCTTGGATGTTGGACATGATTGATGCTGAAAAACCTCTGCTGCTTCTCATGGCTAGCAGAGGAGAAGCTGGCAAGAAGACTTCTGCTCACGGTCTAAAAGACTGGTAGCTGTGAAGGAGAGAAGGCTTCTTGTTTTTATTGGAGAGAGGAAAGTCTTGTTTCTGTGATGGGTAATTTATGAGAGAAAGGGGTAATTGGGTGTGGCTTTTTCTGTGATGGGTGAAATATTTATTGGAGAGAGGAAAGTCTTGTTTTGTTTATGTGATGTTTATTTGATATATATTAAAGGGATATTAAAGATATAATTTTCTTTACCCATACAAAAAAAATATTTATCCAAAAAACCAATAAAAATATTTTTGTATGTATTTATCTTTTAAAAAATTCTTCATACAAAAAAAAAACCCAAATATATAACTCTTATCATAAACTAATTTGGCTTTTTTCATATGAAAAAAAAACTTATTTTAAGCTTTTAAAATTGAAAAAAATATATTAATATGTTTTACATAAAAAATATTTCACAAGCTTATTTCTTTATAATATGATATGACATATATAGTTATATTTTATAAAATAAGCTATGTATGAAATATAGGATATAATAAAAAAAATCATCATTATACTTTTTAGATTTTATTTTTTTTTTATTGTAAGTGATTAAATATTTTATATATATTAGATAAACTTGAAAAAAAAAATTAATTCATCAATAAATTATTTTCCAGTTCATTTTTCATAACACAACCAAACACTGAAAAGTGTTTTCCAGTTCATTTTTCATAACACTACCAAACATCGAAAAACACTTTTCTGGAATTCATTTTCCCCGAAATTTACTTTTCAAAAGAAAACAACTTTCCTGCAAACAAACGGAGCCTTAGTCCACTTGGATATGAAATTTGAAAACTCATTGGAACCGTCAAATTTGATTTCAATCTCATTTTAGCAAGATGCTTTTTTTTTCCTTGTTATAGATAGCAGTTGTTGTTTGGACTTTGAGCAGTAGCTAGACATCTCCATCATACTGTCATGTCACCTGCTGGCCGGCAAGTGGAACCCCAAGAATGCAATCAAGCGTGTCAATTGATAAGGGGAAAGTGAAAGAATGCATGTGGTTCAAAAAGACAGTTAAAACTTAAAAATACAAATTAAAATTGGATGAAAATATAATATTAAACTTCGAATTACAATTGTTTATCTATCGATTGTTTTTCTTACAGGAAAAAAGTACGACGATTCAGTCGTCTTAAACGATAATGAAACAAAAAAAGAAGCTTGAAAACGACAATTCAGTATTTTTCTTATTTGATTTCCAATTTTTCTTTTTTCCACTCCTTCAATAATTGGCCTAACCATTTAAATGACCATCATTTCCCCAAAGAACAGCTAAACTAAATTATTATGGAATATGGGGTATACCATAAACTTCCAAGGAAAACAAAAATCTCATCATGCAGAGGAAAGACAACCCTATCAACAACCTATCCATTTGCACGTCTCTTCTACCAATAAAGTCACTCTCTTGCGTCCATAGGAAGCTCCCCTGCATATGCTTATGATAACCGCTAAAGCTCATAAATCCTAAAATTCAATTTGAAAATTGTGTAGCCATATATCATAGCCTCCTCTTCTGTTTTCTATCACTTTATCACTAGCTTTTATAATATAAACAGTATGACGAAAAAAATGATATGAATTTTATCCATGTCAGCGTCTCTCTTCCCCCTTTGACCGGAGCTTTCTTTGTTTCCTCAGCCGTATAAATATTAGTCTTTTTGGTGACTCAGAAAACCCATAAATGATAACATACTATGTGCCTTGGTAGAACTGCAGGGTTCTCGATTGGTAGAACTGCAGGGTTCTCGACAGCACATCCAGAGAGAAAGAGAGCTTGTACTGAAAGAGAAAAATGGACTCCATGCATGTATTTGGAGGAGTTGTAGCAGCTTTCTTGTTCGGGTTTGTTATACTCTACAGTTCAAGAGGGAGAGAGAATACCAAAGCTTCAGAGAAAAGTCGAAGCAAGAAAACTTTGAAAAGCTCTGGAAATGGAGCGTGCAGATCAAATTTTGCTGGAAATACTGATGGGATCATCGTAGGTGCTGGTGTTGCTGGTTCTGCTCTTGCTTATGCTCTCGCAAAGGTAATAACCTCTTTCACAATGGTAAATAGTTAACTCTAAGTACCTGATCTTGCTTCTAACTCAAAGATCAAAACCTAGTAAGCAGAGCTATTGTTGTTTTGTGTGCGCTAAGCAACAGCAACCTTGTCTTCTCCTCCAACTGCAGGATGGATGGCGCGTGCAAGTTATTGAAAGAGACTTGACTGAGCCCGACAGAATTGTTGGTGAGCTCCTGCATGCCGGGGGGTGCATTAAATTGGCCGAGTTAGGTCTTGAAGGTGAAGAATTACTAGCTGTAGAAATTTTGTTGAACATACTTTCCGTTCAATTAATCAACAACTACTCTTATTTATGTCCAACATGTTGTGTGGTAGCAGACTGTCTAGATGGGACTGATTCTCAGATAGTCTTCAGTTTTGCTGCTGTTCACAAAGATGGGAAAAGAACCGCAATTTCATATCCCTCCAATACGAGTGGCAGAGGTTTTTACAATGGCCGCTTCATCCAGAAACTGCGTGAAAAAGCTGCATCTCTTCCCAAGTATTCGCCCTTTCCCTGCACCCTATATGAACAGAGTAGCCTGCGAGTATTGAGTTCAATATAACCAGCCATAGACTGAATATACGTTTGTCAGTATCATTTCATGATGTGAAGATTTTTCTTTCTCATATTTCTTTGATCTTTGTCCAGTGTTAAACTCGATCAAGGAACTGTAACATCTCTTGTCGAAGAAAATGGAACTATCAAAGGTGTGCTATACAAAACTAAGGCAGGCCAGGAGTTAGCAGCTTCAGCTTCACTCACAATAGTATGTGATGGTTGTTTTTCAAATTTACGACGCAATCTCTGCAATCCAAAGGTGAAAATCTTGCATTATGAGTAAATTTAGATGTAATTAATGAGAGAAGGCACTATAATTTTTTATTTTGTTGATAAGAATATAGACCAGTAGATATACCTTCCAGGTGAATCTGAAATAATAATTTTATATTACTCTTTAAAATACTTTCTTTGAAAACTTGAAACTTGTTTACACCATGATTACTTTCAGCTTAATTATTACTAATATAATTAGTTAGAATGAGTTGTAAGATTCAAACCTCTGAATATTTTCTGATATTATATCAAAAAAACTAATTTAACCTAAAATTAGTTTAATATTACTCTCTAACACGTGGTGTTACATTTCTTGTAGATTGAAGTCCCATCTTACTTTGTTGGTTTGGTCCTGGAGAACTATAATCTTCCATATGCAAATCGTGCATACTTTATTTTGAAGGATACAATTGTCATAGCTTATCCTATTAGCAGCAATGAAATTCGTTGTTTAATTGATGTACCTGGCTTGAAGCAACCACCTATTGCCAATGGTGAAATGGCAAGCTACTTGAAAACAGTGGTGGCACCTCAAGTATGTATAGTTGCTTGACATAATGTTACTGAATTGAAGCTTATTCTGATTAATTTATAGAGCATGCTTGATCGCGAATTTACTGTTAATAATATCAGAAAGCAAAATGCAAAATGTCTCAAAATGCCAGTCTAAGGCGACATTTTAGCATCTTTGCTAGTTCTTTTTATTCAATATATACATGTTGTTTAAACTAATCCAGAGATCTGCACATTTCAGATGCCACCTGAGCTACACAATGCTTTCATATGTGCAATTGAAAAGGGCAACATAAGAACAATGCCAAACAGAATCATGGCTGCGTCTCCCTCTCCAACCCCTGGTGCGTTTATGATAGGGGATTCCTTGAATATGCGCCACGCTGTAACTGGTGGAGGAATGACTGTGGGACTTTCTGATGTTGTTCTACTGCGAGATCTTCTTAGGCCTCTGAATGATCTTAGTGATGGAGCTGCCATTTGCAAATATCTTGAATCCTTTTACATTCTGCGTAAGGTATCAGCACTTGCATGCATATGCTTATCTAATATTTCTTCTGGCAATCTTCCTCACAACATTTATTGAACAGGAATTGCTTAAAGAAACACAAAATAACCTATTTCTTTGCGGTTTGTAGATACTAATAACTTGCTTGAATTACTCGATTACTATTGGTTGCAGCCAACGGCATTTGCAATAAACACATTGGCAAGCACCCTACACACAGTATTCTCTTCATCGGATCAGGATCCATCAAGGAAGGAAATGAAAGAAGCATTCTTCAATTATTTGAGCCTTGGAGGGGTGTTCTCAGAAGGACTGATGGCTCTTCTGTCTGGTCTAAACCCTGACCCGTTGAGTTTGGTTTTCCACTGCTTTGCCATGCTTGCCTATGCTGTTGGCCGCTTATTGCTTCCATTTCCTACACCAAAACGCATGTTTATTGCGGCAAAACTAATTTTGGTCTGTATCTCCAGCTCTCATTACTCTTACTATCAGAAACTTATTTGTTTGAACTATTATTCTCAACATGAGTTTCCTTGACAAAATTAAATTTTTATTTTTATTTTTGTCATCTTTCAGGTTGGATCAGGCATCATCTTCCCTATGCTAAAGGCAGAAGGAATTAGAGCAACATTCTTCCCGGCAACAATGCCAGCTTACTACAGAACTCCTCCTGTCCAATCCACTGATGATAGAGAAACAGGGAAATAGTTGTTTATTTTATTGGTAAAGGAACCGAATCTTATCAGCAGAATTCCACCTGGTTATTGTTTAATCATACAAGAAACAAATTATAAAACCTGCAGTATTTTAAGATATAGCTAGTTGTTTTTCACTTTTTTTTCTTCTTTTTATAATATAGCAGTACCGTTGTTGTTCGAATTCCCTATAAGCTTTTGAATTCCCGCTAACCATCTTTTGACTATTTCTTTTCTTTTCTTTTTTGCTTCAAAAGAAAAGGGTCCATAAGTCTAATCATGACAGATACCATTTTTTGTTCCATTTTCCAAAGAGGAAAGGGTGCAGAAAGCGATCACATACCAACCAGATGCAAGCAGACTAACTTAACCTGTATAAAACAAAACAACCGAACCATGAAATAGCCAGCTACCCTTCTACACAAAGCTTGCATAACATAATCTGCTTGACATGTACTGGAATGAAACTTAAAACCAACTCAGAAATAATATATTTATTTCATATTAATCGACGTCAATCAGATGTTAATTACATGTTAGTTAGCGTAAAGACATGAGAAGAATCTATAGAAATGAAGACTTGTGCCACTTTACACACATAATTCTATCACCACATTCAATAGCACCATGAATTAAAACAAGATGCCTACCCGTAATTCAATAATATATCGTCATTGAACAAAGGGACTAAGGACGTCCTTAGCGTTAGGATGCTCCCACTCTACCACTGACTCCCACCATTCTTTTGGATATACTTCAATTTTTTGAAGAGAAGACGGAAGAAGATGAATTGGCAACCTTCTCAACTTTTGACAATTGTCTACTATAATTTCTTCGAGGGAATCGCAAATCAGTTTTGCACTGCAAATGCTTTTCAGTTCTGGTAGATTTTTCAATCTCAGAATTCTTAACTTTGGGAGTATGAATTCCACGATGGAATTGGAGCTGCTGCTTTCTTCATCTGTTGTTCCTATTATCTCCTCCATTTTTCTCACAGTGTAGAACTTGAATCCTTTCTAGGTTTACAAGGTTTGACAGCAACACAAGAGGGAACAACTTCTTCATACTCTTACATTTATAGCAATAAAGTTCTTTAAGACCAGAAAATATACCATTATAAGATGGCAACGGTAGTGGAGCAGAGCTGAACCAAGAAGATGAAACCAAGCTCTTCATGCTGTTGCAACCCTTAATGTCGATGCGCTGCAGATCAGTTGCATTCTCTAATGACAAAACATCGCCTAAACCTCTTGCATCGATACATTTACAATACAGTATTTGAATGTTATTTAAGAACATGACCTGAAAATCTCTATCTCTACTGATATTCAAATTACCCAACCCAACTATTCTACATGGATAACAATAATTATTTATTTCGGAATAAAAATCATCGCCCAGTAGTCCCACAAAAATCTTGTACGTGGATAATGAAAGGTTCTTATCCCGAGAGTTCATATACTCCACCAAGTCAGAGTGTTCTTCAAAATGACATTCCAAAATCTCCAACTTCCTCAAGCATCCTACTTCCTTTCCTTTAGCTGTTACTAGAGCATACATTCTTAAATCCCTGAAAGACATAAAGTCCTCTAGTATAAAAACTTGCAGGTGAAATAGTTTAGGTAATATCCCACTAGGAAACTCCTTTTCACCACATCCATTCATTCTAAGATACCTAAGTTTAGATAAACATTCCATGCCTTGAGGCATCTTTTTAAGTGAAGTATGATAGAGATCTAACCTTTTTAGTTCCCTGAGCTTCTTTAATGATGGTACATGCCTTAAGTTCTCACAATTATTCAGCAATAATGCAGTGAGACTCGCCAAATCTGAGACAGAGTTTGGTAAATTCTCAATTTCTGTAGAAGACAGATCAAGAACCTTGAGCCCATTCAATTGCTTGAAAAATGAATCTGCAATGAATTGCAACCAACGATTTTGACATAGCAATAGAGTTGATAGATAGGGACACCTTGGTGAATAGCTGGAAGGAATTTTTTTGATCTTGTTTCGCATTAGTGAGATTCTTGTAAGATTCTCTGTCCACTCCTCTGCATCTGGCAACTCTTCTAATTGCGCACCTGCTTTAACCATGACTTGATATTCGTCTTGCAGTATATGGATGGCCATGTCCCTAATCAAGTCATGCATCTTGACACATCTAATATCATTATGATCCAATTGAGCACTTTCCAATAGGCAGACATATTCAAGTCTATTAAGCATCGCGTTGCCCTCATCAAATGCATCTCCCCTGCTCCTCTTTCCTTTAATAATTCCCTCATCGATCAAATAATCTATCAACTCCTCCCTTGCAATCATATCATCTTCAGGAAATAATGCACAGTACAAGAGACATTGCTTTAGTGCTAAATCACCTAACCGATTATAACTAAACCTCAATAACCTGAATACTTTATCATCTATGTCCCTAAATTCTGATGCTCTCAATTTGTTCAATGTATTTCTCCACTCATGTGGGTCATCCACTCCCCTCAAGCTTCCTGCCACTGCAATAATTCCCAATGGCAAACCAGCACATTCCCCAGCAATATCTTTCGCAATTCCTTCCACTTGTGGTAAGAGTGCTATGTCACGTCCAAGTTTTTCAATGAACAAAGTCCAAGCTTCTCCCTCTGAAAGTAGCTTCACTTTGATTTTGTTGTGGCAAGCCATCCGATTACAAACCGTTTCTGATCTAGTTGTCATAATCAGCTTGCATCCTTTCAACAGCACAGGAATTCCCACTTCATCAAGCTCAAAATTGTGCCACAAATCATCTAAAATGAGAATCCATTTTTGTTTCTTCATTAGTTCTTCTGACAATTTGGCAGCTCTATGCACATCATCATCTTCGTTTGCAAGGTCTAGATGAAGACATTTAGCTATGAGATTCTGCAATCTAGTAATGCTAAAATCTTGAGACACAATCACCCACCAAACATGATCACAAATATCTGGTCTTTGTAGAAGCTCATTATAGATATGTTTGAGTATTGTCGTTTTACCAATCCCCCCCATCCCATAAATGCCAATGGTTGGGACTTTATCATCCATTAACAAAGACCATATCTCCTTCGTATTCTCTTCAAATGCTTGACCCACTGGCTTTGTGGAGCTAGTAGGTAATGGAACTCCTCTAGTCTCACTTGTGTTGTTTTTAAGGCTTGTAGAAGATCTAGCTCCAGCGTCAGGCTGCACTAATCTTCCACTATTCTCCACGCCCTCCTCCTCCACTGGTTCTGTCCTCACTCTAACCATGTTCTGCACATCATACATAACGACATCATTGTTCACTGATGGAGCAAATAGGTGGTCATAATATCTTCCATGATCAAGACACAAAGGATCTGTTGGTTGGGATGAATCTCCTCGAGGCTCATCAGCTTGATTAATTGATGGCCTCTCACAAGAGCTACCTCTCTCCAGATGCTGCACTTGTTCTGTTCTCGCTACAGTTTCAAATGCATCATGCAGACGCTCCACATCCTCATCTTCCTGCATTAAATACGTAGAGATTTCATTCAGCTTCGCCTTTGAAAGGGCAGAGTGTATCTGAACCCAAGTACCATCAGCAAATTGATCCGCTAAATCTGTTCCTTGTGTTGCTTCTCCTCTGTTCTCATGAGCATCAACTCTGAGTCTCCAAGGAGAGACACTTCTGTCAACATGCTGAAAAGATCCTTCACCAGTGTATTCCATGTCATTTTCCGCTTCTAAACGCGAATGAATTCTCTCAGGCCCAACACCTTGTTCCATGCCTTGAACTCCCGCTTGCATCCTTCCAGCATCATTAACATTGCTTAAATTTGCTATGCCTTTATGCCTTTTGTTGCCACCATGCATAGCTAGAAAGGCTGCTTCTTGAACTTCTTGAGGCACCTGACCACAAATGCCAACACCACGCCCTCTATCTCCTGATAAATGCCATTTGATCCTCGAAATGGAAGTACCATTGGCAAATAAATGCCCACAAAACTTACACTTCATGCTTCCATCATTCATATCTTCAACATGATTCCAAAACGGATCATTTGGTCTAACCATTTTGTCCTATAGATAAAAAGGGTCAAAATATTGAATAAAAATTAACGGAAGTACATTAATTGGAAAAGGAAGGTTGAAACTAAAATAATAAGTTACAAACAGCAAAGAAACTATGAAGAAAAGACAATGAATTCAAGGTTAACTTGGGGTCAATTTATTATGAACTCCAGAAGGCATGGAGTGTTACAACTGAGAAAGATCAAATTATCATTTCTGGAAACTGTTGATGATCCTTTCTTCAAAGTTTCTCATTAGAATTTCTACAACTTGTGTTTTACTTGAAAGATTCAAACCATAGTTACATGTGAAAAGCAAAATGAAGAAGATGTATTATAAATAATCTACCTGGATTCAAATTGTTCTTCAAGTGCTTGTTTGCTTAAGTAGTATTCAGGAAGAAAAACAAGAACAGAGAAGAATATATGGTTTAAAAATAACAAGGAATTTGCAAGATGTTTAGCTCCAGATGATTCGATTCAATCAGAAAAGGAAGCACTGATCATCACAAAGGTTTAAGAAATTTGATGAGGGAAATTGGGAAATCAATGGTATAATGAGATGAATGTTACAGTAGCAAAGATTATTGTATAGTTTGACAAGGAAGTTGCTAGGAAGGAAGCCGTAACTTTACCTAGCAAAGTTATATGACAAGATACACCGAAAGAATCAAAGCTAATTGCTGACTAAGTTAACGTGTGGACCCACCCCATTGTTGAAACTTTGAAAAAGCTGACCTGAAAATGTAAGAGCCTGGAGCTTAGCTTGAAGAGCTGAAAGAGCATCTCCGAGAAGCTAAATGAAAAGTTAAAAATAAAAAATTAATATTTTAATTTTTTATTTTATTTTTTCTATTTTAAGGAAAAAGTTAAATAAAATATTAAAATGTTTTTTTTCTTTCATAAATGTTAAGGATTGTAGCAAAGTATTGACAGTCATTATCTGATCCACTCCAACTTCCATTCCCTAAAAATTTAACGAAGAACAGCATTAGCAATAAAAAGAGTTTTATATATAACTTAAAGAAATTCTAGTTATGAATACCTGCTTAGTTCACACCCTGACCTTGAGATATCAGGCAGCAACACAAGTTTAATCGCTCCTAGCTAGGTTCAAAAACTGCCTTTCCTAGTTAGCATTTCCATAATGATTCCTGAGCAGTAAGCATCCTATTCCTTTTAGTTTTACAACTAGTTTCGTCGTCCAAGCTTTGTTATGGGTTCGGATTTGAGGTGTCAGCAACGTTCTTATGAGCATAATTTATATATATATATATATATATATATATATATATATATATATATATATATATAATAAAAAAAAAAAAAAACAGAAGGCGTATATGGTTATTATAAAGCATAATCTTGCAAAGTGTGAGTGCTTTTTTGCCTCTGTGACATGGATATGGCGTAGAAATTATAGAGAATCTGTGAGTTCCGGTTGGGTATATAACTTGGTGTGCCTCTCATTAGTGATAAAGTTAAATGCTGTTTATTGCACGCTGCTTGGGAAATACAACACCATTTCACAGCAGTGGAGTTCCACAACCTTGAAACGAAACCATCATTACAGTGATGTAATTTTGTTTCCAGCAAAAAGCAACACTCAACATCATTTTTCAAAAGGGTTGAAGACAACAACTGACGCTGTGAAATGGAATAAGTTGATGAGTGACCTCAAATATTCATAGAAATAAATGGAATATTCCAGGCTGTAATCTTCATAGAAAGAAATACAAAAGCTTGAAAAACATCAGAGCACGTCAAGTTACTGAGAGGCCCTCCATTCCTCTCTTTCCCTATCAATCTGTTCTTGCAGATCATTTGTGTATGTCCCAAGTTCATGTTTGTTCCCAAGACTTAACTTAATTCCCCACTAGAATCATATTACTGATTTCCTCAGAATCAGCCAGTCTCTCTTGTGCTGCGTGATCATAATTGGCAAGGAGTCTGTGGTTAAATCTTTCAATAGCTGAGGTCATTGAGTCTTCTGAAGCAACATCAATTGACCCGTGAAGGCTTCCACCATTAACAAATCTTTTCATTTTTCTCCTTCCACGGCGAACAGTCATGGTTCGGCTCTGTTTCCCTTGTAACACCAACATTACTGCTGCTGAACTAATAGAAAGGCCTGGGCTGAATTGCTTAGTTGGAATATTTGGAAGGAAGCCCATCGGAGTTAGTGGCCCAAATGTACAAGGTCCGTTCCACCCTATACAAACGGGGGAGATGTTGAACGTTGGGCTTGTAACGGTGAGTCCAGATTCACATTTATTAAGAACAGCCCTGCTTGAATGGACAGAAGTGATTCAGGGACAATAACGTCTTTGGGGACGTAGGCAGCTGAAGCTACAATAGAGTCAGCCGCAATTTCAGGGTTGAAATCTTGATTTCTTCCATCTAATTGAATCTTTACACATAATTCCAGATTTTTTTTTATTTCCTCTCAAATTTTTCTGTACTTCCTTTCTCATATTTTATTAACTTAAGTGAGCAAAAGAATGATTTAAAGATTTGGAGAATTTTTTCTGCATCCAAAAATTTTAATGAATTGTTTTATCTTATAAGAAAAGCGCGTATTAGATATAAAATTATTCTTGTATAAAGGGGTCGTTTTTTTTTCTTTCTTAGAATAGCACTGCTGCATGCCACACATCATCAGAGTTCTCCTAAACCATTTAAAATTATCGTAGGTGATCCAATCATTTATGAGTTAAATGGTTTTCTAGGAAAGTGTCTGGCTGGTCTTTGGAGGTAATTGGACGTTTTATGAGTGCTTATATAAAGAACTTTTAGACCGATGGATTCTCAATGCAATGCCCAATTGAGTCTGGAGATAACAGTGAATTAAGCTGAAAAGAGTCATGGTTTGGCTGTGTCTTGTGACTGGGGGCTTGCTCTGTTTCCTTCAATTCATTTTTTCCTCTTGTTCAAAAACTTAAATCTCTCTCGGTTTTTTTTTTCCTCTCTATTCAAGCGATTTTGCTTCAATTTCTAGTTCTATTTTCATCTTCAAAGTTTAAAAGGTATATATTATGAATCAACTTAATGATTTTCTATTTTTCATTTTTTCTTTGATTTATTAACCATGTATTTTCGTTTTTTTTTGTTTTTTTGTTTGTATGTAGATAAAGTTTAAAAGTAGACACACTATTAAGGTAAGCTTTTTTCATTCCTATAGTCTATAGTTTTTTTTATTAATTTGTTGTCTTTTTTATTGTTTTTATTGCAATAATAATTGATTGTTTTGTTGAATTTTAATTTTTATTGTTGAACTTGCATTTAAATGTTGATTGGATATATAGGATTAAATTTAATTGTTTTATCTCGATTTTATTGTATATATTGCATAATAGAGTGTTTGATTATTTTGTTGAATTATAATTGTTATTGTGAAATTTATATAGATGTTAGTTGAATATATAGAAATAATTTTTTTCTATATTTTATTTTTAAATTTGTGTAGATGCTTTGAACAAAATCAACTGCACGTCCTGAGCACATGGTCACGGCTAATTCTTCTAACAGCAATGATGACATGTCATTAGGTGCCGACTAAGAAGAAGCACTTGCGGCAACTCATAACATTGTCTTTTCCAGTGCAGTTCCACAACGTAGAAGCAATGTCCCTTCATAGTTGGGTCAATGCTCCTACAAGTACAAGACACATTGAAAGGATAACCTTTTAATGCAAGTGTGTTTTGATTTGATTTTTTTTTTACTTATAATGTAATTTGTGAACAACTAGTTAACATTTCATTAATTTTATTGATTTTTAGGTTCACAAATATTAAAGCCACTCGAATAATAACATTGATGTTTAAATCATTGATAGAGATTTCATTGTTTCAATGGAATGAGGTTTCAGACATCCTAATTGCAAACCTTACATCAATACATGGTTTAAAAGATTTGAGGTTAGTGTTAACTTCAAATTTTAACTATTTTTAATGTTATATTGAAATTATTGATTTATTTTAATAAAATATTTATACATAGAACAAATTCAAGTAGGATAACATAGATAATAATGTTGAGAGGAGTGTGTGGGAGAATTACACTGCAACCAGGTAACATAAAAAAACAATACGATATTTTTTAAAAAACAAATTATATATTAAAATCTAATTTGTTATTAACTCATATAAAATACTTTTGTATCATGTAGGTTTTCGTAACTTTTGGTGTGAAGCGCAAAAAAAAGCAAAAATATACTATAGGGATAATGCTTTACCAGGTGGGAATGACGTGTTGGTTTGAAGGGATTTCAGGCTACCATACATCCCAAAGGCTATATAGGCGCAATATATTCAACACGTGACATCTGAACGTTCACACAACAGTTTGGTGCCGAGAATTGGAAACTTCAAATTCATGGTTCGGTTATCACGCACATCAGCAGCTCATTTTCATTCGTTGCACATACGAAGCGGATGGTAAGATTAATTTTAATGTCATTTAGGATTAATTAATTTGTTATTTATAAATGTATTTAACTTGCAATATTTTTTTTTCTTACATGCTACTTCTCTTGGACGTGAGTCGAACCCAATTGAGCTTTTTGTAGAGATACGTGTGTAGAGTGAAGACTGTCAAAAAAGGGTGCAACATTTCATAAAAAACCACACTTAACACTTCGTTGTATGTTCGTTTAACCATTTTCTTTCGTAAGTTATTATTTTCTTGAATTGAATTTAATGATTTATTTTTTTAATTTTCAAGAGACATATAATAGCCAGTTGAAGAAGAGATATGGGGACGATTATTGGAACCCCCTAGATTTCGATTTGGATTTATGGATGGAAGCAGGATCCTCTGGTGGACTCGATATAAATCGGGTATATAGACTTTCTAACTCTATGTTTGAGAACTTGAGGATGTCCCATAATGTCTCAACCATTGGGAATAATTCCATCAACATATTTCCAATGAGAAAAAAAAAAAAATTAAGTGCATTTTTCATCTATAAAACCATCAGTTTTTAATTTATATATGCTGATTAGCACAACTATGGAGGCCATGTGCCACGTCCTGAAAGTTTTTTGACTAGTTCTAGCACAAGATTGATATGGTTCATGTTGTTTTTTCTGTGGATTTGTTTCGGCTAACCCCTTGCATAGCTGTCTTATAATATTTTCACCATCAAATCTCTTAAAATCACTTTTCTGTTTTAATTTAGTCTCTTACAAATCTCTACACATAATTTTTTTTTTTTTTTTTAAAATTTCCTCTCAAATTTACTATACTTCCTTTCTCATATTTTATTAACTTAAATGAGTAAAAAGATGATTTAAAAGTTTGGAGAGTTTTCTCTACGTTCAAAAACTCTAATAAATTATTGTATCTTACAAGAAAAGCATATTAAATGCAAAATTATTCTTGTACGAAAGAGGCATTTTCTTTTTTAGAATAGCCCTGCTGGGTGCAACACCAGGTTTCTCCTAAACCTTCATAAATTCTTAATTTCAACCATTTAAAATCATCGCAGGAAACCCAATCCTTTATGAGTTAAATGGTTTTCTAGGAAAGTGCCTGGCTGGTTTTTGGAGGTGATCGGACGTTTTATGAGTGCTCGTCTAAAGAACTTCGAGACCGATGGATTCTCAATGCAATATTGTCCAATTGAGTGTGGAGATAACAGTGAATTAAGCTGAAAAGAAGAGAAGAAATATTATAGTAAGAGCAAAAATCTCAGGTCCTAACACGTACGCCTCTGTCGTTCAGCTATCTCCTTGTTCACCAAGTCGTTGCCCTTTAATGATTATCTCCTTGAGCAGACATTGACAATGTGAAAATATACAATAATTAATTATTAGTGATGTCAATCCGCTTAGCTCATTGAGCTGACATGCACATTGGGAGACCGTACAATAATTAATATGTTCTTTAGGCGCTAATGAAGCTTTACCTTTAATTCAACAATGTATTAATCACGATTTTTTAATGAATTTGATATTTATGATCCAGTCTCACTTGGCAAGGAGTCTGTGGTTAAATCTTTCAATAGCTGAGGTCATTGAGTCTTCTGAAGCAACGCCAACTGACCCATGAAGGCTTCCACCATTAACAAATCTTTTCATTTTTCTCCTTCCATGGCTAACAGCGGTTTGGCTGTGTCTTGTGATTGGGGGCCTGCTCTGTTTCCCTTATAACACCAACATTACCGCTGCTGACCTAATAGAAAGGCTTGGGCTGAGTAGCTTAGTTGGAATATTTGGAAGGAAGCCCATCAGAGTTGAGTTGCCCAAATGTACAAGGTCCAGCCCACCTTTTCCAAACGGGGGAGATGTCGAACGTTGGGCTTGTATCGGTGAGTCCAGATTCACATTTATTAAGAGCAACCCTGCTTGAATGGACAAAAGTGACTCAGGATAATAAGTTTTTGTATTTTAAAAATATTTTTTAAATTTTTTAATTTTTTTTAAGATAATATTTTTTTAATATTTTTAAATTATTTTGATATGTTAATGTCAAAAATTATTTTTTAAAAAATATTATTTTAATACATTTTCGAATAAAAAGTACTTTGAAAAAGCAACTGCAACCACACTTCCAAACAATATCACAAATGTTTGTTTGAGAACGTGGTTGTGATTGTATTTTAAAGTGATTTTTATATAGAATTATATCAAAATAATTTTTTTTTTATTTTTTTAAAGTTATTTTTGATATCAGCACATCATGATCTAAAATCACTAAAAAAATATTAATTTAAGACAATGAAAAAATTAATATTAATCTAAAATTTAATTTTTTTAAAAAATATTTTTGAAACACAAAAATAAACAAGGTCTAAGTAGGAGTAGTTGTTGAATGGCTGGAGACGACGTGGCAGTTGAGGGGAATAAATATTAAAATAATTTTTTTATTTTAAAAAAATTATTTTTGCATTAACACGTTAAAATAATTTTTTAAAACATAAAAAAATAATTTTTTAAAAAATAAAAATTTAATATTTTTTTAAAATATTTTTAGGAAAAAAAAAAAACGGTGCCAATCTCTTTTGACATAAGTTTCATACATAGTTCTATGATAACAGCGAGTTCATTCAGGGAGGCACCTCCAGAGATAATTGATGTGCTGGTGGAAAAGAGAGGATTATGTTCAGCGGGCAGCCAAAGCAATCTTGTCATTTTTTTTTAGCATTTATTTGAGTTATGTAATAATTATTTTTTAAAGTAATTTTTATTTTGATATGTTAAAATAATATTTTTTTTTTATTTTTTAAAAATAATTTTTAATATCAACACATAAAATAATTTAAAAATAAAAAAACATTAATTAATTTTTTTTAAATATTTTAAAATGAAAAAAAAAAAAAAGTTTTGGTGAGACGAAATCAATTAGATGGAAGAAATCAAGATTTAAACCCTGAAATTGCGGCTGACTCTATTCTAGCTTCACCTGCATAGCTGTATCCCTCTAACGTGGCAACCCTGTTGATAACAAAAGCACCTAATACAAAAGCACCAACTATGGAGACCATTGTTGTTCAGCTTATCTCACTGCTCAGCAAGTCGTTGCCCTTGCGGCCAGCAATACAATAATTAATTATTGGTGATGTCAATCCGCTTAGCTCATTGAGCTGACGTGTACATTGGATGACCGTACAGTAATTAATATGTTATTTAGGTATTAATTAAACAATTAATGTATTAATTATTTTTCTTTGATGTCGGTGTGAAAGCAGCTCAATTTAATCTGATGACGTTTGACAATGGCAACCTAAGTTTCAATCATGTTCTAAGCATATTCAAGAAAAACATTAAGAAGAAAAAAAAAGACAATACTTTTGTTGCTAAGCTACAGTACGAAGCCACAGTAGTGCTATAAAAGGGGAGAGAAGCAGATGCTCAAGTTGTAGTGAAGCAGAAATAGTCACAGACTAAATAGTTTTATTTCAGTTTTCACAAGATGGGTGAGCACTTCATTAACCCTATAACTAGAGTTGTAATCATAGAGATTAGACTCTGTAATAATCAAAGCTAATTTTTTTCTTGTTGTTCTTAGGGAATGGAAGTTCGAGTGGATCAGGTCCTGATGATCAAGGCTTTGAAACAATCCTCAGCATTGACGGGGGAGGAGTGCGAGGAATCGTTCCTAGCGTAGTCCTTACTGCTCTAGAAGCCAAGCTTCAGGTTCTTGAATCCATCAAAAACTTTAGTGTTACCCTCTTGCTACTTTTAATAACATCGATCAGAGAAGCCTTATACTAATTGCTATTTTTGTTGTATGTATGTATAGAAGTTGGATGTGGATAACAAGGATGCGAGGATTGCAGATTATTTTGACTTTGTTGCTGGGACAAGCACAGGAGGTCTTATGACTGCCATGCTCACTACTCCGAATGCTGAAGAACGACCAGCTTTTGCAGCAAAAGACATTGTCCAGTTTTATCTGGACAAGAGTCAACTCATATTTCCTCAAACCACCGAACAATACGAAGACGATGAACTTTTCGATGATGAAGCTGCGATCAAATCTGTCCTGGATGAAGCAAGAAACCAGATCCAGCAATATAATAATGAAATGAGGTGAATTAAATCAAAGGGTCGGGATTGTGCACTTAATTTTTATTTAAACAATATATATCGTGACAAAATACCAACATAATTTTTTTTTCAGAGAAAAAAGTTTGAATTCTGCATAATTAAATCGATGTGATTCTCTTAAACAGGAATATATTTGTAGATCCTATCATTTCTGCATTAGAGTTTCTTTTAAAGTGGGGATTGCTTCCTAGCTTTATCCGTAAGAAACTTCGGGGTCTACTTTCTCCAAGGTATGATGGCGTCAAACTACATGAGATAATTAAGGAGGAAGTGGGACAGAAACTTCTCAGTGATGCTCTGACTAACGTGATAATCCCCACTTTCGACATCAAGCATTTTAAGCCAGTCATATTCTCCAGCTTAAAGGTCATTGATTCTTCTTAATTATCTAATAAACACATACCAATATTCCGGAAGGTGCTACACACACACACACACACACACACATATAGTGATCTCATGCATCTTCTATATATTGTGAATAAAATTGCAGGCAAAACGTGAGAAATCAACGGATGGAATAGCAGACGTTTGTATTGGCACGTCTGCAGCGCCATATTACTTCCCTCCATATTATTTTAAAACAAATGTTGATTTCAACTTAGCTGATGGCGGTCTTGCAGCCAACAATCCTGTAAGTTAAGGGTTGCTATATGTCGCTATACAGGTGTTGTTAACGTTGCTAAGTGGATCTAAAACTCTCTGGAACACTTGGGTTGAGTTTTGTGTACTTGCTTAACTGTCAGAATGCTTTCTTTCAATTAATGTTATAAATTTTATCAGTCATTGCTAGCCGTGTGTGAGGTGATGAAAGAACAAAAGATGGATGGTCGTAAGCTTCTTATTCTTTCACTTGGAACTGGAGCAGCTGACCAGAGTGACAGGTATGTGGTTGGAGATCCCAGCAAATGGGGCCTCTTAAGATGGCTTTGGTATAGGGAGAACAACGGCAGCCCATTGATTGATATCTTGACAACTGCACCAGATGAGATGATTTCGACGTATATATCCACAATCTTTCAATATTGTGGTTGGGAAGATAACTATTATCGGCTTCAGGTATTAGTGACTCACATTTTAAATATTTTCCAACTATATATATATATATATAGCTGTGTAGAAATTAAGGAAAACATTTCCAAAGACTTACCTCAGTACTTATTTAAAATGGAGAGTTTCAGTCACAGTCTTTATCATGCACTTGTATTTCATGCTCAAATGATGTGCTGCAATTTGATAATTAACACTATTTTCAGGCTGAGATGAAACTCTCTGAGGCCAAGATGGACGATGCAAGCATAGAAAATCTGAACAATCTCGTGAAGATCGGTGAAGATCTTGCAGCGAAGCACGATGCCGAACTTGAAGCGTAAGAACTTGATTAAATGATAATTTTTTATAATATTTATTTTTTCTTCGGACACCCAAATCAATAGGATTGATCATTATGTGGGTCTAATTTTGCAATCTTTGCATTGATTTTGTGCAGCCTTGCGCAAAAATTGATTGAGAACCGGAAAGCTCGCAATATGGCAAGCATGGCTGTTTGATGATTTGTCAAGTACACAAATGTTTCTCCTTTGAAGAAACTATGATATATATCTACTCATTTTTATAGCATATGTTTTGATGATTTGTAAAATAATTGGAGGCCTGCAATAACGTTAGTGCTGGGGTCAACATGATGACGTCGAGGGCATCGTTGCAAGACATAAGACATATATTGTGTGTTTCTTCTTTTGTGAGTTTGTGTGGAGCGATGAGTTTCGTGTTCCAGTTGTGTCAAAGTTCGAGTTTCATGATTCTTTTAATTAAATCTTTGAGATTTTAAAATTAATCTTGATAAGCCCTTGAGATTTTAAATTCTGATGTCTGTTAGCTACTAGGTAGATAGAAACAAAATAATAGCGTTCAAAAGCACCCGTACAGGCAATTAGAACACATGCATCTGTAAACTCTAACTCTAATCCCTTTGCATATATTATCTTACCTTTCTTTAAAAAAGAAAGATCTTCTCCAAAACATTGTATATCCTCCCCTCCAAGAAGTTTTGGCTAGAGACCTATTTTTATCTATGTTTCAAAAAGGAAATTTTGTTTTTCTTCATGACAAAAGATGATGCGGATCTCCATAATTGGGCAAGTAGATCATCAATAACCATACAAAAGCTTTTGTTATCAAGACTTTTTTTTTTTCTTTTTTTTTTTAATTAATGTGAGTGTTTGGGTAATTAGCTTGTACGCACTGCAATTAATTCCACGGGCCTGAAGTTAATGACCATATAAGTCTATAGTGGCTCTAAGGTTTGTGGGACTTGAACTGGTAACCCCTAGAGAATAAACTTGAAGTCTGATCAATTAAGCTACACCCCTCAAGATTGTTATGAAGACTTTCTTGATTATATGAGAAAAAGGAATTTGAAATCTAAACATTATTAATGTGATTATCTTCTCAAATGATGGAACAATTTAGATGCCAAGCAAGGGAGATGTGTGTGACTTAATTATTTAATTGTAGCAATGATAGCAAAAACTTTTAAGTAACTAGATCTAGAGATCTAGAATAAACATATTTTAAAAGACATGTTCTGTTATTCAATGACAATTCAAAATTGTCTTCACATGGCAATTGTAAGAAAGATTCATGATTTTGGGTCGAAGTACTAATTCAAATATCGAACATATATGATCGTGGTTTAAACATTGAATTCTTCTAGATATTTGTAATATAGTCCACTAGTGCAAAATTGTATTATCAATATTAATTATGAATTATGTAATATCTATAGAGAGCAGGTTTCTTGTTCCTTTTTGTGATTCTCATTTTTTAAATTGTCCTAACTAGGCTTTCATTCTTCTTCTTCTTTTCCTGTTAAAAAATAATTCTCAAGGGCAATTTATTTTAATTTCTTATGGGTAAATAGTTTTTTAAGATTTGAGTTTGAGGACGTTTGGTAATGAGGTTACGTTTGTATTTTAAATAAAACGCAGATGCAACTCATTTGGTGAAGGAAAAAAACAATTTATTATTCATGGTTCCATAGCATTTTTGTGTCCAAAACGCAAGGGAAAGAAAAGTTAGCAAGTGCTCCTTCCTGCGCACTGTTCCTGCTCATTAATTAGCATGAACAATGTAGCATGCTGCACTGTTTATGCTAATTAATTAGCATGATTCACGTGAATAGTGTAGCTAGCTTCACTGTTCTGGTGAGACCGGTTCCGGTTCAAAGGTCAAAATGCATTGAACCAGGTCCGACCCAGTAAAATAAAAAATAAAAATTATTTTTTATTTTTTTTATTGTGTTTTATTTGAAAAACTAGTGTTTAACATTATTCAATGACACTATATAAATTAGACAGAGATCGCATGATGACGTAGCAATTGCAGAATTTGATTGCAATCCCAATTTTATTCTTGATTATATTTTACCTGATGTTGTTGCACGCTTAAGAAACCAAAAAAAATATAGTCCTTATCGGATGTATTTCATACGTGATGAAATTGTAAATAGTTTAATGAAACAATAAAAAATATTTTATATAAAGTATTATTTATTTAATGATGTAATAACAATAGTTAAATCTACAATATTTAAATTAAAAACCATCAATATTAATATATTTTTTAAAATTATTTTATAACCTCAATTTCAAAAGCATTATTAACCAACACATATTAAACTACTTTTTGCTTAATCTTAATTTTAACCATAATTTTAATCAAACATATATTTTTTTACCAACCTCAACTAAAAGTAATTTTTATAAAATAATTTTTTTCAAATCACAACCATAACAACAACCACAATATCAAACACACTCAAGTATTCTATGAGAAAGTAGTGGGATAGTTCTAAAATCTCATCCAGTAAGTAAAGAAATATAAAAAAATAAGTACAATCAATCATATAAAAACATACATGGAATTTACGTGGTTCAACACCTTATAATCTTCTATTTTTTTTTTTTTATAGTGAATATCTATAAATAGAAGATTACAAAGTGTCGCATAAAAATTAACTAAAATTCAAAAGTAACCCAACACTTTTTTTTTGTCCTCCCTCTAGCCAAAAAAGTATAAAGAATGGAAGCACATACAAAGAAGTCTTACCTTGAACTATGATAATTTTAGACTTTGATATGGACTAAGTATATAGCTATTTATTTTGTCACTTGAACCTATAATTTAAGACAAACCTAACAAATCTCAATTTGTCTTAAATTGAGAAAACTTTTGAAACTTGAATTCCTCTTTAATCACCTCCACCAAGCACCTCTCAAGTACTACACAAACCAATTAAGTTTAAACAATTATTGAACTTCATTGTAGAGATAGACTTCATTAACATATTCGATTGATATCTAGATTGAAGTGATATCTCACATCAATATGTATGGTCTTTTCATGGTATATTCGATTCTTGATCAAATGAATAGAGCTCTAACTATTACTATGCATAACAATCAACTTATGTAACAAATAGCAATTACCAACCAAACCTTCCAGCTATAAATCTTCTTTAATTACCTCTTTCAATGTTATATATTTACCCTCTATTTTAAACAAGGTAATAGTGGATTGCAGAATTTCTTTTCAACTAATAACACACCTTAAAAGAATTAAAGCATAACTTGTTGGTGACCTCTTGTCCAATTCACAACGTAATTTGAATTTATAAAATTCTCAACATTACTTCTAGTGCTATAATCGTTGTCATCTACCAAAACAACTTATGTAATACATCAAAGATAACAAAAGTATCAATTCAATGGCCTAATAATGAAGTTTACCAAGATTTTTCACAAGCATATTGGCCATATTAATTTTATGTGAATGGTCCAGATAAGTGCAGATTATATCTTCATATATAATGCTTCCAATTATATTAGCATATGAAACACCTGACATGTGCTTCTTCTCCATCTCAATTTTTGGTGGTAAAGTTAAAGATAACCTAAAATGGAATGCAAGAACAATATTCTTTAACTTGCGGTCTTGAATATCAAATGTTTAAGTATCTTCTCAAGATATTTTCTTTGTAACGAATATATAACTTGCTAAAACTTCCATCTCTATGTAACTTCACATCCAAAATCTTCTTGGTTGCGTCTAAATCTTTCATTTCAAAATTATCACTCAATTGATTTTTAAAATCGTTGATCAAACACATGTTCTTGGAGATAATCAATATATCATCAATATATATACATAATATATATATCATCAATAAATACACAAATGAACCATTAAAAGCTTTCTAAAATATATACAACTATTATAAATTATGAAACATACATAATAAATACATATTATTAATAAAATTCAATGTTAATTAAACAACATTTTTTCTAACAAAAGGATATATACATAATATATATATTCAATTTCTAGTGACCATTTATAAATCATAGATTATGGCAGCACAAGTTCAGTTAAATGAACGGGATAAGTGAAGTAGACAAGCATCCACAAATGAATAAAAACTCAAGCCGACAACCTGCACCATTTCACATTGCAGTATTCTTCAATCATTGTAAGAGTTACTAAGTGGCCATTTCACATTGCATTATTCTTCCATTATTGAATCTCGATTTTTTTTAAAAAATAATCCTAATTCTTAAATTTAATTTAATGTTTGGTTGAGGGAACTCTAATGGGTAATATAAAAACCATACGTAAATAGAAAATTCGTACTTAAATAGAATAAGACTTAATTTAATTCTTATACTTTTTAATATAGATCTCTTTATTTAATAAATTTTATTCAATTCTAAAACATAATTTACTCTAATTCCTTCTTTTATTTTTAATTGTTTCTTATTATTAAATTATATAAATAATTTATTGTTTATTTGAGCAATTGATGTTTCTATATACATTTGATGAAAATTAAACTTTTAATACAATTATATTTTTATAAAGTATTTTTAAAAATTGAAATATTTATATGTGTGTGATAAAAAAATATTAAAAAAATAATAAATTAAATTAAAATAAAATATATTGTTTATAATCAAGCCCAATCACTACTAGGATTGGAATCAAGCCTAGAACCCTCGGCTGAAATATTAGTTTTTGGCTTTATTTTCTTAAAAGAAGAAGAAGAAGAAGAAGAAGAAGAAAACTTAAGATTATTTTATTGGCACTATCTTTTAAAAACGTTTTTGAAAAAAAATAAATTTTTTTTAAAATTAATATGTTTTTGATGTCTTTAAATCATTTTAATGTACTAATTTCAAAAATGATTTTTAAAAAATAAAAAAATATTATTGATATACTTTTCGTATTTTGAAAAGTAACCGCAATTACACTCCCAAACACAAATATAAACATAAATTTAACATTTAAAATCACTTTTAAACAACTTATCAATACATAAATTCATTTTTAAACTTTTTAGATCTAGAATTTCAAATCTATATCTCTCAAATCCGACTATACAATTATTGGAATAAAGTTTTCAAAGATAAATTTTAGTTTTCATTATTTTATTTAAGAGTTTGAATTTCAAAATAGTAGATTGATTTTTTTTGTCCCATGTAAAAAAAATGGGCTTTTAAATTAAACTTCTAGGCTATTTCGTCCAACATGCATCAAGGCTTCCTTCCATCTTTAAGCCCATTCTTGTGAAGGGCAGTAATGAAAATAGTCAAACTATAAAGGGGTAAAATTGAACAAATAAAAAAGTTCCTTGTAAAACCCTAAACCCACAACACCTCCGCCTATATAAACCACAGCTAAAATCCTTCTCCTCCATCTCTTCACCAAGCCCCTGCAACTCCAATCTCACGTGTCAAGGTGCGCGCTTTCTCTACACTACTTTCAACCTCTCTCTTTCTTGTCTCACAGTTTGCACTGCATTTTCATTCTCTTTTGTATTAATTTTGAACTAATTGATGTAAATCTCTGCGTGTTTTGAGTGTTGAAGAGCACATATCGAAGGCTTGCAGGTGGTTTATTTCAAAAAATCTGTGAGCTCAAAGCTTGTGCAATATAATAAATCACCCATTAAAAAAAACCCTTTTGACAATATACTTGTTTGCTTGAGGATTTTTTGTGGGGCGATGCACATTTTTTTTATTCATTTGCTATTATTTTTTGAAAGTTATGTTTTTGTATGGATTTGGGTCATCTTTTTTATAAGAAATGAATGTTTCTGGATCTGGGTTTTTGCCTGTCTTTATGTTTGTTGGCTTTATCTCTTTGGAATTTTTTTTTTTTGGGTTCTGTAAAGCCAATTTGCAGAGCAAGGGTGTCGAAAATGGCACAACTTGCATTGAAGGTTGGCGATACTAATAGCAATTCTCCGTGCCTATCAAATCTTGATTTCATTTTGATTATGGCCTCGAACAAGTTGCTATATTGGTTATTCTTTTCTTTGTTCTTTTTTATTCTGTTTTGATGTTATAGTTGGTGTGGGAATCTAGTGTATGAAAATAGGCATTTAGGTATTGTTGCTAGTTTAGGCACTGAAATTCCTTTGTTCTTTTGATGTTTAATAGGGTTTGAATTGTGTGATTGAAGATGTCGAATCCGAAGGTTTTCTTTGACATTCTAATTGGCAAGATGAAAGCAGGGAGGATTGTGATGGAACTATTTGCTGATGCTACTCCGAAAACTGCTGAAAATTTCCGTGCTCTATGCACCGGGGAGAAAGGGATTGGAAATGCCGGGAAACCATTACACTACAAGGGTTCGACTTTCCATCGCATAATCCCAAACTTCATGTGTCAAGGTGGGGATTTTACTAGGGGTAATGGAACTGGAGGAGAATCAATCTATGGAGCAAAGTTTGCAGATGAGAACTTTAAGCTGAAGCATACAGGGCCTGGTGTTTTATCAATGGCAAATTCTGGACCGAACACTAATGGTTCCCAATTCTTCATTTGCACTGAGAAGACCTCATGGCTTGATGGGAAACATGTTGTTTTTGGGAAAGTTGTAGATGGCTATGGCGTTGTTCAGGAAATGGAGAAGGTAGGGTCCAATAGTGGGACGACAAAAGAAACTGTTATTGTTGAAGATTGTGGTCAAATAATAGAGAACTGAAGTGCATGATCAAGATAATGTCTTAGATGTATTTCAGATAATTAAGTGTTGCAAGCTTTATCTTTTGCAACCATGTAGTTTTTCATTTGAACTTGTAAAGCAATGCTCATCTTGTCATTTGCAACCTTAATCCCTGTTGTGTATATAAGAGTTCCGTTGCTGGGAAATATTAAATTCTTGCTTAAACAATTTTGACACAAACAGAAGGGATACAAAAATTTAACTTATTTGAATAAAACTTCGCAATCAAATATTAGGGATTGCAAATGCATTCAATCAACCACATTCAAATATCTTGTTATCCAAAACCCTGGATATACTTGGAAGTAACTTGCAAGAAAAAACCTCACCAATTTTGTTGATTATGGCAAAATCAGAAAGATGGCTGCCTCAAGAAGATACTGTTGTCTTTCTGCCTCTATAATTTCTTTAGCCTAGGTGTGCATATATAAATGATCAAAGCTAGGTTACACAAGTTCATATCCTGCTAAGAAAAAAGTGCCAGGCCGAAGTTCAAATCTTATTCTATTTCTTGGATGAGAGGCAATGTATTGTAACTCTATTTACTTAATTAAATCAACCAATCAATTCAAGCCACCTCATTATTCAATTCAAACCATAAATTCCATCAGTGTCTGGATACCATGGTTTGGAACTTGCAGGCAATGTTTGTTTTGTTGCCGATTAATGTTCTATGACCTGTTTTAGTGTTTGCAAAGTTGTTTATGGGCAATTTGCATAGAAAAGATTCTACTCAAGCTGCGTTGAACTGGATGACTGTTTTGAAGAGGTTTTAGGTTCATTTTCTCTTTAAGTTTAGCTAAGAGCAGTTGTAAGCCCCAAAACACCCTATAATAAGATCAAACAAGTCTAACTATATTTAGGTAAGTTTAGAGCTATCCATAGGTTCATCATTTACTTGAACAATCCAAAGATTCATTACAAGCTTCTTCTTGTAGATTACTAATGGCGACAATCTGCTAATTGTTGCACAAAATGGAAGCTCGGAGGCTTTAATTTTATTTCTTCCTACCTTTTTCTTGGTTTCTTGGTGAAGCAGAGAATCTACATGTCGAACTTTTATGAATGCTACTGCTCTGTTTCTTCCTTTTCTCTTTTCTTGGTACAATAGAGAATCCACTGGTCAAACTTGACACATAACTGCTCAAATCCTACCCCTCTATCACAATTCAAGAGCAGCTTTCGTTCCTTATGGTATTCTTTGATATGGGTTATTATACTCCATAGTACACCACTCTATCACTCAGAAGTCTGGCTTGATGTGTCAGCGTACTCTGTGAAGTTTTCTTTGCTTGCAAATCCTCTAGTTATGGAGTTATCCCCAATCATCTATTGTTCATATTAGCAGTTTAGCATAGAAGTTGTATCCTCACACACAGACAGAGCGAGCTTCTTTGCATGCATCGCTAGTATTTCCAATCGCATTCTTCAACGACATAAAAACTCAGACCTATTTTCAGATGTTGCTGCTTTATTTATGTATTACAATAGAGAGTACACAACTCAAATAACCTTAGGATCACTGCCCAGATCCCAACCCTAGCTCATACAGCTCGAGCCAAATGCCATCTCTTGGTGGACATATTTATTTTACTACAAATTATTTCTTTATAACATATATAGCTTATTTTCTTATTCTTCTATATATACTATTACGTACTACAGCTGATGAAGAAGCAACCTGGCCTGAAGAGTCAATCTCTGAAGTTGAAGTTGGTTGCAAATCCTTCTAGACAGCTGGTTATAGAAAAGCCATATATATGCTCTCTGACTTTATTCTGATATTAGCCTAGAATTACAGGGCCTTTTTTTTTTATTTCCTCTTTTTTCTTATTTTCGAAATTGAAAACTAATGGAACTAATAACGGGTGTCTGGTGTCAGCAACATCCTATGTACTTGACAAAATATCATCCAGAAAGACTTGATCGGCTAGCATGTCTTATGGCGGACAATCTTTCTGCAAGCCTGCAGAACAAAGTGCATAAATAGCTATAAATTACACTAATTAATTAAGAACTAATGATCACCAGAGGAACAGCAAAGCCAAGAAGCAAGTATCTTGCCCTTACTTAATGAGCTTTTCCTTATTAGCTTCCACTAGCTCTTTACCAATCTTCTCGAGATTGTCAAGGTTTTCTTTGCTCGAGTTGTCCATCGAGGCTTCGGCATATGTCAAGTTTTCAACCTGGTTAACATTCAAGGAAAATGTCAATCATTCATTCAAGCATTGCAACATCTTTGATCATGAATTTGGCAGCATCGAAAACACATGAACAATTGTAGCCCACTACCTGTGGAGCTTCATACGAAAAGGAAGGTGGGTTGTAAGTACCTGAATGCGGATATAGTTGTCTTCTAAACCAGAGAACTGAAAGAAACTGGATGTATATATTTCAACCATCTCATTCGATCCTGCCATCAAGACATCAGTCAATGGGCGAGATTGTTCAGGTCCAAAAAACCACTTGACGAGTCCCCATGCGGTGTCAGGGCTTCCAACCTCGAGCTTGTTAGTTCCTTTTGATGATCCAGTTCCAAGGGAAAGAACAAGAAGTTTACGAGCATTGATTTTCTTTTCTTTCATCGCCTCACATATAGCCAGAAAGGTCTGATAAAAACATTGTCAAAAGCAATTGACCATCTCCTTCAAATTCATTGAAGATAGATAATATACATTGAACAAGGTTACATAAACTGTGACTTACAGGATTGTTAACTGCAACGCCCCCATCAACCAGGTTGTATTCCCTGGAGGTTTTAAGAGTACGAGGAGGGTGACGATCAAATATACTCGCGCCATGACAAACCTGTTTGAGCTCGGTGGTAGTTGAAAAATAGCGAGGAGGAAGGAAAGTTGGTGCTGCAGACGACCCAAGACATACTTCTGATAGCTGAACATCCATTGACTTCTCATGCTTTGCCTGCATTTTTTCATCAGAAAGGATGATGGCATGTCATTATATACCCAGTTGCCTTTTGATTTTGACAAAAAAATTTAAAACACATCAAGCCATTATTGATTACTGTTACATTTTTCAAAGTATATATATATGGACAAATGATTAGCGGACAAGGCGATGTTGCCTGTTTAGGAATAGTGGAGAATTGACATGCACATCTAGTTGACATGACAAATCCATCATGGCTTGAACTTTAATTTAAATTAATTTTAATATTGAGTTAGTTAAATTAAAATGTTCTAATTGATTAATTTATAATTAAGTTGACGTGCTTAGCATAGTGAATTTTTAAAAAATATTTTTTTAAAGATAAAAATTAAAATAAAATCATTTTGGACACAAAATGACAATCAAATTAACCCAATGACCTCATATACACTACAAAATGGTATCATGAAATTACCAATTAGCGGTGTATTTTCTACAAAACGAGGATATTAAACGTTTTTTTTTTTTTTTTTTTTTAAATTACGTGTGAACAATCTACACAGAATTCCTCTGTTATTCAGTAGCATCGCCACAGCTTGCTCTTGACGAATAATTTTCCTATATTTTACCACAGAATCAAGAAGAATAACCTTTGATGTGCAGAAAACTGTTGGCTGTAGAAGCTTGATATCAAAAGAAGGAATTATCACATTAGTCAGACTCTCAGAGAGCATTGTCTCTTTCAATAATTTCTGGATTATGTCACGCAGAGGACCGCCATCATACCGGGGATACCACAACGTTAAGATAAGAGACCGGATGATATCTGGAAAGCTAGGCCTCATCAATTTGTCACCTGAGTTCTTGCCATTGTACCTGTTAACATGAGCTAACAAGTAAGTGTCAGTTTTTCCATCTGGAAATCAAATTAACAAACAAGTACTAACGTTTCGACGAACTGAAGAATTTGCTCCGACTCCTCAAGGTTAAACTTGGCATTGTGTTTTGCAGCATTTGGGATTTGGTTACTTTCTTTTAGCGTGGTAACCAATTCTCCCAGAAGAGTTCCAACGTCAGGCTCGGTTTTCTGAGGAAATATAACAGCAGCATTTTTATGATAGAAGTCGTTGATATCTTTTGCAGCAAACAAAGGTCGTTTCTGATCATTTGGTGCAGTAATCATAGCTGCCATAAGCCCTCCTGTGCTAGTCCCAGCAATGTAGTCAAAGTAATCTGCAATCCTCACATCCTTGTTCTCAGGATCCAACTCCTACGAAATTAGATAAATAAATTGACGTTGAATTAGTCTTCCATGTTTAACAATTATGATTTTGATGATTGCAGTGCTTTGTTGATCTACGACGAGAATAAGGCTAGCAACCAACCAACCTGGAGCTTTGATTCGAGAAAGGCAAGGACTGTGCCAGGAATGATGCCTCTCACTCCCCCACCATCAATACTAAGAATGGTGATAAGTGTTCGTTAAAGGAATTAACCAGACAAATCGCTCCACCAACTAAGAACGGCCATGCACCACCACCCATAGAATCAAGAAAGAGCTCTCAGGTTCAAGCCCTAGGTTGCTCATATGATGGCCACTGGAGGTTTACATGGTCGTTCACTTCAGGGCCCGTGGGATTAGTCGTGTTGCGCGCAAGCTAGCCCGGACACCCACGTTAATCTAAAAAAAAAGAAAGAGCTCTCAGTTACACTTGAGGTTCTAGCCCATTGGTCAACAGCAAAGCTTATCTTTGCGAAGGTCCTGGGTTCAAACCTCAAGAGTACCAGCCTGTCACCCCCGCGGTGCCTTACCTGCCTACTGGGCTTGCAGGATGTTCAGTAGGCCCTGGGATTAGTTGTGGTGCGCGTAAGCTGGCCCGGACACCCAGGGTCAAAAAAAAAAAAAAAAAAAAAGAGCTCTCAGGCAATTCGAAATTAGAGAGAGAAGTTAGAGAGAGATGCTCTCCTCCTGCCTGCAGCCGTTCTCTTGTTTCTAATTTCCAGTCACTGTTTTGCTCTTTGGCTCTACTGATTCTTGTCTTCTCGCCATTAATGGGGAACAAAAAGAACAGATCGGGTCCCTCCAAATACCAGATCAAGCGTCAAAAGTCTTTGGCTGCTTCCCATCTTGTGAATAATTCAGCTATTCTAGCTTTGGAAGCTCGGTCTTCTTCTGAAACTGTTCATGGAACAGTCCACCCAATTTCAAATTCAAATCTCAGCCCGCCTATGGTCTCTTCTCCTCAGTCTCCATGTTCTACTCAACATATCTCTTCTTCTTCTTCTCATGGTTCTGAGCCTCAACATCATGATGACTCTCCAAGCATCAAACATGTTTTTGTGGCCGACTGGTTGGAAGATGAAGATGCATATCCGGATGATGAGGCTTTGGAAACTAACTCAGTTGAGGAGGAGTATGCTGGGGGATTTAAATTCTTTATTTCACCAGTGAATGCGACTCCTCTCTTTCCAGTTGCTTCAGCTTCAGTGGCTCTACCACCTACTGTTCTTTCTCCGGCAAGTCCTCAGACAGTTGATTCCAAAATCAATCATTCTATCATTGCGTTGATTCCAAAATCTGCCAATACCTCATCTGCATCAGATTTTTGTCCAATCTCCTGCTGCAATGTTATTTACAAAGTCATTGCCAAGCTCCTTGCAGCAAGATTATCTCAAGCACTTGCGCCAATTATTAGTCCAATGCAGAATGCTTTCCTTGGAGGGCGTTTGATGACGGATAATATTCACCTTCTGCAAGAGCTCCTGCGTAATTATGGACGAAAGCGGACTTCTCCCCGCTGCATGATGAAGATCGATTTCAAGAAAGCTTTTGACTCGGTTCAGTGGCCCTTTCTTCGTCAGCTTCTTCTTCTGCTTGGGTTTCCAAGCCGGTTTGTCCATCTTATAATGCAATGTGTTGAGACTGCCTCTTATTCCGTTGCTGTTAATGGTAGCATCTATGGTTTTTTTCCGGGGAAAAATGGAGTTCGGCAAGGAGATCCTCTATCCCCCTACCTTTTTCTGGTTTGCATGGAATACTTCTCTCAAGAGGGGATATGCCTTCGGTGTCTTGCTTGTTCCAGCAATTGGTCTCTTTTGGTGAGATTTCAGGGCTGAAAATCAATGTCAGCAAATCTTCCATTTATTTGGAGGAGTTTCGGGCAGCATCAAACATTCTATCCTCGAGAACACTGGTTTTGCTGAAGGGTCTTTTCCCTTTCGTTACCTTGGCGTTCCTTTAAGCCCTCATCGTCTCCTCGCCAGCCAATTTTCCCCCCTTCTCCACAAGCTAGAGTCGGCTATCAATGGTTGGTTGGGGAGAAACCTTAGCTATGCTGGGCGAGCCGAGTTGCTCAAGTCTGTCCTCTACGGCATGGTTCAGTTTTGGCTGAATATTTTTTCTTTTCCTGAACTGGTGATCAAGCGCGTCACCAGTATCTGCCGTAATTTCTTATGGACTGGGAATACATTGCAGAGCAAATCTGCTCTTGTTAAATGGCATACTGTTTGTCTCCCCAAGTCTGAAGGAGGGTTGGGTTTCTTTGATTTCAAAGCTCGCAACAATAGTTTCCTTGCCAAGCTCATCTGGAATATCCACCTCAAGTCTGACTCTATTTGGATCAAATGGGTTCATCAATATTATCTGCAATCTTCCTCCATTTGGGACATCACAGCTCATTCCACCTCATCCCCTCTTTGGAAATCAACCATCCTTTTTCGCAACAGCTTATTTGATCTTTGTGGTGGCCTCCCTCAGTCTCTATCTTTGATGGCACTTTGGAATTCATCAAAAGGTGCATTTTCAGCCAATGCCTATGACTATTTAAGATTTCGCAGCTCCCAAGTTCACTGGAGAAGAGTTATTTGGGAGCCCTGGTCCCTGCCTCGATTCAGTTTCATCCTGTGGTTGGCAATCTTGGGTAGGCTTCGTACAAGAGATAGGCTTCATTTCCTCCAAACTGATTCAACTTGTCCTTTCTACCATGTGGATGATGAGTCTCATAATCACCTCTTCTTTGGTTGCCAATGGACTTCTCTTCTCTGGAATCGGATCAAGCAATGGCTGCATATCACCAGAAATATGTCTACATTGGACAGAGCTGTTAGGTCCCTATGTAAAAGTGGGAGCGGTGCCGTCGGCAGAATGAAACGTGTCTCTCTTGCAATAACAGTCTACATAATTTGGGAGGAGAGGAACAAGCGAATTTTTGATAGCTCCTGCTCTACCATTGCCTCCCTTTTCAGAAATTTTCAGACCCGGTTCTACACAGTCTTACACTTCCATGAGGATGACCACTTTTCTTTTCAATTTGGCTGATTCCGTGTTTCTCTTCCTCATATGTTATCTGGTTTATGCATGGCTTTACATGCAGTTTTGCGTCATCTAATGCTGGCTGCATTTCTTGCTTGGCTTTGCTCCATTGAATTTTTCAATGGAGGTTGGTTATTCGGAGCTAGCTGCTTTCTTCCAATCAGTTTCTGCTGGACTGGAATGTCTCGTTTCGGCTAGTCTCTACTTTGATAAAAGTTCTCTTTTGCTGCTGGGTCGGACTACTCCATTGATTGGTGCTTCCCTCTTTCATTTGTATGCTTGTTCAAGGAAGTATGTTCCCTTTGATTTTTTGGGTTGTCCAAGGGAGCCTGTTCCTTTGGTTTTCTTTTCTTCAAGCTTGGCATGCGTTTGGGCAGTTCAAGGGAGTCTGTTCCCGTTGATTTCTGTTCCAAGCATCCCGATCTTGCTTTTGTCTTAGTCAAGGGTCCTTGATCCTTTACTATTTGTTTTGCTGGTCTCCAGCTTCTTTTTGATCTATTCAATACTTACATTTGATCAAAAAAAAAAGAATGGTGATAAGTTCTTCATCCGATCCATTCACAAACATTGTATTGCCTACATTTTTTAAAAGTAAAATAAGAACACGTACAACAATAGCAACAAGATTAATACTTGTTAATGTCAATATTGAAGAAGTTATAGGATTTTTCAAACAAAAGATTTTAGTTAGGAATATTTGAAATGCTTGAGCATGCATGAATGCAAATTACACAAGTGCTCACTGCGGGTTGCCATCTAGAACTGAAACTTGAACTTGTTAGGAAGTGTATTTACGTAGCTGCCTCTTTACCACTTGAAGAGAAAGCACCAGCTCTTCTCCATCTTATATAGAAAAACCAAGGCTTATTTGTCAATGTGAAAAGCAGGAAATATTTACTCAAAAGGCGGAAGAATTCATATCTGAGGAGGGGACCAAAGCAAGTAGTTGATACCAATGATTTGTACTCATCTGGTATTGTCTTTCCTCCCACGATCAAGTTCGATCAATCTTTTCATTTGTAACCCTAGTAAGATAAGTAGGTCATGAAAAACAAAATATTTATAAAACCAAATCCAAAGATCGATTCAGCCTAAGACTCGGATCACAGATTAATGATCAAGCTTTGAGTTTTTTTTATTTTATTTATCAAAACGATGTAGTTTGATTCTTTTTAGTGACTTGACCTGAGCCGATCTCATGTCCGCTGATTATCAAATTGAGCAGGCCAGTCTTCTAAAAACATGCTAAACTCCGTGTAAGAGTGAGGATGTGAGTGGACCGCTGGAAGATTTATGGACATATAACAAATTAATAAATTCCAGCCCCATGAGATTGTTGACTTCTTGTCCAATCTTTGAGAATGGACCAGCTCTTCTCCGTCCTATATAGCAAAAGTAAGCGTGATTTATAAATGTGAACACAAGGAAATATTACTCGGGCGGAAAAATTAGGTAGTTCAATGCAATTCTCGTGTAGAAATGGGGATGAGAGTGGACCACAACAAGATTTAAGGACATTTTACAAATTAATTATAAGTACCACCCATATGATATTTTTGGCTACTTTGTACAGTTTTAGCTGTAAACTTTTTATGCATTTATATGAAGCCGGAAATATTGTTGAAAATTGAAGTTATGTTCTTGGCTTTGCTTCAGGAATGCTTGTTTCCGTAACCATTCTTTCGCTAAAATTTCAAGAAGATAGCTCCAGCATAACCCATCTTCCATGGAAGCTCCCTTGAATGTTGTAGTAAACTCAATCCAGAAGTCTGGCTTGATGTGTCAGTGTACTATTTATGTGAAGTTTTCTTTGCTTGCAAATCCTCTAGTTTTGGAGTTATCCCCAATGATCTATTGTTCATATTAGCAGTTTGGCATAGAAGTTTAATCCTCACACAGACAGCGAGTTCGATTAATATTTTCATTTGTAACCCCAATACAAATAACTAGGTCATACAATCAATATCTCTATACCAACAGCTTAATGTCCTCGATGAGTAGAAAACAAAGATGAGCAGGTTCAACATGATCACTAGTAATCATGGCCACTTCTTGAAAATCATACTCCAAAAACACTTTGTGGCGACCCCTATCCGAAGAAAGCACAACCCAAACCTAATAGTATTAAGCCCTGTAACAGTGCAACCATATTTGAATACCAAAAATAAATAAATAAATAAATCATATAAAAATAAATAAAAAAAAGAAAAAAAGTTATATATATATAATTAATGATTTTATGATTGTGATAGCATTGGAGAGAAGTTTGGACTCTTTCGGACTACAACTATGTTGATTATCTTCGTTGTTATGTAACACTTTATATTAGGTTCTTAAGCCTTTTTTGAGGCTTATATATAAAATTGATTTCAATTATTTGATTATGCTTAATACAATATAAGTTAAGATGAAGATATATTGAGTTTTATGCCTCAATTGTAGGATGAGTTGCCTTCGTTACTCATTATTTTGATTATTCTTACCTCTTATATGAGTATTTGTTTTTGCGTTGCAACTTATTTTTTAAAGTGCTTTTAATTATTACTTTAAAAACCATCAAAATGATATTTTAAGTATTTTTTTGTTGGTTTTAATATTTAGATTGTTGTTATTCATTTTTAGACCATCTAAAAAAATTACCAGAATGCCTAAAAAATTAGCAAAGATTGTTTAAGGAAGATAAAAATTAGATTTTACAAGTATATTTTCAACTAATAAAGATCCTATTGACAAAGAAAACTCAATTTGAGGAGTAAAATTCAAGTTTGTATGCTTAAAGACTCAATTGAATCTTTATTCAAATTTATATTTTTAAGGACTCAATCGAATCTTTTTCAAGGCTTAATCGAATTTATTGAGGGTTTAGCTACAAGAAAAATTACTTTTTTTGAAATCTATTTAGGCTCTAATTAGAAGAAATTAAAGTTTGGGGGTCAAATTGAAATTTTTAAAAGTTAATTTGGTCAAATCAAGGATTTAATTACATAAATTTTGAAGGTTGATGGGCAATTAAGGACCCAATTGAAAAAATAAAAAACCAAGGACCAACTTTTAAGACACATAAGACTTCAAAGCTTGAAATAATTGAAATCATGGGTTGAATTAAAGAAAATTAAATGTTTGAATGGTTAATTCGGGACCCAATTAAACAAATAAAAAGCCAAGGATTAAATTGTAATGGTGCTCAACTTTGTGTATTTTCTTCTTTGACAATTTTTGTTGATCAAGTAGGAACCTATGGGTTAATGAATGTAGAGTTTTTTTTTTTTTTTTTTTTTTTTTTTTTTTTTTTTATCACATCTGAGGCCATAATCACCATAATTTAATTAAGAAACACCCCCTATACAACCATATTTTCATGAAATTGAATGTTTACATCCCATTTTCTCTAACAATCTCGACAACATCTTATCCCCGATTAACCATCACTACATTTTTAGACTCTATGCTGATCGGTTTGACACTTTCAAATTAAGAAAGAATAGATTCAATTGAAAGACATACACCCCTCTACTAAGTTCAGGTAGTCTCAGTTAACATTGACTTCAGAGTTGCTCCAGCGAAGTCATGAAAGTGACCAACCCAGTCAACTTTAAGTGAGATACCCATTTGCACAAAACCACCAAACTTTTTCATGTTCTTTGTCGCACGTATGTAGCGTTGAGACGATCATCCTCAATGTGGAAAACTATTGGGAAATGGAAAGAGGGAATGAGAGTTACCACCTAGTTTTTTTGTTACTAGGAACCCTTATTGATCTCAGAGATCGGGTATAAGGACTGATTGCATATAAAAAAGGTATCAGCACCCCTCATACGCCTTACCTAAGGTAAATTGTATTATTTTAAATGTCCGATATAAACTAAGGTATTGCTATGTTTTTTTTAACTGTTGGTTTATCTTAAGGTTTAAGACAAGTCATCTTAGTAAAGAGATCTTTATCTTATCAAGTAAAAACCTAATCGTTCTAATGTCAAAATATAAAACTACCCTTTTATTTAATATCAGGAATACATCTTACGAATAAGTTTGTAATCTCTAATACTAAAAGAAAACAAAACAAAATTTTTTTTTTAGTTTTTTTGAAATATGAGCCAGTTCTTATGGCTTTAATAAATTGGTTATTAAAGCCCAAAATGCATGCCAATACATACTTTTGAATTTTTTTGTATGAAAACATGATATGAATTTTTTTATATTTCAAAGAGACTTGGTCGTATGCTTGAAAAGAAGACAAAATTTTTTTTATTGTTTTTTAAGATTTTTTTTAGCAACATTTCAAAGAATCCAGGCTATTTGAATACTAGATTTGTATCTTTACAGTATAAAAATATAAACCAATATTAAAAAAAAATTCATAGAGAACTTTGTGAGAAAATCATAAATCTTTTGAAAAGATTTTTTTTTATTTTTTCATAATTTTTTGTTTTTTAATTAATATATTATATATATTATTATTAAATTATAATAATATATGGGGATGGGCCTGACCTAATTATATGGGCTGAGCCCATCTTGGCTGGGCTAAGATCAACCCAAAAAATATGGGCCAACATAAGCCCATAAAAGGGGTTAGGAAGATGTCGGCCCAACAGATCATTTTTTTTTTATGGGATTGGGCCTGACTCGACCAAACATTTTGGTTTGGGTCGGCACTGGTCTGACCTAGTAAACAATGGAGAACTCTCCATTGTTCACATGCAACGTGGATATTAAAGGAGGGAGAGTAGAAGAAGAAGAAGAAGAAGAAGGAAAGTCTGACCTGATGGTGGCTTCACAGTGGTGCTAGTGGCGGGGATGAGGAAAGGAGGCGATGGTTCCAGGTGGTAGTTGGGAGAAAGATGGTGGTTGCTACTGCGAATTTTTCTTCTCTATATAGGGGCACAAGATTTCTCTCTCTCTTTCTTCTTCTTCTTCTTCTGTTCTTTTTTGTTCTTTTTTTTGTTCTTGTTTGTTTTCTTCTCTCATTCTTGTCTCTCTTGTTCTTTCTTCTTTTCTATATTTTTTTATGTTTCTCTCCTCTTCTCTTGTTTCTTTTTTTTTTCTTCCTTTTACGTCCCCTTACACCTCTTGTTAAAGGGGTTTATTTATAAAGGAAAGAGAGGGAGAGAGTCACCCCACCCCTGTGCAGTCTCACTAAATGAGTAGGGTGGTTAGGGAGCCCCAAGGCCACCCGCAAGGCTTGTCCCCTATATTTTTCTCATCATGGTAGGCCATGAGAGGGTTGTGAGTTATGTTGGTTTTTTGGGTATTTGGGATAGAGAGAGACACACACTGCAAAAGAGGGGAAGAATGTTTGCAATGCATCTAAAGGAAGAAGATGACAAACACTATCATTAAAACGACACTGTTTTCAGCCATGTTTTGTTTTTAAGGAATAATGAATGAAACTATGTTGTTTTTCCGTTTCATTTAAAATGAAAAGGCACCAAAATGTTTATATTTCTAAAGTAGTCCTCGATTTTTGATTTATTTAATCAAGTCCTTAATTGAATTTTGATTTTAAGAATCAATTCAATTTAATCCCTGTCAAATTCAAATACCGACCCTAAAATTGGTCACCTTTTAAACTTTGGTCCTTGGTTTTGAATTTGTGTATTTTTACCCTCAATTGATCAACACACTTTTAACTTCTTCCATTTGGCCCCAGATTCAGTCAATTTCGGCTCCTATATTTATGTGTCTTTTTCTAGTTTGGTCTTTGATTTTAGATTTCTTTTATCAAGTCCCAAATCCCCATCAAACTTTAATATTTATGCAATTAAGCCTCTGATTTGACCAAATTAACTCTTAAAAATTTGAATTTGACCCCTAAACTTTAATTTATGCTAATTAAAATCTAAATTGACTTACAAAATCAATTTTCTTATAGTTAAACCCTCCATAAATTCAATTAAACTTTCCACAAAATTCGATTGGATCTTTAAACATGGTCAAACTTTAAATTTCGATGGTCAAACTTCAATCTCTATATTTTTGAACTTCCTAAACCAATCTTTAACCATTTTCTAGGCGCTCTGGTATCCTCTTGTCACTGATATATATTTTTTCATTTTCTTCCTAAACCAATCTTTGACCATCAATAAAAAATATATTGCCAAACTTCAACCTCTATATTTTTGAACTTCCTAAACCAATATTTGACCATTTTTTGGGCGCTTTGGTATCCTCTTCTCACTAATATATATTTTTTCATTTTCTTCCAACAATTTTTTCTTTTTTTCTCTTCTTTGTGCATGGACTAAAAAATGAGTAACAACATTTGTCTCACTAAAAAAAGCTCTTAGAAGATTCTCATTAAAGGGTGAAACACTTCACCTTAACCTCTAAGTTTGTTACAAAACTAAATTCAGAACCATTGACCCTGTGATAAAACCAACCTAGTTTGTGGTTTGTTAGACCCTTAACAAACTCATCTGAAAGCTTTAATTTAGCCTATAAAAAGAGAGGTAATTGGAGGAGAAGAAGAGAAGGAAAAGAAAAGGGAAAAGAAATTTGGTTGAGGTTTAAGTGATCCAATCAAGTTCATAATCTTAGGAAAGGATTCAGTTTTTTTTTGTTGGGTTTGGATGTAAGGAAAAGTAAGGCACCATTAGAAATCCATTCCTATTTGAAGATTTTAAGTGTGGTAGGTATATTCTTGCAAACCTTGAAAGTAAAGCCCATAAGGCTTGCTAGATTGATCTTTATTGTTTAAAAGTAATGTTTTGAAAGTGTTGATATGGTGATGATTTCCTTAATATGTTGAGTTTACATTTGAGTTTGATTTGAAATTGGCCAAATATGGCAGCAAGGTTATGATGTTCTTATATTTTAGTTAATGCATGTTTCTGGATTTTTGAGTTTTGTTTGGTTCTTGTTGAAGGTTTAGAGAAACATTTTGAATTCAAATTACCTGAATATATAGGCTGATTTACGTTGGTAGTTTTGAAAAATAGAATTTGATGTATATTTATCATAATTTATTGTTGTTTGTTACTTCTTTTAACTTAAGTATACTTGGTTTTGATATCTGTCTTGTTGTAACTAAAAAAAATAGGTTTTAAACGATCATTCTAGGTAGAGGTAGTTGGCTAGGTTTCTGGGTTTGATTTTCTAAGTTTAAGGTAGTGTTCTTTGTGTTCTTGAAAAACCATTATTTTAATCCCTTGATTTGAACCATTTTAGGGTCCATTTCTTGACACATAAAACTTCTTTATGCATAATTAACAAATAATCTAGTGTTCATTGTCATCAACAACATGTTTTTAAATGGTTTTTAATCTTAGGGTTTCAATTTTGAATCAAAACTATTTTTTTTTCAAAATCATGACGTTTGAGTAATAATTGAAGCAAACTGACCATTGATTCTTAATTTATGTTTGATTGCGAATAAAACCTTGCCTTTCATTGCTTGAAATCTAGTCTGGTTTGATGATCATATTATTGCGATTAAATTTGAATGTTATTTGTGTTCTTCATTTTGTTTTGTGTTTGATCTGTTTTTCCAAGAAAAAATTGAGTTTTTTATGTTTTTTCTATGTTTAATTTGTTTTAGTTTTGTTTTATTTTTTATTTTGGTTTGTTTTTGGGTCAACCCAATCAGGTCAACCCGGTCAAGTCAAAACCAAATCAGTCCCTTATACCCTGTTTTGTTTGCCATTCTTTTTTGTAAAGTTTTTTTTTTTGTTTAATTATGTGTTTGGCAAACACCCCTTAGGCCTATTTTGGGAAGTTTTTATTTTAAGAAAAGATAGGTTTTTTGCCAAACATGTCTTTATGAAAAAAACAAAAAGATAATAAAATAAAAAAGATAATAATAAAAATATAGTAATGTAAAAATATATTTTTGCGTGTTACATATGCCCAAGGCTCTAAAAATAATAATAACTTGCTTAAAAAATAAAATACATGAAGTGTTTTAGTATTTTTTATACAAAATTCAAAAATATATATATTTGCATGCATTTTGGATTTAATAATTAGTTTATTGAATCTATGAGAAATTGGCCAATATTTTCATAACTCATAAAAATTTAATTCATGAGATTTAATGATCAATGTTTTGGTATAAATATTGGACCTACAAGTAGACTGATATTTAAATACTAGGAATTAACTAAAAAATTCTTAGAATTGTCGCATTGTGTGGTGTCGCGACGATCATCCACTCTAGGTAAAGTATCTGGCAAATATAGGAAGACAAGGAATTCTTGTCTTTTATTTGTGAAAAGAGGGAATGAGAGTCTCCACCTAGTATTTTGGTTACAAGGAACCCTAACTGGTCTCAGAGATCGGGTACGGGGACTAGTTGCGTAAAGAAAATGTATTAACAACACAAATACACCCTACCTAAGGTAAGCTACATTGTTTGATTGTCTGATAAAAAGCTAAGGTGTTATTGTATTTTTAATTGTTGGTCCATCTAAAGTTTAAGAAAAGTCCTCATCAATAAGGAGGTCCTTATCTTATTGGGTAAAAATATAACCATTCTAATATCTATAAAAAAAAACTATTTTTTTTAATATCATGAATACATTTTACGTATAAATTTGTAATCCTAAATATTAAAACGAAACAAAAATTTTTTTGGGTTTTTTTTAAATATTAGCCTAGTTCTCATTGCTTTAATAAACTTGTTATTACAGCCAAAATACATGATAAAATATATTTTTGAATTTTTATGGTATGAAAATAAGATATGATTTTTTTAGAGACTTGGTCGTATTCAAGAAAGCAAGATATTTTTTTTTGTTTTTATAATTTTATTTTTGCAACATTTTAGAGAAAGCCGGGTATTTTAATACCTGATCTGTACCTTTATGGTGTAAAAATACAAAGCAAAAGTTTGATAGAAAAATACGCGAGAAAGTCACATATTTTTTTTGAAAAGGTTTTTTGGGCTCGGTCGATGCTGTCCAGCCCAGTAAATAGTGGAGAGTGAATTCACTCTTCATTGTTCACTTGCAGAACAGTGGAGGGCGCCCAAGACAGAAGGTGAAGATGAAGGAGGAGAGGGGCGGCGGTGCTGGTGGCAGAATGAAGGTGGTCGCTGCGGTGGTTCTTCTTCTTCTCTCTTATGCTTCTCCCCTGGTTTTCTTTCTCTCTTCCTTCTCTGTTTCTTCTTTTGTTTTTGCTGTTGTTGATGGTAGTTGTTTGTGAACTGCAGACGACAGGTGATGATTCACAGCAAAGAACAGTTCTTCTTCCCCTCTTTGGTCCCTGTTTCTTCCTCTATTTTGTTTTAAAAAATCTTTTTTCTCTTCTCCAAACTCCTATGTTCCTCTCTTCTTTCTCTATTTTTCATCCTTTCCCTCTCTTTTTCCGCTATATTTCTGCCCCCCTCTTGCTCCTCTCTCTTCTTTGGTCTTTGTCCAGTCATGGCACAAGGGTAGTAGGGTGGCCGGACAGTTGCCTGCAGGGCTTGTCCCCTCTGTTTTTTCATTTGGTGGCTGGTGAGGGGTGTGGTTTTTGTCAGGGTTTGAGCAAGTGGAGAGAAAGAGAGAAGGCGGGAAGAAAAGAATAAAAAAGCTTCTTCTCCCTTGCATCTGTGTTTGCAAGGGAAAAAGAAGCAGCATAGTGCCGTTCAAAACAACACCGTGTTGTGTTCCATTCTTTTATTCCTTTTTTTTTTGTTGGGAAAAAAATGAATTTGGAGAATAACCAAAAAATGGATTATGACAAGAATTATTCTGAATAATTATTAATTTTAATTGAGAATATTTTTCGTCAAAACACACAAGTTGGGCAAGACCCTTCCACCTTCCAAGATAGGTGAACCCTGTCAGGGCACCTATATAGACCCTTTCCATAAGAACTTATTTGGATACACAAGCCCATAATAAATTCAAAATGCCAGATTTACTCGCCATAATAAATCTTTATCCTGAGCTATAGACAAACTACTCGTTATGAACTCATTAAAATCTTTAAATCACATTCAAACAATACAATGAAGCTTATCTCAGGTAGGGTTCGCTAGAGATGCTAATACCTTCCCTTGCCACAACTAAGACAACTCCTAAACCCCCTGACATTGCGCGCTCACGTTCGATATTGATGTCAAAAATAAAAAAATCTAGAAAAAATCATTATGATATATTTGCAATTCAAAGTACTTTTAAAAAGTACTTTGCACCACAACACTTAACAAACAATCTATATTAATTTATGCTTGGTTCATCCTACTATAATCAACATATAATGTTGTTATTGTACATATTTATGATACCATAAAAAATACAGCTCACTTCAAATCCTCACTCAAACATGTTCAATAACACAAACACAAGAAAATTCACTCAAAAAAGAAAAGAAAAAAAAAGGCACGGCACAAGAAGACTCTTTCTAGGAAACTCAAGGAGAGCCTTGTGTCCTAGTTACTCGAGGATTACATGAATTTATATCACTCCACACAACTCACAAACAAGCCTAGCTAGAAGTGCTAATCTCGAAGGCTAAAGTTGATTGCAAAACCCTCTTGTTTTCGAGCTATGCTCATTGACCTTATGCTGATACTAGCACTTCAGTTTTATTTTATAAATCCGAAGGTAGGAAAAACTTTAGAGAGGGCGAGGGCGAGGGCGAGGGCGAACCTTCTTTATATCTACCAATTTTTTCGCGAAGCTGCACAACATGAAAGCAGAGGTAGCAATAAATATACTATGAAGAAGCTTGTATCGGTGCTATAGAAATAAATTTAGATAAATTATTAAATGTTATTCAGTACTCTGTAAGTATGTCTTCATTCTTTTCCACCAGATCTTGACCAATCTTCGTGAGACATTTTAGATTTTCTTCACGTGAGTCGTCGAACGCGGCTTCAACAGAACTTAGGTCAGCCTGATTGCAGTCATTTGACCATAAAATATAGAGTTCCATTAGTATAACTTTCGAATTATGACTTTTGACTTCAAATCGTAATTCAAAAATTTTTTTTTTATAAAAAATTAATGGTAAAAATAAATTTGATTTTTATTCATGATATATATAAAAAAATCAATGTCTCATCAGTTTGGAAACATTTATTTTGTTCAGATAAGTTTTAAGAAAATCTTTGAAAGTATTTTACTTTCTCGTCCCTCTATAGATGGAAAACTCTGCCAAAATTCATGCCATGGAGAAAAATAATTGATATAAAATGCTTATTTAAGGAAATTTCAATTTACAGAAACAGTAAGTTTCAATTTACTGTTTCTGTAAAAATAATATTTAATAAAAAAATGTACTAAGTAATTTTGTATATCATCACACGTCGAGATTATAAGAAATAAGTTTTAAAAATACCAATTTTATATTTAAAAAATAATAATTGAAAAAACAATTAAATCGTATTTACAAACTTAGAATTGTTCTGTATCCTAAATTCAAGTGAATGGTACCTGGATACGAATATAGTTATCTTTTAATCCACGTGATTGAAAGATGCTGGACATGTAAATCTCAATCATTTCATCTGCTGAAGTCATGAGAATATCAAGCAATGGATTGGACTTGTCATTCTTCCATATCCATTTAAGGATGCCCCACTTGCTAGGATCTCCAACCTCTAGCTTATCCTTTCCATTTTGTTCCCCAGTTCCAAGGGACAGAAGAAGAATCTTACTGTAATCGACCTTTCTCTCCTTGATCACCTCACATAAGGCTAGCAAAGACTGGTAAACGATATGGGATTCAGTACTAACATTCCATTTTTTTTCCCATTTCTTTAAACAAATAAAAGATTAAGTTATGAATGGATTTAAAAACATAGGAATTATACACACACACACACACACAGACTAGAGGATTAATTAATTAGTTTTAATAAACTACAAGGATTAAGTTATAATTAACTCATCCAAAACCCCTAAAGAAGTGTATTACTGTTCACTTTTATCTATAAGTCAATTTTTTGTTCATACTCCTAAACGATATGGGATTCTGTACTCACATGTCTAATTCAACACGAATGCCTTGTTTTATTATAGGGTTATAGCAACTTACAGGATTATTGGCTGCAACACCACCATCAACTAAGTGGAATTCCTTGGCGCTGGCTGTCAAAAGATGAGGGGGGAAGAAATATGGTGCTGCTGACGTCGCAATACAAACTTCTGACAGTAGAGGATTCATTGAGTCGTCCCTTTTTGCCTATAATTTATTCATTAAAAAAGAATATGAGATAACCTTTCGATAAATATGTTAAAAAAACTGGTATGAAATCATTAGAAATTCAAGAAAAAGAATGACCTTCAAGGTAGAGAAGATGATAGGCCGAAAACGCTTGATGTCAAAAGTGGGAATTATCACATTAGTAATAGTCTCACTGATTCGAGGTTCCTTTCGTAAGCATTCTTTGATGGTCTCCTTCAGATTGTCACTATCATATTTTGGTTCTAGGAAATGCATAACCTTTTCACGGATTGTTTGAGGAATTTGATGCCAACTTATAAAGCGCCTCAAAGAAATTATCCAAAATGTTGCTGCTGCTGTTGTTGTTGCTGTTGCTGCTGCTGCTGTTGTTGCTGCTGATGGATTTGCTTATGCTGCTCATACTATAGATTATCACAAGATAATTCATTTAGTGTGTTTGTCTAAACGACCAACCGCGTTTCAAATTGTCATTCTAGGCAAACAGGCGCTTAGTTACATATTCATGCAAATGACTATTGAATGTTTCTAGAGAAAAGACTTTTTATAGGGATATTGTTTAAGAGGGAAAAAAAATAAAATCATCTCATGTATTTCACTTACATGTCCTTCATAACATCAGTAAATCTTGCATTGTCGGACTTCGTCTTTGCTACTTCACCATGGCTGTTTTCATCAGTAGATTTTTTTTTAAAGATATTCTTACTGTGATCCATATAAAAACCAATAATTTTTTTTGCAGATAACAAAGGTCCTTTTCCATCTTCTGAAGCAGTAAGCATAGCTGTGATGAGGCCTCCTGTGCTTGTCCCAGCAATGAAGTCAAAATAGTCTGCGATCCTTACATTCTTATTATTCTCCAACCCCTATATCAACAGAAATAAAGTCATTTTCTAGCAATAGAGATTATGATGAATGCTACTTTTTAAAGTCATATATATATAGTGTGCATGAACATTATAATATATCTAGTCCAACAGTTGAGCACGAAGTGAGTGTCTTCGGATAATATTCAAAGACGTTAAAAACCTCACCTATACCATGTAAAAATCATGTGACTTACAAATGCATTATTATATCCCTCATACACAAAACATAGACACACAAACACATGAGTGCATGTGTATAAGCATTGAGCTACAAAACCTGGAGTATTGATTCGAGATAGCCAAGAACTTCGCTAGGAATGATGCCTCTCACTCCTCCACCGTCAATGCTAAGGATTGTGATAACTCCTTCATTAGGATCTGGTTGAATTGCACATTCGCTCCCTAAAATATACCAAGATTGTAATAAAACAGCAGTATCAGCAATATATTAATAATATGTAGGGTCGAATATGTTTTAATACATAGGTTTTGCTACCAAATATGTTATAGAAAGGAGAACATATGAAAATCTTAAGCATCAATTGAAAGCTTTGGTACTCACCCATAGTATGAAGATTAAACGGGAATTATTTTGATTGGTTAGTGGTTACTAGAACTGGAGGAGAAAGACCGATGCTACCGCTTTTTATACCAAACAAATAGAAAAAAGGTAATCCATTGATGGGACAAGATGAGATATTTTAACAAAAAAAAGAAAAGTTCAAAGACAAGTGGACCTACAAAGGTGCTTCATGAGTACCATGTCCATACTGATCAATACATTTTGGTTGATTGGTGAACATATTTTCTTTCCTTTTCCTTTCTCTTTTTCCTTTTACAAAAGACAGGTTTCAACTACCTGAAACTCAACGAATACATGTACTCCACACAATACTAACGCAGGTGAAGCTACGGAAACCTATCGTAGGTTTATTCTGCTTCTGTCAAAAATGTCTTTCAACAAAAACCTCACAAAGAAATTGAGACTTGGGTGCTAGCTAGATTTGTTTTTGGTAATAGTCGAAAATTTTATTAATAAAATGACTATAAAAATAATAGCCTAACTTACATTGATTGATGAATAAATAATATTGGAGCTTTTATAAAATTAAGTCTATAACTCTAACAACCCAACATCATGTCAATGTAATCCACCACCTCTGTTAGGTCTCTCAGGTTACGTCCATAAGAATTGAGAGGGAATAGTTATACACATGCTACTTGACGAGTTGTAATCGATCGAAGTCTAACAAACCCTAATAGTATATAATAAATATGCTTGAATGTGTTGTTGCTTACCTTAATCCAGGTGAAGGCCTTAGTATTTATAACGAGTGTTGTTGTTATACAATTTTTTACTCTGTTTTCTAAAATGTTTTGAAAAAAAATAAAAAATAACAAAAAACATTAAAAAAACTCAAAAAACATGTTCCTAACGTATTTGTACTATTTTTTAGTGTCTTTTTCAAAGAATTTAAAATTTTTTAAAAAATACATTTATTATTTTAGTAATCTAATTATGATTGTGGAAGGGAGATGACTGATTTGAAATTTAAAAACCTCTCACCAAGCAAATAAATTTTAAATCAAATGGTCCACAATTAATTTTTTTAATTCAATGGTTGATCTCGGTTTGCTTTGTTTTCAAGTCAAAGAAATTTTACCTATAAATAAGTAAATACACACCTATTTATATAAAAAAAACAAATTATTTAAGAAAAATAAATAATGCTTTTAACTTAAACTCATTTAATTTATTCTTATCATAAAGTATTTATGTGAAGTAACTTTTAAATTATAACATGAAGTTAAAAGTAAACTTTTATACATCATACCAAATTATATTTTAATTTTATAAAAAAATTTGTAAAATTAATTTTATTTGGGGTTTAATTGGTGAAAATTAAGTTTGAGAGCCCAATTTAAACTTAATTGAAAAGATTTGAATTTTAAGTAGGGGTGATCATTTTCGGTTCAGTTCGGTTTTTATAAAAAAAATAACCAAACCAAATTAAAAAAAAAAACAAAATCGAACCGAAACTGGGCCAAACTGACAGGTTTCAGGTAGGTTTGGTTTGGTTTTTTAGGGCAAAAATCAGTTCAAATCAGTTTGGCTCGGTTTTTTCGGTTTTGGCTCGGTTTTCTTGTTTTTTGCTCGGTTTTTTCCGTTTTGGCTTTTTTTTCCGGTTTGGCTTGATTTTCGGTTCGGTTCTGTTTTTTCGGTTATAAAACCGAAACCAAACCGAACCGGCCGGTTTCTTCAAAATCTTAATTGGTTAATCGGTTTTTTTTCGACTCTATTTTTTCGGTTATTTTTTTCTGGTTTTCTTGGTTTAATTGGTTTTTTGGTTTTTTTGCTCACCCCTAATTTTAAGAGACCAAAGTTAATTTTTACAAAGTTAATTGGTTCACATCAGGGGTAAAATCACTAGAAAATCAAAGTTTTGGGGTCAATTAGGAATTACGATGAAGAAATTCGAAGCCAAAGTTTCAAAAAAACTAGGCATTCCCCTTGTTTTCATTTTCTTCTCTACTCGCCAACTTTCTGCCACTCCCTCAGCACTCCTTGCCACCACCAACCACACATCGGACTTCCCAGCACCACTAGGGACACCATTGAAAACTCCTCTCCTTCGTCCAGGTGAGCCTTATTCTTCTTTTTCTTCCTATCCCCCTAGTCAGCCACTGCATGCAAAATTTGCATGCAGTGATTACTTAATTAAGGAAATAATGATGGGCTGGACCCGTTTTAGCCTAGCCGATAAGACTGGATTGAGTCCAATCAATTTTTAAAAAATAAAGAAAAGGTTGTTGGGTTGTCAGCCATCCCAACCAAGCCGAGTTGGATCCGTTTCAACCTAGCCTAGATGGATGGGCTGGGTCTAACCCATTCGAAAAAAAGAAGAAAAATGGTTTATTGGTCCAAGTCGAATATACCAATAATAATAATAATAATAAAATTTCCAAAAAAAATTCCAAGGGCTGCATATTTACATTGTAAGATACAAATCTAATATTAAAATACTTGGTTTTCTCCAAAACTTAAAAAAAAATTGAAAATTAAAAAAAAATTAATTTAATTTCCTCTTTCAAAAAATAATAAAAAAAACAAAAAAATATTTTGTCTTCATGCATACGGTCGAAGCCTAAAAGTTTTCCAAGCATATTTTCATAAATTTTTTTTTTAAAAAATCATCGTTCTAAAAAATATACAAAAAAAAAAAAAAAGATATCATAACTAGTTTATGGTTATCTATTAGAGTTTGGCCAAAATATGGAAACTCCTTCAACAATTATTTTGTTTAATTAATATCTCTAGTGTTAGGATTTAGCTGTAGACTTTAATACTTGGGGTATAAAATTATACTGTAAAGTATGCCCTCAGGTATTAAAGGAATAAAGAGCAAAATGAATACGATGCTAAAATTTAAACTTTAAACTTTTAAAATAATTAGGATTTAACTCGATAATGTAGAGACTTCTTCATGAAGGGATATTTACCTTAAAACTTAGATGAGACCAACAAATAGAAATTTAACCTAAAAAAACAATCAAACAACAATCCAGTTTACCTTAGGTAGGGTGCACTCAGGGTGATGCACCTTCCCCTTATACAACCAGTCCTTTATCTGAACTCTCACAGATCATAAGTTTTCTAATAATCATAATATTAGGTGGTGACTCCTGAATCTTATAATGAAAATTTTATAATTATACCTAAACTCTTCAACATATACTCTCAAGAGACAGGTCCGCCGTCGCTCGATGCCCCATGACAAGATGGTGACTCCACTAGGGAACTCCTTGTCTGGTTAGACTAAGCTTTGCTTGTTTAATTAAATATTTAATTTTATCTTGCATTTTTACTTCATGTTCATGCATAGGGACATCGGGTATGGATTAACATCCTCATGCATTTTGATTTTGTGAATAAACTCATTTTTAGGTTAGGTTGGGAGTAGCAATCTGCCTTATGACTTTCAGTCGAGGTTTAAATTTGTGAAACATTCAACTATGAATTGAGTGTTTACTCGGTAATAGTGCTCATACCATGCCCTAAAAGTTTCTTGTAAACCCTTATATTACCTTCATGTAAAGTGAACACTAGGTAGTTCTTAGACCTTTTTATACCAAGTAGAAAGCTTACTCTCATGTAATGTCCTAGAACCTTCCTTTAGGGTATGGACTTCTTAATAATTCATTTTGCATCAAGGCAAACCTAATCAATAATCCTGAACTCCGCAAGATTTTCTAAGCTAAGACCATGATTTTTTTTTTTTGAATATTGGTATGAATTTAAGATGATTAGTTGGGGATATTTCCTAAAGACCAAGTTCAAAATTATCGCGCATATAGAAAGACCTACCTTCTTATTTTGAACTCTTCACTTAGGAAAGATCCTTTCAAATTAATCAAACTATGAGCTTTTGCCCATATTCAATAAAAAAAGTTATGGATTAGCCCTTCGAACAGGTTAATCCATACCTAATATGCATGTATATTCATTTGCATAAATATACATTCAGTTTAAATGACATACATACACACATCAGGTTGAAATATAGGTCCCTAAAGAGCTTTAATCCATAAAATCTATAACACCCGACTCTAACTAAGAAACATGAAAGATAAAAAACGTGCTCATCATGATGTTCATTTCTAAGAAGTATTGGATTCTCTAAAAGGTAATGTGGCTTACCTCACTAGCTTACTTAAGCAAGCACTTAGAAATACCTCTAGTGAAGGTCTTTCCAATTGACCAATCAACTTTGTTCAGACCCTGACAACAACTTAGTCCAAAGAAAGAATGGGTAATCAATAGCACTGACACCAACCTTTATAGTAATAGATGCATTCGTCTATGAGTCTCATAAGACAAAGTCATATGATGACATTGATCAAGGTAAGATGGTAGTACTGGAAGCTAAAATCAGGGCTATTAAAGGGGTAGACTTATATGACCTAACACAAGCTGTAGAGATGTATCTGATCCTGAATGTGGTTGTATTAAAGAAGTTTCATGTTCCTAAGTTTATCAAACACACTGGAACTCAATGCCTTATGACTCATATTAAGTCCTATTGCAACAAAATAGAAAAAGTAGTACACGATAAAAAAAACTATTGATGCACTTTTTTTCATGATAGTTTAAGCGAGACAGCTTTGAAATGGTACATGAGATTGAACAACACAAAGTTATAAAGATGGAAAGATCTGATGGATGTTTTTGTCAATCAGTACAAGTATAACATGGACATTGCTCCCGACAGAACCAGCTTATCCAATTTGGAAAAAAAGGACAATGAAAGCATAAGGTAATATGCCCAAAGGTGGAGAGATCTATTTATACAAGTGCATCCCCTACTCTTGGATAAAGAAATGGTCACTTTATTTGCCAACACGTTTAATGCGCTATACTACAAGCATTTGATAGGTAGTTCGACACAACAATTCACTAACACTATGATAGTAGCTGAGCACATAAAGTAAGAAGTCAATAGTGGTAGAATTTCGACGCCAACAAAGAAAAAGAGCTTTGAGGGGAAAAGGAAGGAGATTGACCATATTGATGATGACTATAAAAGCAAGAAAAACCAATTTCAAAGCTACCACACTCTATCCCCTTCATCCCAAATTGCCAACAACAATTTCAATTGGCATAGCCTGGCCCAACCTGCCAGATATTGTATGCTTTGGGCCTTACTACACTCACGGATTTGTTATTGGTGGCCTATCAAAGCCCTAAAACACATCTGACAAGTCAGTGACCAACACTACTAATAAGGCCAACTAGCAAATCCTCACACGTCTAATATGGGATATTATAATCCACCCTTGTCAAAGAGCCTGACGACCCCGTCCGCATAACTGGACAACCAGTGAGGCCACCTCTAATATCAAATGTCACAACACGGCCGAACTTGCCAGATATTGTTCACTTTGGGTCTTACCGCCCTCATAGAGTTGTTATTGGTGGCCCCTTAGAGCCCCAAAACACGTCTCATAAGTCAGCAACCAGCACTACTAAGAAGGCCATCTATCAAATCCTCATCCATCAATATGGGATATTACACCAACTCTTTATTTCCTACTAGAAAACTCGAGCCTTAAGTTAAGAACCAAACTAAGAGTTTTTAAATAATCCAAGAATAGCTACACCCATTGTTGTAACCCATTTTTGGGTCCCCATAATTGAAATAAAATAAATAGCCGAAGGAGGTTAGAAAAATAACAGGAGGCAGAAGCGCTCAGCAAATGGTCAGAAAAATCGGTCAAGGAGGTTAAAAAATACAAAGATGGATTTTTGACAATATATTCTTGAAGGATGAGAGCCTTGTTGAGAAGGAAAATTTGAATTTTTGGAGGAGAAAAGCCCAAATTTGGATGTTTATGGACTTAATTGGATTTTTATTTGAATTTATAGAGGATTTGATTGCAAGAAAAATCGATTTTTAAGTCAATTCGGGCTTTAATTAGAAGAAATTTAAGTTCTGGGGCCAAAATATAATTTTTTGGAATTTATTAGGTCAAATCAGGGGCTTAATTGCATAAATATTGAAGTTTAATGGCCAATTAGGGGCTCAATTGTGAAAATCCGAAACCAGGGACCAATTTGGAAAAAGCGGGTAAATATAGGGGGCTGTTTTGAATTGATTCAGGGGCGTAATTGAAGAAATTGGCAGTTTATTAATCAATTGAGGGCTTAATTGCATAAATCAGAGGCCAAGGACCAAGGTGAAAAACGCGGCCAACTATGGGGGCGAGGACCGAAATTGGCAGGGACTCAATTGAAATGAACAAAGATGATTGAGGGCTAAATTCGAAATTGGGCGCGTTCTGGCGCCATTTTTAAATGAAACGGCGCGTTTTCTCCGAAACGACGCCGTTTCATACATAAAAAAAAGAAAAAAAAAAAAGAAAGACCGAACGGTGCCGTTTTGAACGGCACTGTTCCCCTTTCTTCTTCCTCCCCGAACGTGCAGCAGCATGGACGAAACCTTTGTTTAATCAGTCGGTGCCCCTCTCTCCTCGCGTGCGCTGACATACCAAGCCCATGCACCTCGGACGACGCGAAGCCAGGAGGGCCACGCCATGATCGACCACGCTCACCGACCAGCCGACCGGCGCTGCCCCCCACGTTGCCCAGCTCAACCCACCTTGTTCTGCTCCCCACGCTGCCCACGCGGCCCCGCTCCTTTGCCCGCCTATAAAAGAAGGGGAAAGATGTGAAGCACGGGGGGAAAACAGAGGACAAAAACCCGAGACCAAGAGAGAGAGAAACCGAAGGAGAGAGAAACCACTTAACTAAAAAAACCAGAAACAAAAGAACCCAAAGTTGAGAAGCTTGGGAAAGCTGACACCAGGAGGGAACTGAAGAAACCGAAACCGAAGCAGCAAACCGGGGGAACGACGACGAACCGTTGACAACAACCGCACCCTCCGCCGTTCGAACAGCCGCCGCCCTGCCCGCAGCCACCGTTCGCGAGCCACAGCACCACCAGCAACCGCCTCCTCCTCGCCAGGTACGCCTCTTCCCCCTGCATTTTCTTCCTTTTGCTGCCTAAGTTTTCCTCCTGCATGCAGAATCGTTTCTGCATGCAGGAGCGTGGGGAGGGAAAATAATTCCCTCCCCCCCGTTTAGTTTGCTGGGCCAGGCTGATGCTGGCCCAGCGTTGTTATTTTCTTCTCTGGGCCAGACGGGGTCTGGCCCAGAATTTTTTTGGGGTGGGCCAGAATGGTTCTGGCCCATCCCTGTGATCTGGGCCGGTCGGGCCCAGACCAAGGAGTGATTTTTTAGTTGGGCCGAGATCGGCCCAGTTTTATGGTGGGCCGAAGTCGGCCCAATGTTTTTTTTTTTCGGGGCTGTCCGGCCCATTTAGTTGGGCCGGCCCGCCCACTTAACATATTATATTATATATTATATATATTATATGATATATGTGTGTATATATATTATAAAATAAAAAAAAATATTCTGAAAAATCTTTAAAAATATTGTTGATTTTCCTGCATGTTTTGGTCAAAAGTGTTTAATGTTGGTTTGTATTTTTATATCGTAAAGATACAAAACCAGTGTTAAAAATACCTGGTTTTCGTCAAAATATCAAAGATTTTCAGAATAAAAAAATGTTTTTGCTTTCAAAAAAAATTCTAAAAATCCCTAAAAATATTGTTGATTTTTCTGCATTTTTTATTAAAGTGGATTAATATTGGGTTGTATTTTTATACCGTAAGGATACAAGCTCGGTATTTAAATACCTGATTTTCGTCAAAACATAACATAAAAAAAAATAATATTTTCAAAAAAATTGTTTTGTTTTCAAAATAATATTTTCTTGTATCCCCATAGATATAGATAGATTTACATTGTAGATAAGAAAATGGAACAACCAATATAATTTTCGCCGCGACGCCGCACACGTGCGACAGAATGGCGACTCCGCTGGGGACCTTGTAGACTAAGCTTTGTTTTTGTCTGATTTATTTGTGTTTTCATGTGTTTATTGTTAATTTGCCTTTTCGTTTATTTGCATATTTATTTTTTATTTTACGCGTATTATTTATGCATTGTATAAAATTGTCTCATGCATCACTTGCTTTTATTTTGAGAAGCACACACAAGCCTTAAGTTAAGTGGGGAATTAGCGATTTACCCTAAGACTATTGGTCAGGGTTTAAATGCGTGAAACACCCAACTCATATCTGAGTGCCTGTTTGGTAATGGTGGGCATACGTGTCTTAACTGTTCCTTGCAACGCCCCCATACTGTCTTTACGAAGAACGTCACTGGGCAGATATGAGACCCTTCAAGCCTAGATAGAAAACCTACCCACTCTCACTTAATAAATAGAGCTTGTCCTTAGGTTATATATCTTATTTGCATCAAGATCAATAATGTTAAACTCATCGCGCATCACGTATGCATCACATCTTCATCACACATTTTGTTTTTTACATTATCATATGCATTCCAGATCGTGAGACATAGGTCCCACATCCAGAGTCCATCAAACCCGGTCCAGATCAAGGATGGAGAACGAAGAGAGAGCTCACTTAGAGTCCCACTATCAGACCGAGTTAGAATCCGTAAAAAATGAAGTTGCTCGGCTGACCGATCTACTCGAGCAACTTCTAAGAGCTAAGAATGGGGAGGGAACATCAGCACAACCACCTGAAGGAGCGCCAGCAGCTCACGTCCCTCAAGCATCTCAAAACCAGGGGGCAAACTCGGCCAATGAACAACATTTTGTACCTATCACCCCTATCCAGCCAACTCATCCTCCAATCACTGTTGACTTAACAATGGAGGGAATCCCGGATAATAGGTCTCCCAGTTTGATGGACCAGGACAAGCTATTTGCTTTGGAAGAAAGATTAAGGGCAGTTGAGGGTAATGACTGGTTTGACCCTATGCGAGCAGCCGAAGTATGTCTGGTACCGAACATTGTGGTGCCCAAGGATTTTAGGATACCCGATTTCATTAAGTACACCGATTTGGAGTGCCCAAACACTCATCTTCGATCTTACTGCAACAAAATGGCAGAGGTAATCCGTGATGATAAATTGCTTATCTATTTCTTTCAAGATAGCCTCGCGGGATCTGCTTTGAGCTGGTACATGAGGTTAGATAATGTCAGGATCAGGAGCTGGAGAGACTTGGTGGAAGCTTTCCTTAAGCATTACAAGTTTAACATGGAAATCGCTCCGGATCGAACAAGTCTAATGTCAATGGAGAAAAGAAGCCAAGAGTCAGTAAGGGCATACGCGCAAAGGTGGAGGGATGAGGCAATGCATGTCCAACCCCCTTTAATAGAAACAGAGATGGTGACTTTGTTCGCCAATACATTCAAGGCACCCTACTATGAGCATTTAATGGGTAGCTCAGCTCAGCATTTCTATGATGCTGTACGCATAGCGGAAAGAATAGAGCAAGGGATTAAAGCTGGACGCATAGTTGAGCCATTGCAGACGAAGGGTTTTATTGGAAGAAAAATGGAAGGTCCCGTTAACAACTTTGAAGGGGGGTCCAATAGCAAGATAACAGATTCATATAACCCACAAATACCTACCTCTCATGTGGCCCACATAAACTTTAACAAACCTTTTTCCCCTAATCGAGAAAATAACCAGTCAAACAACCACAACAACCATCAAAGACCAAACACAAGATACATTTTAGAACAACTACCACCATTACCCATGCCTTTGAAGGACATGTATGCCAAGCTACTAAGCATTGGACAAATAGCTCCTATCCCCACATTACCACTACAGCCACCATTCCCTATCTGGTACAAGCCCGAATTGGCTTGCGAGTACCATGCTGGTATCCCCGGGCATGGTCTTGAAACGTGCTATGCTTTCAAGAAAAGGTTGTTGGAGCTCATCAAGATAGGATGGGTGTCATTTGAAGAACCACCCAACATCAATTCAAAACCATCGCCTAGTCATGACGCAAGTAGTAGTGGATAAAGGGCTGGAAAACCTTGGTCAAGAATTGTCAATAATGAAGAAGGTAAGATCGAAAGAGATGACAAGGAAACACACGTGGGGGAGAAGATGAAGCGCTGCTACGGTTGATTGTCCACACACTAGAAGAAGTCTCTACCAAGACCTTTTTACGCGAGTAGAGAAGTTTCAGAATGGGGTGACCCAAGAAGTTCCTGAAGTTAACCGACTTTATTTTGCCCTAGCATGCTTTTGTCATTGTTTTTATTTGCTTTTATTTTCTCTAGTTGACAATCAGGGCTCATGATGTCAGCCAGATTTTGTATTTGTCTTTGAGCCCACCTTTTCTTTAAATAAATGATGAGATTATGCACCTTTTTAAACAAAGTTGAGTGGTTACAAAGAAGGTATCATAAATCGGTCAAAGATGAAATTTAAGAAAAGCTACCCCTAAAGTACAACTATACCTCTGGATAGCATAATGAATCACCCGTAAACTTCTTTCAAGATAAAAATAGAGTTTATCAATCCTAACAATGTGCATTTTGAAATGAGAAAAACTAATTTTCCTTTCACTTTCTAAAGAGTTTATCGTTGGTGATCCCATTTGAGCCAGAATGAATTTCTCCTTTATAAAAACCCGGACTAGGATCACACTCCACACTGGGGGCAATAAAAGATATTTCATGAAAAGTTTTACTTTTTTTTCCAAAGCAAGATGAGAGCCCGTAGATTTGAAAAAGATAAAGCATTTGACAAAAGCATGACAAAAAGGCAATAACAAGTCTTATATTTTGAGAAAAGGACTACTTGAAGAAAGTCAAAGACTTCTTATCCAAGAATATGATCAGTAAAAAGAGGCAACACGAGAGATGAATCCAGCATATGACTTCAAAAGCAAGCTCGTGTTAAGAAAGAGCTTCATGAACTAGAAGAAGATGATGGGGCCTATGTTTCAAACCAGGTACGAATGCATGCATTGCATCTAATCATAAATCATTGCATGTTTGTTTTTTATCGTTACAGGAAGAGATCTTAGTGCATTCCAACAAGATTGTGGACGAAGAAAGAATCATTGAGTTGATTCTAGAACAACAAGAAGAGAAGATAATAACTTCCAAACCCTGCCCGTAGGAAGAGCGACATCGATATCAGCCTTGGTAATAAAGAATCGCCTGATGGGATTCCAAGTTGTTTGAGATCGCCAGAAGGGATCTCGTATTTCGCTATTGTGGAGGTCGCCAGATGGGAACTCATATTTCATGTTTGTTAAAAGGAATCGCCAGATGGGATTCCAAGTTGATTAAAGGAGATCGCCAGAAGGGATCTCGTGTTTTGCTATTTGGAGGTCGCCAGATGGGACCTCATATTTCATGTTGGTAATAAGGAATCGCCAGATGGGATTCCAAGCTGTTTGAGATCGCCAGAAGGGATCTCGTATTTCACTATTGTGGAGGTTGCCAGATGGGACCTCATATTTCATGTTTGTTAAAAAGAATCGCCAGATGGGATTCCGAGTTCATTAAAGGAGATCGCCAGAAGGGATCTCGTGTTTCGCTATTTGGAGGTCGCCAGATGGGACCTCATAGTTCATGTTGGTAATAAGGAATCGCCAGATGGGATTCCAAGTTATTTGAGATCGCCAGAAGGGATCTCGTATTTCACTATTGTGGAGGTTGCCAGATGGGACCTTATATGTCATGTTTGTTAAAAGGAATCACCAGATGGGATTCCGAGTTGATTAAAGGAGATCGCCAGAAGGGATCTCGTGTTTCACTATTATGGAGGTTGCCAGATGGGACCTTATATTTCATGTTTGTTAAAAGGAATCGCCAGATGGGATTCCAAGTTGATTAAAGGAGATCGCCAGAAGGGATCTCGTGTTTCACTATTTGAAGGTCGCCAGATGGGACCTTGTATTTCATGTTGGTTAAAAGGAATCGCCAGATGGGATTCCAAGATGATTAAAGGAGATCGCCAGAAGGGATCTCGTGTTTCACTATTTGGAGGTCGCCAGATGGGACCTCGTATTTCATGTTGGTTAAAAGGAATCGCCAGATGGGATTCCAAGTTGTTTGAGATCGCCAGAAGGGATCTCGTGTTTCACTATTTAGAGGTCGCCAGATGGGACCTCATATCTCATATTTCATATAGGAATCGCCAGATGGGGTTCCAAGTTGATTAAAGGAGATCGCCAGAAGGGATCTCGTATTTTGATAGTTGTCAAAGGAGGTCGCCAGAGGGGACCTCATATTTTTTTCATTTTCAGGGAATCGCCAGATGGGATCCCAATGTTTTAGGCTGAAGAGGTTTACTGTAAAGAAAGAGTTTCAGATCGATCAACCTTCGACCAGATCAGTTTCGAGAGTTCAAATTGGATTATCTTTATAAAACTTACAGCGCAAAACCCTTGCTCCGTAAGCATTATAAAGAGAGGGCATCTGTTGTAACCCATTTTTGGGTCCCCATAATTGAAATAAAATAAATAGCCGAAGGAGGTTAGAAAAATAACAGGAGGCAGAAGCGCTCAGCAAATGGTCAGAAAAAATCGGTCAAGGAGGTTAAAAAATACAAAGATGGATTTTTGACAATATATTCTTGAAGGATGAGAGCCTTGTTGAGAAGGAAAAATTTGAATTTTTGGAGGAGAAAAAGCCCAAATTTGGATGTTTATGGACTTAATTGGAATTTTTATTTGAATTTATAGAGGATTTGATTGCAAGAAAAAATCGATTTTTAAGTCAATTCGGGCTTTAATTAGAAGAAATTTAAGTTCTGGGGCCAAAATATAATTTTTTTTGGAATTTTATTAGGTCAAATCAGGGGCTTAATTGCATAAATATTGAAGTTTAATGGCCAATTAGGGGCTCAATTGTGAAAATCCGAAACCAGGGACGAATTTGGAAAAAGCAGGTAAATATAGGGGGCTGTTTTGAATTGATTCAGGGGCGTAATTGAAGAAATTGGCAGTTTATTGATCAATTGAGGGCTTAATTGCATAAATCAGAGGCCAAGGACCAAGGTGAAAAACGCGGCCAACTATGGGGGCGAGGACCGAAATTGGCAGGGACTCAATTGAAATGAACAAAGATGATTGAGGGCTAAATTCGAAATTGGGCGCGTTCTGGCGCCATTTTTTAAATGAAACGGCGCGTTCTTCTCCGAAACGACGCCGTTTCATACATAAAAAAAGAAAAAAAAAAAAAGAAAGACCGAACGGTGCCGTTTTGAACGGCACTGTTCCCCTTTCTTCTTCCTCCCCGAACGTGCAGCAGCATGGACGAAACCTTTGTTTAATCAGTCGGTGCCCCTCTCTCCTCGCGTGCGCTGACATACCAAGCCCATGCACCTCGGACGACGCGAAGCCAGGAGGGCCACGCCATGATCGACCACGCTCACCGACCAGCCGACCGGCGCTGCCCCCCACGTTGCCCAGCTCAACCCACCTTGTTCTGCTCCCCACGCTGTCCATGCGGCCCCGCTCCTTTGCCCGCCTATAAAAGAAGGGGAAAGATGTGAAGCACGGGGGGAAAAACAGAGGACAAAAACCCGAGACCAAGAGAGAGAGAAACCGAAGGAGAGAGAAACCACTTAACTAAAAAAACCAGAAACAAAAGAACCCAAAGTTGAGAAGCTTGGGAAAGCTGACACCAGGAGGGAACTGAAGAAACCGAAACCGAAGCAGCAAACTGGGGGAACGACGACGAACCGTTGACAACAACCGCACCCTCCGCCGTTCGAGCAGCCGCAGCCCTGTCCGCAGCCACCGTTCGCGAGCCACAGCACCACCAGCAACCGCCTCCTCCTCGCCAGGTACGCCTCTTCCCCCTGCATTTTCTTCCTTTTGCTGCCTAAGTTTTCCTCCTGCATGCAGAATCGTTTCTGCATGCAGGAGCGTGGGGAGGGAAAATAATTCCCCCCCCCGTTTAGTTTGCTGGGCCAGGCTGATGCTGGCCCAGCGTTGTTATTTTCTTCTCTGGGCCAGACGGGGTCTGGCCCAGAAGTTTTTTTGGGGTGGGCCAGAATGGTTCTGGCCCATGCCTGTGATCTGGGCCGGTCGGGCCCAGACCAAGGAGTGATTTTTTAGTTGGGCCGAGATCGGCCCAGTTTTATGGTGGGCCGAAGTCGGCCCAATGTTTTTTTTTCCGGGGCTGCCCGGCCCATTTAGTTGGGCCGGCCCGCCCACTTAACATATTATATTATATATTATTATATATTATATGATATATGTGTGTATATATATTATAAAATAAAAAAAAAATATTCTGAAAAATCTTTAAAAATATTGTTGATTTTCCTGCATGTTTTGGTCAAAAGTGTTTTAATGTTGGTTTGTATTTTTATATCGTAAAAGATACAAAACCAGTGTTAAAAATACCTGGTTTTCGTCAAAATATCAAAGATTTTCAGAATAATAAAAATGTTTTTTGCTTTCAAAAAAAAATTCTAAAAATCCCTAAAAATATTGTGATTTTTCTGCATTTTTTATTAAAGTGGATTAATATTGGGTTGTATTTTTATACCGTAAGGATACAAGCTCGGTATTTAAATACCCGATTTTCGTCAAAACATAACAAAAAAAAATAATATTTTCAAAAAAATTGTTTTGTTTTAAAATACGGCCTAGTCTCTCCAATATATATATATAAATATTATAACCTCATATTTTCACACAACAAAGGAAATTTTCAAAAACAATATATGTATATTTTGCTTTGATAACCAGTTTATTTAAGCCATGAGAACTAGGCCAATATTTCAAAAAATTCTAAAAAATCTTTTTGGTGCTATTATTAGTATTTGGGTTATGAATTTATACGTAAAACGTATTCCTAAATATTATTAATATTATTTTTGTATAGACGTTAGAACGGTTACGATTTTACCCGATAAGATAAAGACCTTCTTACCGAGGAGGGGATTTTTTCTTGAACCATAGACAGACCAGCAACTAGGAAACACATGAAAATACCTTAGATTTTTTATCAGACAATAAACAATGCAGCTTACCTTAGGTAGGGCGTATTTTGGGGTGCTAATACCTTCCCTTTACGCAACAGTCCCGTACCCAATCTCTGAGACCAGTTAGGGTTCCTAGTGACCAAAATACTAGGTGGCGACTCCCATTCCATTTTCTACCAATAAAAGACAATATTTTCTTGTATCCCCATAGATATAGATAGATTTACATTGTAGATAAGAAAATGGAACAACCAATATAATTTTCGCCGCGACGCCGCACACGTGCGACAGAATGGCGACTCCACTGGGGACCTTGTAGACTAAGCTTTGTTTTTGTCTGATTTATTTGTGTTTTCATGTGTTTATTGTTAATTTGCCTTTTCGTTTATTTGCATATTTATTTTTTATTTTACGCGTATTATTTATGCATTGTATAAAATTGTCTCATGCATTGTATAAAATGTCAATGGGGGCATCTGTTGTAACCCATTTTTGGGTCCCCATAATTGAAATAAAATAAATAGCCGAAGGAGGTTAGAAAAATAACAGGAGGCAGAAGCGCTCAGCAAATGGTCAGAAAAATCGGTCAAGGAGGTTAAAAAATACAAGATGGATTTTTGACAATATATTCTTGAAGGATGAGAGCCTTGTTGAGAAGGAAAATTTTGAATTTTTGGAGGAGAAAAGCCCAAATTTGGATGTTTATGGACTTAATTGGATTTTTATTTGAAATTTATAGAGGATTTGATTGCAAGAAAAAATCGATTTTTTTAAGTCAATTCGGGCTTTAATTAGAAGAAATTTAAGTTCTGGGGCTAAAATATAATTTTTTGGAATTTATTAGGTCAAATCAGGGGCTTAATTGCATAAATATTGAAGTTTAATGGCCAATTAGGGGCTCAATTGTGAAAATCCGAAACCAGGGACCAATTTGGAAAAAGCGGGTAAAATATAGGGGGCTGTTTTGAATTGATTCAGGGCGTAATTGAAGAAATTGGAAGTTTATTGATCAATTGAGGTCTTAATTGCATAAATCAGAGGCCAAGACCAAGGTGAAAAACGCGGCCAACTATGGGGGCGAGGACCGAAATTGGCAGGACTCAATTGAAATGAACAAAGATGATTGAGGGCTAAATTCGAAAAATTGGGCGCGTTCTGGCGCCATTTTTAAATGAAAACAGCGCGTTTTCTCCGAAACGACGCCGTTTTCATACATAAAAAAAAGAAAAAAAAAAAAGAAAGACCGAACGGTGCCGTTTTGAACGGCACTGTTTCCCTTTTCTTCTTCCTCCCCGAACGTGCAGCAGCATGGACGAAAACCTTTGTTTAATCAGTCGTGCCCCTCTCTCCTCGCGTGCGCTGACATACCAAGCCCATGCACCTCGGACGACGCGAAGCCAGGAGGCCACGCCATGATCAACCACGCTCACCGACCAGCCGACCGGCGCTGCCCCCCACGTTGCCCAGCTCAACCCACCTTTTCTGCTCCCCACGCTCCCACGCGGCCCCCGCTCCTTTTGCCCGCCTATAAAAGAAGGGGAAAGATGTGAAGCACGGGGGGAAAAACAGAGGACAAAAAAAACCCGAGACCAAGAGAGAGAGAAACCGAAGGAGAGAGAAACCACTTAACTAAAAAAACCAGAAAACAAAAGAACCCAAAAGTTGAAAGCTTGGGAAAGCTGACACCAGGAGGGAACTGAAAGAAACCGAAACCGAAGCAGCAAACCGGAGGGAACGACGACGAACCGTTGACAACAACCGCACCCTCCGCCGTTCGAACAGCCGCAGCCCTGTCCGCAGCCACCGTTCGCGAGCCACAGCACCACCAGCAACCGCCTCCTCCTCGCCAGGTACGCCTCTTCCCCCCTGCATTTTCTTCCTTTTGCTGCCTAAGTTTTCCTCCTGCATGCAGAATCGTTTCTGCATGCAGGAGCGTGGGAGGGAAAATAATTCCCCCCCCCCGTTTAGTTTGCTGGCCAGGCTGATGCTGGCCCAGCGTTGTTATTTCTTCTCTGGGCCAGACGGGGTCTGGCCCAGAATTTTTTTGGGGTGGGCCAGAATGGTTCTGGCCCATCCCTGTGATCTGGCCGGTCGGGCCCAGACCAAGGAGTGATTTTTTAGTTGGGCCGAGATCGGCCCAGTTTTATGGTGGGCCGAAGTCGGCCAATGTTTTTTTTTTCGGGGCTGTCCGGCCCATTTAGTTGGGCCGGCCGCCCCACTTAACATATTATATAATATATTATATATTATATGATATATGTGTGTATATATATTATAAAATAAAAAAAAATATTCTGAAAAATCTTTAAAAAATATTGTTGATTTTCCTGCATGTTTTGGTCAAAAGTGTTTAATGTTGGTTGTATTTTTATATCGTAAAGATACAAACAGTGTTAAAAATACCTGGTTTTCGTCAAAAATATCAAAGATTTTCAGAATAAAAAAATGTTTTTGCTTTCAAAAAAAATTTCTAAAAATCCCTAAAAATATTGTTGATTTTTTCTGCATTTTTTATTAAAGTGGATTAATATTGGGTTGTATTTTTATACCGTAAGGATACAAGCTCGGTATTTAAATACCCGATTTTCGTCAAAACATAACATAAAAAAAAAATAATATTTTTCAAAAAAAATTGTTTTGTTTTTAAAATAACGGCCTAGTCTCTCCAATATATATATATAAATATTATAACCTTCATATTTTCACACAACAAAGGAAATTTTTCAAAACAATATATGTATATTTTGGCTTGATAACCAGTTTTATTTAAGCCATGAGAACTAGGCCAATATTTCAAAAAATTCTAAAAAATCTTTTTGGTGCTATTATTAGTATTTGGGTTATGAATTTATACGTAAAACGTATTCCTAAATATTATTAATATTATTTTTTTATAGACGTTAGAACGGTTACGATTTTACCCGATAAGATAAAGATCTTCTTACCGAGGAGGGGATTTTTTCTTGAACCATAGACAGACCAGCAACTAGGAACACATGAAAATACCTTAGATTTTATCAGACAATAAAACAATGCAGCTTACCTTAGGTAGGGCGTATTTGGGGTGCTAATACCTTCCCTTTACGCAACCAGTCCCCGTACCCAATCTCTGAGACCAGTTAGGGTTCCTAGTGACCAAAATACTAGGTGGCGACTCCCATTCCATTTTCTACCAATAAAAGACAATATTTTCTTGTATCCCCATAGATATAGATAGATTTACATTGTAGATAAGAAAATGGAACAACCAATATAATTTTCGCCGCGACGCCGCACACGTGCGACACCCGTTATCGTTGCCTTTAAATGAGATGTATCAAAAGTTACTAAGCATTAGACATGTAGCTCCCTAACCCTTGGCACCTCTGTAGCCACCTTACCCAAACTAGTACTAGTCAGGCGTCATCTACGAGTACCATACTAGTGTTGTAGGATATAGCATTCATACTTGCAATGCATTCAAGAAGAAGCTTATATAGTTGATTAAAGATAAGTGGATAACATTCGAAGAAACTCTTAACATGAGTATGAACCCTCTACCTAATCACACTTCAAGTAGTGGATTGGTAAATGCACTAGATACAGAATGCCCAAAAAGTTTAAAAGCATCAATAGTAAGAGCAAGGTGAAAAAATGGTAGCATAAATTCTTGAGGGGCTTGAATTTCAAGAGGTGTTCATGATAGAAATAGAGGATGAAGTTCTACCATAATTTTAGGTCCACACTGTTGATGAGATCCCTACAAGAGCGCTTATAAGGAGGTTAGCTGAAGGAAAGTGTACTAAGAATTGGAAGATGGAGTCTGTACCTACTATGTTTAAAAATGTAGTTGCTTGATCATATTTTGTAAAGTGTTTTAGACCTAATAATGTTCTTTTGAAACTGAATAAAAACCCAAATTGAACAATTAAGGGCATGATAAGGCTGGGAGGCAATCCAATGAACATAATAGGAATGGCTTTATGATTCTCTTTTTGAGAAAATAGAGGATGTTGAACAAAACTAAGGATAAAGATATTTAAGTAGGGGGAATGTAGATACAATCTAAAGATTTGTTATTTTGATAAATCAAGATCATAAATGATGGCTCGAGTAAGTAAAAATAAGAAGCCACTAAAGCTACTTAATAGAGATCTAACTTCAGAAATGGGTAATCCATGAAGAAAATGGACCTATATTTCTCAGGTATGTATACACGCATCATAATCCATTGCACTTAGGTCCTTGTTAAGAAGCTAAGGAAAAGAATCCTTGATAGGTTTATAGTTTTCCAGCCATATCTCTCGCTCTTTCAAGAGTGTCTTTAAGTCCTCAACTTAGATAATGTGCTTTCTAACCTTATCTCCATTCTCCTCCAAAGCGCACTTTCTAGCCCTTGTCTCTCAAATAGTGTGCTTTCTAGACCTATCTCTATCTCTTTCGAGCGTGCTTTCTAGCCCTCCATTTCTTTACATAGTGTACTTTTCTAGTCATATCTCTATCCTTTTTTAGTGTATCTTTGAGCCCCTCATCTCCCAATAGTGTGCCTTTCTAACCCTATCTTCTTCCTTTCGAATGCACCTTTGAGCTATTATCTCTCAAGTAATGTGTTTTCCAACCCTACCTATTTCAAGTATGCCTTTGAGCCCTTATGTCACAAGTAGTGCGTTTTCTAACCCTATCCACCTTTCAAGTGCGTCTTTTAGCTCTCCTCATCCCCCTTTGAGCCCTCAATCTCTCAGATAATATACCTTCGAGTCCTATCTCTTTTTCATTTTAAAATGCTCATTTGAGCTCTCTATCTTCAAGATAGTGCACCTTTGAGCCCTAACTTGTCATCCCTTCAAGACATCTTTGGCCAAACCGTTTTTTCCAGGTTAGTCGTATTTCCACCTAGATAGGTCATCCATTACAATAAGACCACTTTGAAAAATCTTTATATTTTTCACCTAGGTAGGTAATCCATTACAATAAGACCACTTTAATATTTTTTTGCATCTTTCACCTCGGCCGATTGCCCATTACAATGAGATCACTTCGAAAAATCTTTATATTTTTCACTTGAGGAGGTCGCCCAATACAATGAGATCACTTTCAAAAATCTTTATATTTTTCACTTGAGCTGGTCACCCATTACAATGCGACCACTTTGAAAAATCTTTGTATTTTTTACCTAGGCAGGTCGCCCATTGTAATGCGACCATTTTGTATTCTTCATTACAATGAGATCATTTGGAAAAATCTTTGTATTCTTCATCTGGTAGGTCACCAATGATAATTTGACCATTTTAATTTTTTTGAATTTATACCAATAGGTAGATTATCTGGTACAACTATTACCAACTTTAAAAAAAGTCTTTCAGTTTTTCAACAAAAGATCATCTTTTTCTTGACAAACCCTATCTCCTTTTTTCTTTGAGTGTGTTTTTAGTCCTCGTCATTCAAATAGTGCACCTTCTAACCCTATCTCTTTTTTCTATGAGTGCACTTTTGAGCCCTTACCTCAAATAAGAATTAGATGTTCTAAGTTAATTAACATTACTATGATTGTAACAAGTCTTCCCAGTTTCCCCCGAACTCTAGCACACATGACCTTAGAAGGTCTTCAAGTGTTTGGATAGTTCTTTTCAATTGGCCATCTGTTTGGGGGTGGAATGTCGTGCTCAGGTTCACCTCAGTTCCCAAAGCTCATTGTAAGCATGGCCATAACCTCGAGGTAAATCTCGGGTCTCGATCTGACACCATTGATATAGGTACTCCGTGTAGTCTAATCACTTCGTTCACATATAATTTGGCTAACTTATCTACAGGTCCGTCATTTGATGGGCAAGAATAAAGCCGACTTTGTCAGTTGATCTACCACTACCCATATAGCATCATTGCCCTTTTTCCCCTTCGGCAATCCGGTTACAAAATCCATGGCTATATTTTCCCATTTCCATTCTGGAATTGGTAGTGGTTGTAATTATCCTGCCAGCCTTTGATGTTCTATCTTCACCTGTTGACATATCCCACATCTTGACACATATTCTGCTATCTCCTTTTTCATATTTGGTCACCAGTAATACTCCCTGAGATCCCTATACATCTTGGTGCTCCCAGGATGGGTTGCAAACCGAGATTCTGTAGCTTCCTTCAATATCTCCACCCTTTAAGGTCTTATTCTCAGGTACGTAAACTCGTTTTCCCATCGCCACCAACCCTCCTGGCAACACTAAACTAATAGAAAAATTAGGGTTGTTACAATGATTTCTTTGCATTGTTTCTTAATGCAACATCCTAGATGGAATCTTAACTCCTACATCATAGGGGTGGGATGTTGTATCATCTCCATTCCATAGAAGAGACACTAACATATTCTTACCAATTGATGCAATATATATAGCATGGATAAGGTTTCTCAATAACTAAAGTTTTACAACCGTAAACTATAGAGAAAAAACTAGTGTTCTCAAGCCTAAGGTTTCTACCCATAACTATAGAGAAGTATCGAAGAAAACATTTACTCTAATATATATTCAAAAGATTTCTTGTAAAGCCTAGAGAACAAGCATTTTCTCCTATATAAAATTAGGTTTTTTAGAACAATTTAACAAAATTTAAGTCCGATCCAATAGTTGAATCAAAAGTTAGGTCTATTTTTATTAGACTACGCGTTGGACTTGTTTGAAAATCCTCTAATAAAACCTAGAAAAATCTTAAGAATTAAAGCTAATTACAATAAAATCAATTGTTACAAAATTGTCATAGGGCATGCGGTGTCAAGAACATTAGGTGTGCCTCCTGAGAGGTGTGTTGAAAAGAGGGTTTGGGTATAATCATAAATTTATGATTATAAGGTTTAGGAGTCGCCACCTAATATTATGTTTACTAGAAAACTTATGGTCTACGAGTGCCTGAGTAAGGGACTGGTTCTTCAAAGAAAAAGTGCATCACCCCTAGTGCGTCCTACCTATGGTAAGCTGTATTATTGTTTTATTGTTATTCTAAGTTACATTTCTATCCATTGATCTAATTTAAGATTCAAGGTAGATCTTCTTTCGTGAGTAAGTTTCTATCTTATCGAGTTAAATATTAACCATTCTGAGGTCTAAATTTTAGCATCACATTTGTTTCTTTGTATCTTTAATTAACCAAAGGTGTACTCTACCATGTAGTTTCACGCCCCTAAAATATTAAAGTCTATTGCTAAACCTTAACACTTTAAATTATAAAGTGAAGAAAATGATTGGTGAAGGGTTTTGAAATTTTGACCAAAACTAGTTACGATATTTATTTTTGCAATTTAAAAAATTAGAAAAATGCTTTTATATATATATATATAAAAATATGCTTGGAAAACTTTTAGATTTGACCATATGCACGAAAACAAAAAAAATATATTTTTTAAAGAAAATTAATTTAAAGGTTTTTTGAATTTTTTTAAAATTTTAAAAAAATTGAAAAACGTTTCGGATAAAACCATGTATTTTGATACTAGATTTGTATCTTACAGTGTAAATATAGAACCTGATATTATGCAAAAATTTTAGATAAACATACAAGACACCCACAAATGTTTTTAAAATGCCCTCTAAAAATTTGAAGTTTTTATTTTTTAATATTATTTTTATTATAATTATTGGGCTGGACCTCGCCCAACCAAACCATCCGGGCTAGGCTGGAATGGGTCTAGCCAGACTTAGTCAGGTTTCAACTGATTAGCAGGCCTAATTAGCCTTTCTCTCCTTTTTTTTAGGGCTAGGCCCAACCTAGCCATCTAGTTTGTTTTGAAATGGGTTTAGCTCACGGCCCATATGGTTGTTAACCTAGCCCAGCAACCATGTTAATTATTTTAGTCGTTGCATGCAAAATTCATTCTACATGCAGCGGCCATGGGAGGGAGAAAGAAGAAGAACAAATGAGAAGGAAGGTACCTAGAGTGGAGGGTGTGTCTAGCATGATTAGAAGGTTCAACTGGTGGTCTAGGAGCGTCAGCTTGAGGATGGTGGTGGTTGCCACAAAGGCTGTGGTGGAGGAAGAAAAAGAAACTTGTAGGGGCATGGCCACTACTGAAAGGGTTGCGTTCTAAAGTGGGGGTGGCCGACTAGTGGTTGTTTTGGCAGCTCATGGTGGAGCTGTTAGTGGATAAGCTAGAGGTGAGATGGTTGGTGGATGAAGAAGCGATGAAGAGAGAGAGAAAGAATAAAATTGTTTAGAAAAAAATAAGGAATTAGATTATTTTTTTTCCAACTGTTGCACACTAATATTCTTGATGCTCAATGCATCAAATCCACCCTTATTTTATAGGGGAAGAGGGATATTTTGTCATTACTAGTGCCAAATCTTGGCCCTTGATTCGACCTCAAAGGATCCTAACAATTAGCTCAAAGTAGCCATCATGAACTATCAAAATGGTTGCAAAAAAGTAGGCCGAGTTAGCCACTTTAAAACGGCACCGTAATGGTCGTAGGAATAGTTGGCCAACGAGACCTAGCTACTTTGTGGCATAGTACAATCTCAGGCCGTCATATATTGGTGTATGGTTTCCTCCGGTATTGGTGAGGAGGAGAAGCATTAAAATGCCCATTAAAAAAGTAGCCACCCAAGTAGCCTTTTCAAGTAAAAAGAAAGAAGAAGATGATGAATAGTAACCAAAACGGCATCGTTTTGCTAAAGTTCCATTTAGTCCTTTGGGTTTTAATTCCATTCAATTACACCCTGATTAGCTTTAAAATTTAAATTTTATGCATTTTTGCTACAACCTAACTTCAACATCAGCCTTACATTTCTACACATTTTCCATTTTAATCCTTGGTCTTGGATTTATGCAAATTGACTCTCAACTGACTATTAAACTTTCAATTCTTTTCAATTGCACCCCTGATTTCAATAAATTAGGCCTCATAGTTTAGCGCCTTTTTTAGAAAGGTCCTTGGCTATAATGTTTTTCAATTTTACCCCTAATTGACCCTAAATTTTTTATTTTCTTCTAATTTCACCTTTAATTTGATCTCAATGCAATCCACCATCTCTATTAGGTCTTTTAGGTTAGGTTTATAAGAATCAGGAAGGAATAGTCATACATGTGCACCTCACGTCTAATTAACAAGTTGTAATGGATAGAAATCTAATAAACCCTAATGGAAACGATAGAGTGCCTTTATCAGATAGTTTGATGGACCAAATTCAGAAAATTAAAAAGCCTAAAGCGTGGTTTAGTTTGATCAAAAGTTGTTTTCTTTTTCTTTAACCAATTAGCCTTTTATACAATATGGTGCAATATTATGTGTATTATAGAATGTATAGCATGTATATATATGAATAAGAAATTAATATAGGATTATTCCAATGTTGTAATCCCTACAGTTACTGCCGTGTTCTGCCACACATATATAAATAGGAAAGGTTGTCTAAGGCACAAGCTAGGTCATTCTATTATTCTCAACTTGGTATCAGAGCCCTAAAAAATTTAAAAACACTTCCTCTTCTCTCTACTATGGACTTCTCAAACTAGTCGCAAGCTGCCTCCCTCTCCACAGCACCGGCGATGGTGTCCTCCTATGTTGTCGCAACCCCCGCCTCCTTTAACATCTCTGTTCTGCCATAGCCACAGCCTACAGATGGTGGCCACGCCTTTCTCAACCAAATTTATGCTCCTCTACCACAACCTTCTTTTGCTACCACTACAGATTTTACCGCCAGCATTATCTCTCTCTCCTACACTCACCAAGTCATCTCTCTTAAGTTAACAAACACCATTTATCTATATTTGGTGAACGTAGATAAAAAACTGTATCTCCTAGGGCTAAGGAATTTTCGGCTTTGTTGATGGTTCAAATTCTTGTCCCTCTCCACATGTTCTTGCTGCTGATGGTACCTCTCTTTAGGTAAATCCATTCTTTTTTCATTGGAAACAACATGACCAATTCATTCTAAGTGCTCTGCTTTCTTCACTCTCCATGGAAGTTCTCCATTTTGTTGTTAACTGCCGAACTAAGTTCTGTTTGGCACACCCTTGAGCAAGCTCTAGCTTCCACATCCAATTCTATAATTATGCAACTTTATGGCTACCTTCAAGATCTTCGACAAGATGATGATTCGGTAACTCAGTTTATGCAAAAAGCTAAGACCTTATTTGATGAATTAGCCGCTGCTAGCCGACCGGTATCGTTGCAGGATTTCAACTTATATATGTTTCATGGCCTTCAAGGAGAGTTCAAGGACTTAGTAACAAGTCTTGTGACCAAAGTCGAGCCTCTTTTGTATGTTGATCTTCATAGTCATCTCCTAACACACGAATTCCTTCACAAAACATCCTTGTCCTCTATAGGGTCTACTATCATCAATTAACCTCTGCTGCCCACGCCTAATACTCCTCCTGTAGCCTTCTTCTCTAATCGCCAGTCTCCTAGAAATTTTTGCCGCAATAGAGGCCGTTTCCATGGAGGATGGTGTCCCAACTAGTTCAATAGTAGAGGCCACATATCTACTGCATCCAAACCTGATTTCCACATCCTCCCTAACTCCTCAAACGGTGACAGCAGCAGGCAAGGCCACTGGCAGGGCAACTGGGGGCAAAATCCCCGCTGCTAGTTGTGCCACACATTCGGCAATGCAGCCCCTCACTGCCCTCAATTCCAGCATCGGGACTATGGACAATAGCCTAGTGCAAATATAGCACTGCATAATATTTCCTTAACTGGTACTACTGATTGGTTTCCAGACACCAGCGCAAATCAACACGTTGCACCTGACCTTGCAGGTTTGGCTGCCTTATAACCATATCTCGGTAATGATAATTTGCATATTGGTGATGGTAAGGGACTCCCAATATCTCATATTGGTCATACAAAAATACATACACCTCATCATTGTTTCACTTTGTCTAATGCTCTTCATGTTCCTGCCATCAGGAAACGTTTGCTTTCTATTCAAAAATTTTGTCTTGATAACAATGTTTATTTTGAATTTCACCCTTTTGTGTTTTATGTCAAGGATTGCAACACCAATGAAGTCTTGCTCTCAAGTCAGAGCCAAGATGGTCTCTATGTCTTATCCAGGTTTTTCGTCACGTCTGTACCTCAAGCATATTGGTCTCCCTGTATTTTTGCTTCTGCCGAGTTATGGCATCGTCAACTAGGTCATACTACCTCTCGTATATTTCATTTGTCAGTCTCCAAAAATAAGATTATTTGTAACAACAAACGTCTTAATCTTCAATGTCAAAGTTATCCATTAAGAAAAACATCGCATTTGTCTTTAGGACCTATGAGTCACAAAACTTCTGCTCCTCTTGAATTAATTTTTAATTATGTGTGGGGTTCTGCTCCCTTTTTTTCTTTGGATGGCTATCATTATTTTTTTATCTTTGTTGATACATACATAAAATATATATGGTATTATCCTCTTATTGCCAAGTCTGATGTTTATTCTATCTTTCAACAATTCCAGACTCTCATTGAACGTGAATTTTCGTTAAAAATAAAATATGTTTAAACTATTTGGGGTGGTGAATACCGCAAATTATCCACCTTCTTTAAAACCATTGGCATTTAATATCGTCTAATTTGTCCTCACACTTATGAACAAAAAGGCACAATAGAACGTCGTCATAGGCATATTATAGAAACAAGACTCACTTTTCTAGGGCAATGCAAAACACCATTCCACTTTTGGAATTATGCTTTTGAAACCTCGATTTACCTTATCAATCGCATGTCTAATCCTGTTCTTGCAAATAGATCTCCATTTGATTGTTTGTTTCTATGGTCTCCTAATTATCATTTTTTACATACATTTAGGTGTCTCTACTTTCCCTTTTTGCATCCATATAACAATCATAAATTGGATTTTCGTTCATCTCCATGTGTGTTTCGTGGTTACAACTCCTCGCACCTTGGCTATTGTGTTTTGACATTGCATTTGAATGTATGTATATCTCTTGTCATGTTCGCTTTCATGAACATGTTTTTGCATTTGAAAATTCTAAACAGATTGCAAAGGTCTCCTCCCCTCCCCCATCCTAACCCGCCACTACAGTCCTCTCAAATCTGCTCCACTCACCGTTGTTCCCCACCTATACAGCCCTCCTATCCCCTATAGCCTACCCACCACAACATCCACCATTCCTTTACCCATCATCACATACATGTGTATCTAACCAATCTGTTGCAGATACAACTTGCAAATCAGTGTCTTCCATATTCTAGTGTAACTCCTCTGTTGGTGTTGGGACATCCCCTGCTCCCATCCCCTGCTCCTCCTCGTTCGGCCAATGTCTCAGCTGCTACTGACTCTGCCTCTGCTGACAGTCATGTTTTTGCAGGCAGTCCCCTGATTGCAGCAGATTCTTCCTTAGCCACTTCAGCTGGCCTGGATCTTGTGGTTGATCTTATGGCAATTTTCTTCTCCTGCATCGCCACCCTTGATCAACAAACACCCTATAGTTCTTTGACCGCGATAACCAAAGACAACCAATCTGGTTGCTTCCCCTGCCGCTGTTATTGCTCCCCCCAGGAAATGCACTCTCCCTCTCCAGAACTTCTTGCTTTCTCTACTACTAACAGTTATGCTGTTTGGCATGATGAGATGTGTGATGAAATCAAGGCCTTGCGCTCTAATCACACTTGGTCTTTAGTTCCTTTTTATCCTTCGATGAATGTTGTTGGCAACCGATGGGTGTATCGGATCAAACGTCATGCCGATGGCAGCATTGAATGTTATAAAGCATGCCTTGTTACTAGAGATTTTACTCAATAAGAAGGCATTGATTATTCTGAAACCTTCAACCCGATTATTTAGCAGGCCACCATCCACCTAGTCTTCTCCATTGCGGTCTTGCGCAATTGGAAAATTCATCAACTTGATATTCATAATGCTTTTCTCAATGGTGTTCTTACTGAAAAGGTCTACATGAAACAACCTCCAGGTTTTGTTGACTCTACTCTCCCATCTCATGTGTGTAGATTGCACAAGTCATTATATGGTTTAAAACAAGCACCGCGAGCATGGTACACTCGTCTAAGTGATTTTTTGCTCTCCATTAGTTTTGTTGCCTCCAAGGTTGACACCTCCTTATTTATTTTGTCTAATGGCACTAACATCTTCCATCTTCTAGTGTATGTTGATGATATCCTGCTTATGGGTAGCAACTTTGCTATTCTTCATCGCCTAATACAGTTACTCAGCTTTGAATTCAAGCTTCATGACTTAGGCGCAGTTCACTACTTTTTGGGTATTGAGGTTCAGTCTACAGGTATGGGTTTAATGCTTCGTCAGCACAAATATATTCTTGACATCCTCACTCAAGTTGGTTTGACCTCGTTCAAACCCTGTGACACTCCAGTGTCTCTTTCAAAAGTTATTATATTGTCGGATACTTCATTTTCTGATCCTACACGTTTTCGTCAAATCATGGGTGCTCTTCAGTATCTTACCTTCACCCGCTCAGATATATGCTTTGCAGTTAACAGAGTCTATCAGTTTATGCATGCTCCTACAGACTCTCATTGGGCCATTATTAAGCATATTTTACGCTATCTCAAAGGTACGACATCTTATGGTTTCCATACCACTAGCGGTTCCTCTTTCGCTCTCTATGGTTTTACAGATGTCAATTAAGCTGGTAGTATTGATGATCGCAAGTCTACGGGTGGCTACCTTGTCTTCTTTATCCAGACCCCGATTTCATGGAAATCAGGAAAGCAACGCACAATTGCTCACTTATCTACTGAAGCTGAATGTAAAGCTTTAGTAGATGGTACTGCTGAGGTCACTCAACTTCAATATCTGTTAACAGATCTACAGGTTCCCTCCGTCTCTACTCCTACCATTTAGTGTGATAACCTTGGCGCAACCTATTTCTCCGCAAATCCTATTTTTCATGCTCGTACTAAGCATGTTCATGTAGATTATCACTTTGTCCACGATCGGGTTTCAAAAAAACAGATTTAGATTCACTTTATCCCTTCTCAGGATCAACTTGTCGATGTTTTCACCAAATTGCTTTCTGTTGCGTCCTTTACTGCTTTTTTATTCAAGTTTTGGGTCGATCCTCCACCCTCAACTTGAGGGAGCATATTATAGAATGTATAGCATGTATATATATGAATAGAAAATTAATGTAGGATTATTCATATATTGTAATCCCTATAGTTACTGTTGTGTTCTGCTATATATATATAAATAAGAAAGGATGGTTAAGGCACAAGCTAGGCCATTTTATTATTCTCAACTATGTGGTACAATGTCAAGTGATTGAAGAGTGTATTTAATAGGAAGGCACCAAAGTCAAATACAAAAGGATCCAACAACTATCAAGTATTTTACTTTCAAGAGGAAAGTTAAAAAAATAAAATAAGAAACATAAAAATTGGGCGAAATATAAAGATCAAGTCTCGTCGCAACATAATAAAACGTAAAAAACAACCATAGACATTAATTTTAGACGCAATATTACAAGATTGAAAGAGAAAATGGCAACAACTTTGTTAGAAAGGTATAGTTATCTATTAGAAAATTGTATGTGCATATTTTTAAAGAGATGAATTGGTTTCCACATCTGTATTAAATCTGCTTATACAAAACTTTACATATAAAGATGTAAACTATCTTCAATTTAAAAACTAGACTAATGAATTAGCAGTGTGTGTGTGTATCCAACAACTAATAATTACACAATAATTACATAGTGTACATCCTCCAAATTTAATATTTAAAAATTATATTTATATTGTATGTGTTTCACATGACTTGATTCTATTCGTGTATATATATAGACGTCTGACAAGGATATTATGACATGAATTTTCTTTTATTATGATTGCTTTTCTTTTAAAATCCTTACGGTAAGAATTTTCTTTTCTTGTTAGAGCTTTTTCTTTTCCAATCCTTTTGTCTTTTGCACTTTTTTTAGCATTTGTCTCTTCTCGTGTTACACGCATATATAAGGATTAACATATATGATTTGTAGGTTTGTTTAACTGAAGTAATCATATCTATGATCTTTGTTAATCATATTAACATGTCTCGAAGAAAATTGAACAAAAAATGATTTAATTCTCACTTTATAGTGGTTGTTCAAGCATTCCCTCATCAGGAGATTTACACTATTCTGTAAGCTTGGAAACTAATATCAAAGCAGCATCATTACGTTGGTTACGATGGTTAAGGGAGTGTATTTCATCTTTAACTATAAATATTTAATTTCAAATGATGTCATAAAAAATAAACTTCCTATAAATTCGTCTAGTTATTCAGTTGTTGGATTCTATTTTTAACCAGACTAAATGAATTTATTTTATGTTAATATATGAATTCCAAATAAAAAAGTACCACATATAAATAAAATCAAAACAGAAAAAAGAAAAGAAAAAATTAAAATTTCTAAGAAAATTTAGTTAGGAGAAAATATTTTATTTAAAATTCATAATTGCGAGACACTTTACACGATAAGATTTTGTTATAATGTCTCAATTGACAAATAAATTAGTTCAAAGATCTAGGTGACAGTCAAAATATATACGTGTGTTATTGTTTTTTTTTTTTTTAATATAAGCCGTGCCTTTAAAAATGTCAGGCTATCATGTTAGTGTATGGTTTGACCGATTTAGTGGGGGAAAATAAGTATTAAATGCTCCTGAAAAGTAGCCACTCGAGTAACCTTTTAAAAAAATGATAAATATTAATCAAATTTAATATTTAAAAATTATATTTTATATTGTATGTGTTTCACATGACTTGATTCTATTCGTGTATATATATAGACGTCTGACAAGGATATTATGACATGAATTTTCTTTTATTATGATTGCTTTTCTTTTAAAATCCTTACGGTAAGAATTTTCTTTTCTTGTTAGAGCTTTTTCTTTTCCAATCCTTTTGTCTTTTGCACTTTTTTAGCATTTGTCTCTTCTCGTGTTACACACATATATAAGGATTAACATATATGATTTGTATGTTTAACCGAAGTAATCATATCTATCTTTTTTTTAATCTTATTAACATGTCTTGGAGAAAATTGAACAAGAAATGATTTAATTCTCACTTTGTAGTGGTTGTTCAAGCATTCCCTCATCAGGAGATTTACACTATTTTATTATGACACTTTACACGACAAGCTTTTGTAATAATATGTCTCAATTGACATATAAATTAGTTCAAAGATATAGTGTGTGTCTTTTTTATCTAAATCTTGCCTCTAAAAAATTTATAAGTAAGAAGAATATAACAGAATGCACAGAAAATTATCGAAAACTGGTTGAGAAAGATCAAAATATACAAGATTGAAAATTTTGATAGTGTATTTTCGACTAATGAAGGCTCTGTCAGGAAAAAAAATCAATTAATTTGAGGTGGGAAACTCAAAATTGGATGTTCAAGTAGCCAGTTGAAATTTTGTGAAGATTTAATTGAATTTATTGAGGACTTAATAGCAAAAAAAAATATTTTTAAAGTCAATTTAGGCTTTAATTTGAAGAAATTAAAGTTTGGAGGTCAAATTGAAATTATTAAGAGTTAATTTGGTTAAATCAGAAGCTTAATTGGATAAATATTAAATCACATGTCGTTCAAACTTAATGAAGAGAAGCTAAGTGACATGTCGTTCATCAGCTGGGCATCTTTGTTTTGACAATTTTAGCTTATTGAGTTGGCAACTTCAAATGAATGAAGGCGGAGCTACAAACCTCCAAATTAAAAAAGGTTGGATCCAAATGAAAGGTGTGGACCCCATCTACCAAATCCAGGTGGTCTCAGGTGACAATGACATTATAATTGCTCCAAGATGGCCTCGAAAGCGGGCAACTCAACCAACCCTAATAGTGAAACCACTATGCAAAAACTAATTTGTTTATCATGTGTTCACACCTAAAAGCTTCGTAATGGGTTCTCATTAAAGGTTTACAACCCTTTCCTCAAGATCAAGAGGTCAGAAATTGATTCAAAACCTCTCAAAACCCTATAAATACTCTCTTAAAATCAAAGCTAAAATGGGGGAAAAGAGGAAAGAGGAGAAAAAAAAAAGTAGAAATATTAATAAGAAACATAAGTGTAAAGGTCTAGGAACCTAATACAACTATTCTCTAAGCTTTGAAAGAATAGCAAGTTTGTGAGAGGCAAAATTAAGTTTTCAAAGAAAAACAAGAGAAAGAGTAGATGTTCTAGATATTTTTTTTATCCAAAAGCAAGCTCTTGTGGCCAGCTTGTGGTGTTTTTTTATTATTTTTTTTGTTTTATGTTTATTTTTTACAAGCATATAAAAGAGGTTTGGAATGTTTGATATGTGATGTTTCATTCACTTCTTTATTACTATGTTTTTTTATTTAATGATGTTCTTTTCAAATCTTTTTATGTTTTTGATATATTAAAGTTGTTGTTTAAGTTTTTGTTTAGCTTAAGCTATGCATGTTAAAGTAAGGGTGTTTATCTTGGGTTTGTTAGGTCTATTCATGCACAAAATGGATTTATAAAACCAATTTTGAATTCATGTTACATGAACATGGAGGCTGTTTTAAGTTGGTAGATTTTGGATTTGGTATCTTATGCTTAATTTTTAGGTTTTGATTTTATTTGTTAGTTTTTTAGATTCAAACATTATTTTGTATGGTAGTGTGACTTTTTCGGATAAAGAACGCACATTTTAAAAGCAAAAAATGCCCATTTTATGGGCTAGATAATGGTAGGGTAGTGCTAGGTTTCTTGGCATATTCTTCGTGTTCTTAAGAGGAACATTGTCTTAACCCCATGATTTGGAATCATTTTTGGTCTATTTATATGCATAGAACCCTTTGTTATGTATGATTAGTAGATAATTTAGGGTTTATTTGCATCAATAACATGTTTTTAATAGGTTTTAATTAATCCTAGAGTTTTGATTTTAAACCGATACCTATTTTGACAATGTCATAACCCATTTTTTGGTTCTTCCACCAAATTTACCCTTTTTCCTCGAAAAATCAAAAACAAAAAGCAATAATAACAAAAATAAAACTGGCAATTTGGAAAAAGCTACCAAAGGAAGGTTCCAGATATATATATAAAAGAATCAAGTTGGAGTTTTGGATGAAATTGAGAGCCTAATCATACCACATACCCAAGACTGAAGAAACTATGCAGATTCAAAGTCAAATTAATTGATTATTTGATAAATATGTATAGAAATTAAGTCCATAGACATAATTAGATTTTTAATATGCCAATTTGATTTAATCATTGGCCAAATTAAAAGTTTAATTATATTTAAGAATTAATTTAGGTCAAATTAAAAGATTTAATTAGGTGCAAAGACTTAATTATACTTTTAATGAGTCAAATTAATTTTATTAGAAACTTAATTAATTGGTGAAAAATTAAGTTTTGGAGCCCAATTTGGGCTTAGTTGAGAATATTAGAATTTTAGATGACCAAACTTAGTTTTTAGAAAGTCAATTGATTGAAATCGAGGATAAATTTGCACGAAAAACAAAGTTTTGGGTCAATTATGAGTTAAATTGAAGAAATTCACAACCAAGAAACTTTTTTGAAAAAAACACTCTAAAGTTCGAGAACTTAATTTGGTTGAAGACAAGGGTGAAATCGAAGAAATGAAAAATTTAATGGTCAATTAAGGGTTAATTTGCATAAAACCCTAAATCAATGACCACAATGAAAAAGGCATTTAAATTCAGGGTTGACTTTGAAGTTCAACAAGGGTAAAATAGCATAAAATTAAAAGTTCAAGGTAAATTAGGGATCGAATTAAAAGAAATCTAAAATTGAAGGACTAAATTGAATTTTAGTCAAATCTCTAATTAATACCCTAAAAAGCTAAAACAACATCATTTTATTTAAATGAAACAACACATTTTTACTAAAGTAGTGTCATTTTGACCAAACAAAAACAAAGAGAGAGAGAGAGAGAGAGAGAGAGAGAGAGAACCAGACTACTTTCGTCTGGTTACTATTTATTATTCCCTACCTTTTTACCTAAAAAGGCTGCTCATGTGACTACTTTTTCAGAGCTTTTAATACTTCATTTCTCAATGATGGCCTAACATTGTACCATACCCGAACGTAATTCTTATTAGCTAATTCCCCTGCAGCCTCCATGACAATACACTGAAAAGGCCAACCCGACCAGCCTTAGCAACTTAATTTTTCACAGATCTTGATGACACCTTTGAGCCTACAGTTGGGATCCTTCCCAATTGAATCAAGAGCCAAGATTGATCCCTAATAAAGATGACATTTCTCTTCCACCCCCTATAATTATGAGTGGAATTCAAGCATTGAGGGATAAGAAACTGAAGTGCAAAGTAGGCAAAAAATCAATCTTCCTAGTTTTTTCTTCATCTGCCAACCCTATTCTTCTCTTTCTCCGCCATGTTTTCGCCTCCATCGTTGCCACCAAACTCACGTCAGCCATCCCAACACAACCACCAACCAACCATCTCCATGCCAGGTAACCATCTCCACCCCCCCATGGTTCTTCTTCTTCTTCTTATTCTTCTATAAGTAACACATGTAGAACGTGAATTATAATTCACGTTCTGCTATTTACAATGCAACTTAGTCACTAGGTTCGGCCAATAACTAAGTTGTGTTGGGCTAGACACATTTCAAACCAACTTAGATGGATGGGCTAAGTTCAACCCAATATATAAAAAAAGATAAAAGAATGTTGGATCATTAATAAACCCAACCCAGTCTGGCCAAATAGGGCCTAGAATTTAGGCTTGGTCCAGCCCATACATTTAGAAATAATTTTTATATATATATATATATATTAAAAGACCATTTTGAAATTATTTATGAGTTTTGTCACACATTTTTTTGACAATTTTGTCTAATATCGGACAGTAAATTTACATTATAAGATACAAACCCAATATCAAAATATCTTATTTTTCCCTACAAAAAAATCAAATTTTCAAAAATGAACTTTATTTTTTTAAAAAAAAATATATGTTTTATTTTTGCACATATGACCAAATTTTAAAATTTTTCATGCATATTTCCTAAAAAAACAAAATTATATTTTTTATCATGTTTTCAAATACAAAACGGATATCATAACAAATTTTTTATTATCCATTCGAATTTGGTCAAAATTTTAAAAATCCCACAAAAATTAATTCGTATGAACTTCACAATGTAATGCATACTTACAATATTAATTTAAATGAATTGATAGCAATAAATATTAGGTATTAGATGTATCTAATTGTTGTTACTCATTTTTGGATCCCACGTGCTGGAGACGGTGTATACCTCTTTTAAACTGAGTGTAGGAGTTTAACTCATGTTTGCTGGAAGATTGACATAAGCAGAGAAAGAAATATGTTTTTCAAAACCTTGTTTGAGCTGTTTTCTACTCTCTTTATCCTTCCCCTTTGCTACCAAAATCGTCAGATTTTCTTAGATTGATTAGGAGTCTTCATAATGCTAAATTCGTTCCTTCTTTATCTAGTCTTTAAGGTTGGATAAACCCCTCAGAATTTGCACTAAAAAAACCAGTTCTGCTGGTGTCGTAATTTTTTTGTTCCAACTTAGGCTTTGATTTTGACTTGGTTTCGTACGATATCTGACCATCCTAACTATATTCTATCACTCATGAAGTGTTGAAAATTGACCTACAACTTTATTGGGTCCTAGGGATCATTATTCTTAGGGCAGACTCTCAGTTAGATTTGGATGCTCGGCATTGTCAGATTAAGAACCTTTGTGAACCACATTACTGTCAGATTCTGTTCTTTAAAATGATTTTATCTCACTTCGACTCCTTCATCAAAGTTGTAGTTCTGGATGCGTAGATGAATTTGAGCTTTTGAATCGCTTGATTTCAATATCAAAAGCACAATATATTCCCGTTTGAATATCTAACATGGAAGTAGAGATTTCTGTAGTGAGAAGGATCCTGACCCGAGTTTTGCACTAAAAAGTATATTTCCGTCACAAATTTTGTTGATTTTTTCTTAGGTCATACTCTTATTCATATAGGGATGCTCGGCATAGTCAGTTTTTGAATTAGATCAGGAGACCCTTTTTGACCAACCAAATTACTGTCAGATTCTGGTCTTGAAAACGATTTTATCTCACTTCGAATCCTTCATCAAAATTGTAGTCCTAGACATGTAGATGAATTTGGGTTTTTGAATTGCTTGATTTCAATATCATAAGCTTAAGATATTTCCATTTGAATATCTAATGTGAAAGCAAAGAATCCTGCCGCGAGAAGGGTTTAACCCAAGTTCGCAGGCTTGATTTGAAGGATTTTTTTGGACCAAGGAATGAATTAAAAGTGCTAAAATGAGGGATTTAATTGAGGAAGGATATTGGAAGCTGGAGAGGGGGTTGGATCATCATAAATGACAGGATTTCTACCACACCAAATAAGGGAAATCACATTTTTGTGCAGCTAGAATTCATAGGAAACAACAGCTTTTGACAACTGTAAAATGCCGTAAAGAGAAGAACCTCACCATCATCTAATGGCTGGGATTTTATCCCTAACATAGATGGTTGGGATGATATGTTGATGTTGGCAAGAAATCACTAGAATGAGCACATTATCAATGAGAATATTGTAGTTTCCTCATTTGTATTATTTGGATGCAAATTAGCTAAGATTTGCATCCTAGATTAATGCATTGAATCTTTCTTAATAAGAGCTGTTATAGAATTTATATATGCTGCCTCTGCTGACCTAAAGGAGGGAAGAAAAATGGGAAAAAAATAAGAAGGGAAGTAGGACAAAAAAGAGGAGAAAGGAAGGAAGAGTAACGAGAGAGAGAGAGAGCAGACAACAACACTGCTTAAACATAGAGGCAGGGGCGTGAACTAACCAGCATAACATGTTATCATCGCCATCTCCCTCATCATCTCCATCGAAAGGCAAGCAATAGGATAAGGAAAAGAGGGAGTAGCAAAAAAATTAAAAGAGAACAGAGGGAGCAGCAGATAAAACGCAGAGAACAGAAGGAGTTTCTGTTCGTTACTGTGAAAAGAAAAAAAGGAAAAAGAAAGCAGAATAGAAAAGGAGGGAAAGAGAAGAGAAGAAAACAGGAAGAAGCAAGGAAAAGAGGCCAAAACTAGCGTGGCCATTGTTTTTCTTCCGCCAGAACCAGTAGCCAGCGACAGGGTGCAACAACTGCAGTGCCATCTCCTTCGCCTGTTTCAGCACCAGGTAAGTCCATGCATTCTCTTTGCTTTGCATTTTAATTATATATGTTACTATGCATCCTTTTGTGGTTACTATTCAAGTGAATTATAATTCACTTGAACAGTTGTTTAAATTTTATGTCCGGCCGGGTCCCCTGCTGAGGCAAGTGACCCGGCCAGACTTAATGTTTTTTTTTCAAAAAAATAAAAGAAAGAAAAAGAGATTTATAATTTTCCAACATATTTATTTCAAGGTCTGAATTTTTTTATGTTGTAAAAAAAATATCAATCTCGTATTTAGAATACTCGGTTTTTGACGCAATGTGACAAATATACATATATATATATATATATATTAAAAGGTTTTTCTTGTGTGTTGCATACAGCCAATACCCTAACATGTTTTGAACGCTCTTTTTTTATGCAAAAAATATTGGAAGTTTTAAAAAAAAAATTTGCATGAATTTCTTAAACACAACAAAAATTATTTTCTTGCATTTTTTGGATTTTACAACATATTTGTAAAACTCCAAAGGGTATTGGCCAATATTCTAAAAAAAATAAAAAATCTCATTTTAGGGGGAATTCATCTATTATTCACTATTAATGTTTGGATAAAGAAATCCCAAAGGGATGAATGTCCAAAATATTATTAGAAATAACTTCTTATTATTCACTGTTAATATTTGGATAAAGAAACTCTAAGTGGTAAATATCCAAAATAATTTTCTAGGAATAATAAGTCATCACACATCCTTGAAAGAAGCCTTGATTATAATTGAGGACATTTTAATGTTTTACTCCACGGTTTACGAGCCATGAGAGTATAAAACACTAAGGCAAAAATGGGTTTTTAAAGCGCCCTAGATTTCTAAATTTTTGTCCCTCCTCCTTGTGATTTATGAGTCGCAAACTCTTCAAATACTAAGGGAAAAATAAGCCTTTAAAGCACATGGAATCTCCTTGGATTTCTATCTTAATAAATTTAGTTTGAATCAAATCTAGAAAAACTAATGGGATTAGAAAACACCAACACCATAGCAATTATAAAAGCAAACCAAAAACCAAGCAGCTTACCTTAGGTAGGGCGTACTAGGGGTGCTAATATCTTTCCTTTATGCAATCAGTCCCTTGCCTTAGAATCCCTAAAAGACTAGTTAGGTTTCCTAGTGACCAAAATATTAAGTGGCGACTCCTTTACACACAAAAAAAATAATCAAAATCAATTGAGGGTCGTCGTGGGGGTGCGACACTTATTATGATGCTAAAAAAATAAAAATCAAAAGAATAAGGACAAAATTGAAAAAACATATGTGACAAATTGTAATTGAAGGACTAAATTGAAAACAAACAAAACTTTTATAAAGGGCTAAGAAAAAAATTAGAAATCAAAAGAATAAAAATTAAATTGAGATAAAAAAGAAGGATCAACGTGTACTTTAAATTGAAACAAAAAAAAAAGGATCAATGTGTACTTTTGGAGGGAGGAGAGAGAGAGAAAAAAAAGTAAAAAAAAAATGGTTATCAATGACAAACCTCTTATCCATCATAGACATGTGCCTCTCCACGAGGAAGAGAACACAACAACACTTTCTTTGACACAACGAAATGGGTGGTTTGGCCATCGAAAGTCGTCACATGCGCCATCTAAAAAGCGAGAATGCCTTCCACTCGCTAATGCGTGGACAACATGGGCAACAACTTTATATGTTTAAAAATTAATTAATCTTATTAAAAATATTAAAATCTTAACTTCAAAAAAATTGAACAGAAACACCCAATAGTTTTATTTTTTTTTTTCCATTAACATGATAACTTAGCTATAAATTAAATTAAAATGTAAAAAAGAGTGAACAGATATTTTAAATGAAAAATTTTTTGACAATAGGCATACGAGTAAAATTAAAGGTAGCAGTTGATTGATGTTTTTTTAAAATTATATTTTGATAAAACGCACATTTACAAGGACTCTTTGATAGATTTTTCATAGGAAATTATATTTACGAAGTTGTATAAGTAATTTCTACCAAAAAAAAAAAGTAAAATCAAGATTAAGAGCGAATGGTGGAATATGTCGGCTTTGGGAGAGGAAAAACAAGCTCTTGTTTAAGTACGAATTTTAGACATGTTAATTGATCGAGAAACTCTTAGCTTTTTATTTTTATTTTTATTTCTTTTTCTTTTTCCTTTTCAATGCAATTCATCACTTCTTGATCCCTTAGGTTCCATCCATTTGCTTATGTAAAAAAAAGAAAAGGTTACATCCATGAGAATTGCGAGGGAATAGTCATGCATTTGCTTATGGAATAGTCATGGATAGTTTGATGGATGAATATAAAAATTACAAAATTAAGAGTTGAATTAGATTTAACAAAGAGTTCTAATGATCTTTCGATCAATTAGCTATTAGACAATATTGTGTGAGAACAATGTCAAGTGATTGAAGGGTGTATTTACAAGGCACCAACATCAAATACAAAAGAACCCAACAACTCTCCAGTGCTTTACTTTCAAGAAGAAAGCTTAAAAAAAATCAGAAACATAAAAATTGGACTTAATATATAAGATTACATGTCACAGCAACATAATAGGAAATAAAAAATAAATTATATAGACTATTTACAAAACTACCATATAATAGAAGAGTACCCTTTTAATTTTCTCTTTCATTCACACTTTAAATATCTTAATGTTCCATGTTACAATATCTATTTTGAAGAAATTCTTAACCCCAATTATGAGTGAACCTTACAATTAAATTAGTCTTTAATATACTAATTAAACGTATTTTAAACCATTTTTTTAGCAAATTAAAGACTTGGGAAAAAATTTAAACCAGTATATTGCCTCTCGTACTACAAATTGCTACCTGGAAACTGCAATATTGAACAGTCTGCCATTAGCAAGCTATCAGCATTTTGCGTTTAGGTTATCTGTTATCAATAAACGACAAATCACAATTTCTCTTTACCAAGCTTTTCGTGAAATCAAATTAGACACAACAGCCATAGTGAATGAAGAACATGCAAAATTTTGCACAAACTCATGGCCTGGCAAGCACCAAATCTGCTAAAGCACCAAAACTTATTTCCAACAAGCTCCAAAACTGCTAAAGATAAACCACAATTGGGGAAAGAGAAAAACGTAGGAAAGTAAAAAGGAGAAATTTCCTCAAAGCACAACTGTTTCATTCTCTGGGGTCCAATCATCGTCGTTTATGTTCATGGTTCATTAACCTACACCATTACCCTAGTATCTCAGGTTAAGCGTTTTTACAAACCTGAACCTGACAACGTATTCTTTTGGGTCCATGCAATTTTAGGCTTCTATTATATTCGCCAACATTTACAAAAATATACTTTGGATTATAGCACTTAGAGCAGAAAAAGCTACATCTAACCTTCAAAACCATGGTTTCGAATTCTATAGTAACGAGAAAAAATTTCTTGAGAAATAAACAAGAAACATGGTGAAATTTATGGTTTAGTAAATCATACCTCTATTTAGTGTACTTCTAGTACGCCATCTTGTTATTATGATCACAATCATACATTTTTGCAAGGTCTTGGTCTAATCTATACATGTAAATCGCCTTCACTCACCTCTCTATCCGTCACTTAGCCCAGGTCGGTGAAACAAATTTCTCTCACAGAGAAGACACAGAGAGCAGAGGCGTAAGGCAGCACGGGGGACAGAGAGAAGAACGAAATCACAGGGAGAGGAGAGTCAGAGAGCAGAGGAGTAAGGAAGCACGGGTGAGAACCAGAGAAAGCTTGGATCCAACCAACCCGCAGCACCAGGACCCTTACCATCATAATCTTCGTCCAGAGCAGGGGAATTCGAAAGCAAGAGAAGAGCTTCACCCTCCAACAGACCAGGCAAGCGGCTCTTGCTTCTTCTATCGTTGCAATCCTTTGTATGGGATCCTTGTTTCTTCTGGTTTCCCATCTCAAGATTAAAAAAAGTTTCCTGCCGTGAGAAGGATTAAGGTCTTCTGGGTGGAGGTTTTTGGTGATGACAGTTGATGATCTGAGGTTGTCTTTCGTTTTCTACCTCATCGAGTCTCCACAAATCAATCTCCAGACCAGATCTTGGCTATAGATTAACATCCTAAGCCATTGCAATTGCTCAACGTGCTTTAGATCTTCAAATCACAACAGTGTCAACGATGAACAGCAACAAACCGGTAAACCAGACCAGCCTCCCCTTCACAAACAAGACCCACCGTTTCCACCTCCCCTAAGACCATCACTCATTTTCCTTCCTTTTCCCACAGCCCGATCATCATCACACAGCCCTCATTTCTTCTTCCCTGATCTCCCCCACCCAACAGCCTAACAGCCAGCAACATCTCCACAGCCCCAACCCATTTCTAAAATACTAAAATCAACTGACTTGTGTTTCTCAACCAGACCAGATATACAATTAGAAAAACTCAAAAAATGCAGCCTGCATCCTCTGCACCCCTCACCAAAAACCACCCCCCAATGCCCGTCCTTGCATCATCAATCTTACACCCCCACAAAACTCCTTACCAACATCTTCAGACCCTACCTCAACCACCCGCAATACCATCTCCTCACCTAAATCCAACAGATTATCCTGTCATTTTTCCTTCAAACAAGGCCGCCTCCCCTGTCTTTCCATCTGAACCCCCCACAAAAACTTTTAGCCCGGCATCTCATGTCAGTACCCCTACTGGTACTGATCATCTAAAGCTGTTTTTTGAGAGATTCCCCTCGTGGGTGGAATATCAAGACATGAAAAAGACTTTCGGCAAGTTTGGCCGGGTTATCAAACTGTTTCTGTCCAAACGAAAAACAGTTCTTGGCCGACGCTTTGGTTTTGTGGACATACTATCACCACTGCCTGTGTTTGATATTTGTGACCAAGCTAGTAAAGTATGGTTCGATTCCTATAAATTGAGAGTGAACCCAGCTAAGCTTCAATCCTCTAAACCTCCCCTGACAACATCTCCTCCTAAACCCCTACCCAAACCTGCATCACCTCATAAACCTCAACTTATGTTTAGAGATAATAGATCCTTTGTTGAGGTACTCACATCTAAACCACAACAAATGGTCACAATGACAAGGAGAATGATACAGTACAACTCCATGGTTGAGGATCAGGAATGGTTGCATAGGAGCTTAGTGGGAAATATCTTGCCAAATGTGGATGTAGCAACACTGGAGGCAACGGTTTTAAAATCAAGTGTCAAAGCTATGAGCTTTTGTTTTTTGGGAGCTAGCCAGGTGATTATTACCTATGTGGATCAGTTAGCCTCAGTGCAAGAACAAAGGAATAAAGTATCTGTGCTGCATTCTCTATTCAGCAATCTTAGACAGTGGGAAACAAGGACTAGAGCATATGACAGATTTGCTTGGATCCATATTTGGTTTGCCAATTGAAGGGTGGAACAGAAACTGTATCAATATTTTGCTTCAGAGCTGGGGAAATATTGTAGGATACGACACTTCCTGTGTTAGTCAGGGGTCCATATTAGGTATTAGGGTTCTTATTCGAACCACAACGCTGGAACCTTTACATGATCAAGTGTTGCTTCAACTCGATGGAGTGCAAGTTGAGGTCAGTTTGAAAGAAATCAAAGGTGAGTTTATCCCCTCTCTCACAACAGTCAAACACTCTATGGATGTATCATTGTGTTCAACATCTGTGCTATCCGATGACGACGAAGATGATTTTTGTGAGGAAACTAATAGAGCAGCAACGACTCTCATAGAGACAAAACAAAAACCCGAATTTGAATCTGAATTCACCGGATTGTTGGGCACCCAAACTCAGATTGCCAGCACACTCACCTCGTCTGAAGTTTCACCGATGTACCTCTACCCAGAAATTACTGAAATTTGTAGACATGCAGGTTTATCTAATGAGAGTTCGTACGAAGTTGATAACCGATTAGCCTTGGTACCTTACGTATGTGTCGAGGTGGATTCAGTTGCATGCAGAGAGGTAGCTGTGCAACAAGTTTCTTGCTTTACTATTAAGGATGGGCTGGATCAACATATCGATTATGACAGTGGACTCCTACAGAATATGGGCCGTAAGAAACAGCAGAAATCTTCAAGCATAGGAATGGAAACCAATCGTGATTCAACAAGCATTAGGCCATCTTTTACAACCTTCATCACTCCTATTGCTGATCCATATGAGCTTAGTGATCTGGAAGTAGGAAACAGGAAATCCCACATAAAACACGTAAAAAAGCTCACACGCAGAACAAAATCTCTTAGGAGGAGGACATCACGTAAAATGGGAAAACACAACGGCAAGCAATCAGAGATAGTAATTGTTGAATATTCAGTTTCTGATAATGGGATAAAGAATAGAAATGCTATTATCAAAGCTGCTAAGGAATTGATTGGTGAGGATGAGGCAAGTAGTTCAAGATACAGACCCGACACCAATGCTGGTGATGAAGCAAATGAGCCTGCACATTCTGATAACTGGGCCGAAGCCACTGCTTGCTGGGAAGTTGGAAAAGCTATTCTCTAAGGGCATGACGATAGCACACTCATGACTTATACTCTGCAAGGATTCCTAGACCGAGAACAAGAAGAGTGGATCCTAAGGAAGAAGACGTGATTTGCTTCCGTAAATAGTCTGAAGGTATGGTCTCTGTAATCACTTCTATGGGTAGTATAATTGTATGGAATGCATGTGGATTAAGGGGCAGAGAAAAAAAGAGATGTTTGAGGAATCTTGGTAGAAAATTTAATCTTCATATCCTGGGTGTTTTGGAAACAAAATTGGAAACTTTGAATAATTTCACTATTACTGCTATATGGGCTCGTCATCCTAAGGCTTGGTATGCAGTTCCCTCATTAGGCCTTTCGGGGGGATGCATATGGAATCCGAATCAATTTTGTGTCTCTAGCTATTCTGTTGCTATGAATGGTCGTGTTTTGCATATCGAAGGCACCTTCACTCGATCCAATCTAGATTGCCTAGTCTCTTTTGTATATGCTCCGAATATTGGGATCCTGAAGAATGAACTGTGGACTTATCTTGTTACATTCAGGGATAGTGTTAGCAAGCCATGGTGTCTTGCGGGTGATTTTAATGAAACCTTATTTCCATCATATAGGAAAGGCGGCTCACAAATAACATCATCCATGACAAGATTTAAAAATTGCATTGATGGTTGTAATCTTATAGAGCTCCCCTTAAATGGGAGAAAATTTACATGGTCTCGAGGTAATGCAGCAAGCCGCATTGATAGAATATTTCTATCGGGGGATTGGTTGCAGGCTTTCCCATCCTCCACTTTATTTGGTCTCTCAAAATATTTATCCAATCATAGGCGTTTGCATTTGTTGCTAGACTCTACAAATTGGGGCCCGAAACCTTTTCGCTTCATGAATTGCTGGTGGCTTGCGTCTGATTTCAAGATTATGATTCAGAGCTTCTGGAGCTCAATCATGGTTTCCAAATCTGGTACAAGGAAAATGGTCCCAGCTCTAAAGATGTTGAAAGAGAGATGTTGGCAATGGAGTAAAGCTTCTGTGGGAAACATGAATAATAGAATTGAAGAACTGGAACTTGAAGCTGACTTAATGGATCGTCAAAATGAGTGCAGGGTCTTGACTGATGATGAACTGATTAGAAGTAAATCCATTGCCTCCCAGCTCAAAATCCTGTATAGAGCTCAAGAGTCTGCCTGGCATCAGAAGTCAAGAATTCAGTGGTGTAAGCTTGAAGATAAAAATACCCGATTCTTTCATTTAGCTGCAACAACAAGACAGAAAAAGAATCAGCTTGCATGCTTGGAGGTTGATGGAAAGATCCTATCTAAACCAATCAATGTGAAGGTAGTTGTCTTTCACTTTTTCCGCAACTTATACTCCCACCAGAACAGACCTAGAGCGTCATGTTCAAACCTGGAATTCTCAAGGCTGAAGCCTTCCTCCTCGGTTGCTCTTGAATTGCCATTTTCTATAGAAGAGATTACAACAGCTGTGTGGGATTGTGATGGAAATAAAGCTCTAGGTCCTGATGGTATTAACTTTCTTTTCATCAAGAAAGCATGGCACATTATAGGTGAGGACATTATCCGGATGGTTGATGAATTCTATCGAACTAATCTCCTCCTTGCAGGTATCAATAGCACCTTCGTTACTCTTATTCCAAAGATTAAAAGTGCTAACAAGCTATCGGATTTCAGACTTATTAATTTGGTGGGCAGCCTATACAAGATCTTCTCAAAGATTCTAGCAACTAGGTTGAAACATGTTATGCCAGAGGTCATCTCTCATCATCAAAATGCTTTCATCAAAGGGAGGCAAATTTTAGACAGCGTCTTGATTGCAAATGAGGTCCTTTCTTTCATCAAGAAGAAAAAGGGTAAAGTTTATCTTTTCAAACTAGATTTTCATAAAGCCTTTGATTCGGTGTTATGGGAATATATTAATGAAATCATGGCTAGTATGGGTTTTGGTAGTAGATGGCGAGGGTGGATTATGCAATGCATATCAATGGAAAAAATGTTTGTGCTTGTTAATAGGTCTCCCACGGAGGAATTCTGCTTAGCTAAAGGCCTGCGCCAAGGATACCCTCTCTCTCCGTTTCTCTTCAGCATTGCAGTCCAGGGATTGAGTTGTATGTTGCAGCGTGGCTGTGATTTGGGTTTGACTTCGGGTATAAACATCGATAATTCAGGGCTTGTCATATCTCACTTACAGTTTGCAAACGACACCCTTATGTTCAGTTCAGACTCTCTACATAGCATGCAGAACATTAAACGTATCCTATTATGCTTTGAACTTGTCTCAGGGCTGAAGGTCAATTTTTATAAAAGCAGTATTGTGGGTGTGGGTGTAGCAGCTCATACATGTAACTTCACGGCTCAGCTTCTCAGATGCAAGCAGGATCAGTTGCCTCTCATGTATCTTGGGCTCCCCATCGGTGGAAACTTGGGCAGAGCTACAATGTGGAATCCTATTTTGTGCAATATCAGTTGTCGGTTGGCTTCGTGGAAAGGCAGGTTCTTCTCTATTAGGGGTCGTTTGTGCTTGATTAAATCTGTACTCAGCAATCTCCCCATCTACTACCTATCTATGTTCCCCATGCCTGCTACGGTAGCCTCCAAAATTGATCAGAAACTTCGATCCTTCCTCTGGTCTGGAAATGCGGAAAGGCACAAAATATGCAATGTTAGCTGGGCAACTGTTACTCTTCCAAAACATGCAAGTGGTCTTGGGATTGGTTCTTTAAGGGACAAAAATACAGCTCTGCTCTTTAAATGGTTATGGAGGTTTGGGTTGGAGGAATCAAGTATGTGGAAGGATGTGATCAAAAGCATCCACAACACCAATTGCTCTAATCTGCTGCAGCAAGCTCCTATTCCAGGAACTGCAACTACATGGTCCTGGATTGTCAATCATTGTGTGAGAAAAAATAAGTTGCAGGATATTGTGAATGAGCAAACTTTGGTTCTTATCAGAAATGGCAAGAAAACTATGTTTTAGCTTGATTGATGGCTTAATAACCACTGTTTAGCAGATCACTTCCCTACTCTTTTCCAATTATCCAATGACAAAGCTGCCACCATTGCTAAGATGGGAATGTGGGAAGGGTATGAGTGGATTTGGTTTTTTTCATGGATACGTCCACTACGGGGGCGCAACATTGGCTTGCTTGATCAACTCTATGCAATCCTTTCGATAGTACTCATGGAAAAAGATGGAGAGGATAGACTAATTTGGAAGGACAATAATTCAGGAAGATTTTCAGTGAAATCTCTCTGCGGATTGTTGAGTCCAAAGCCTTCCACAAACAATGCCTTCTCATTTGCTGGAATTTGGAAAGGTATTGTCCCTCCTAAGGTAGAGATCTTTTGCTAGATGGCTATCATTAACAGACTCAACACCCGATGTATGTTGGTTCGAAGAGGTATCTTAGGTAGCTCGGAATCAAATTGCCCTATCTGCCTTGTTGAAGCAGAATCGGTAGACCATATTCTGTTGCACTGCCATAAGCATTGGCTCATTTGGTCCAAAATCATTAAGTTGTGGGGTTTAGTTTAGTGTTGCCCAAAGAGCTTCTCAGATATGTGGTCTCAATGGTCTTCCATGGTGCATGGTAATTTTCAGAGGAAGGCATGGTTGATGTTGTTCTTCTCAGTGGCATGGTCTCTTTGGCTCCTTCGAAATGATCTGATTTTCCATCAGAAGACACCAGACTATGACTCAATATTCTTTCTTATTATCACCCGTCTATGTCTATGGCTAAAAGCTATTCATTCAGATTTTCATTACTCCCCTACAAATCTGATCAGATCGGCAGATGGCTTGCTTCGGTGGTCCAATGCTCACTCTTTCAGGATTAATAATATATGGTCTCCTCCTATGATTAATAGCCTCAAATGGAATGTGGACAACTCTTCTCTTGGTAAGCCAGGCCCCTCTGGAATAGGTAGTGTGCTGTGAAATCATCATGGCCATCTGCTTGGTATGTTCTCTGTTCCAGTTGGTATTTTAGACTCTAATATTGCTGAGTTAAGGGCTATTGTCAAAGCCATTGAACTATCAACATCTAATTGCCTCTTACACCATCAACACCTTATCATTGAATCTGACTCTGTCAATGTTATTCGCTGGATGAATAATCCTCTCAGCCGTCCCTGGAAGCATCATAATTTGTTCTCCTTTGTCAATAGACTGAAAGCATATTTTGGTTCAATCATCTTCTCACATATCTTTCGTGAAAGTAATTGCATGGCAGATGGCTTGGCTAAACAAGGAGTGCGGAGATCAAGTGATTTTGTTTTTCTATGGCCTGGCTATTGTTTCTTCTCTTATTATGTCTTTGAGTAATTTATATTTTGTTTTGTAGAGGAATGTTTAGCTTCAGCTCATTCGGATGGATTTTATGTGATTTTCTTTGCTTTTGTTTATCTTAAGCTGCGCTTTATCCTATATATGGCTTTTTTCCATAGTATGATATTGTGTAGCTTCTGTACTATTCCCGTCAGACTTTGACGTTTAAATAATATACGCATCTTTCAAAAAAATCTATACATGTAAATCAAACATTTGCTGGAAGATATTCCAAGAAAGATATTGGATGGAGTACAATCTTGTCACCAAATCTTGTTCTCTGATTGATCATAATTTCTTGAAGGTATTGACAACTTGTGGCTCCTCAACCTGGCAATAACATTCAATAAAAGATCACACAAAGCTTCATGATTTGACTAGAAGTTAACACAACAACAAACAAGGAAACGTTCATCTAAAATCATCAATCAATCAGATGAATAACAAGGAAAACTGCTCAATCAAATGATATTAAGATACTATATCATATGGTTAGACATCTCTCATTCAATGCAAGCTATGTTTGCATGTGGTTTTCTAAATAATTGACAGAATATAGACTAACACAGTCCTTAATTTAAACTACAAAGTCGTAATTTATCAATGACACTAGAAATTTTACTAGGTTTCCTCTCACTTGGAAATTAAACAATGGTAAATGTGAACCTATGGGGCAAAATCTTCTCCCTCTGTTTTCCCTCGTGGTTGTTCCAAAAAAGAGAAAATGCATTGATTTTATATTTTCCTCTCCTTCATTTTCTTTCCTCCCAGCTTCTACTTCTCCCACACATAGTTTCCCTCAATCAAAATGTAGTTTTCTCTGAAAATCACTTGAGGTCCTTGAAATTCCACGTGCTGCATCCCACTTTTTTTTCTTCCTAGAAAAAATGGAATGAAATCAGGTTAAACCCCTCCTGTGAATTCAAATATGATTTTCCATGTTCTACTCAAATTATAACTTTTGTTAAATAAGCATAAAAAGCAATTCCACGTCTACTTGATCTGACCATTGCCAAACTCTAAACAATAATTAACATTTCAATGAAATGCATGTCAAGCATAATATAGTCACGGAAAAAGCTACAAAACAAAATGGTAGTCACCTTAGGATAAATGCTTGATTATGAAAAGCAGGTGGGAATGAAATCATACTGCTGGTGAAGATGTTTTTGCTTTCTGTATTGTCATCTAGACAATCCTTCTATGATGTTAACATTAGAAAACTCATCAAACGATCTCAACTTTTCAAGTATTAGTCCCTCCTGCTTGTCATCTAGGTATTAGGTGTAGTTAAGATTCAATACCATTCATTTAAGAGTTAAGATAACTATGGACGGATCAACATGAATACGCATCATGATCTGTAAAATGAACATACAGTAATCTTTATGTCATTTAAACAACAGAAAGAAAGAAATCCTTTGCTACTTTAAACAAGTGAAAGGACTATAGAAGCTTGGTGTTGGACAAAAATTGGCTCAAGTGGCCAAGCTCATGTACCAAGAAATTTTACAGAGAAACTTTCTATAGGATCTCCACCTACTCTTATATAGGCCTCTACAAAGAAGATGATACGCTAATATTCATCCTGGCAGATATTGATCAGTTAGTTTAAGTCAAAAGAATTTTAAGATGGTTTGCTCTGACTTCAGGCTATCATATAAACTTCCATAAAAGCTCCATTATTGATATCAATGTTGACGATCACTTGTGCTTGCGCTTGGCTACATCTATTTTCTGCATATCAGACTCCCTTCCAAGCAAATATCTCAGCATGCCACTAGGAGCCAATCCATCTCGTATCTCCACATGGAAGCCAGTGATAGAGAAGTGTCGTAAGAGACTTCATATGTGGAAAGGGAGATTACTAAGCAAGGCTGGTCTTCTATGTCTCATTAAAAGTGTCCTTAATTCCCTGCCTATATATTTTATGTCTGTATTCAAGATGCTGAAAGGGGTAGGTAAGCTTCTTTCATCCATCAAAAGATGTTTCTTGTGGTGTGGAAGTACCAAGCAAAGATCTTTCTGCAAGATCCAATGGAGACTAGTGATGCGCGATAAGAAATAAGAAGGCCTCGGTGTAGGCTCCCTTATATTGAAAAACAGAGCCCTGCCGCTATAGAAAGTAGAGCATAACGTGCGTGTGCGTGTGCATGTGTGTGGCTCAAAGACAGTTATGCCAGAATTCTCTCTTTTAGTTGGCAGGGCCAAAATGTTACCAGAGTAACATCAAATCCCCCATTTAACTAATTTAGAATACAAAAGAAATAGGAAAATCATGAATGATAACATTTCACTCCAAAACAGGGAGGAGAGGTGCAATGTTACCCTCCAAGCATGGAAGTTAAATGATTCCCTAGAAAAGTTGTCTTGTTAACCTGAGTCCCCAGTCACCACACAGTCAATTATGACCACTATGCTCTACTCTCTCTCCATTTACTATTGAACCAAAAGAGTATTTTACCTGCGAAGCATAGAAAATGTCCAGATATTACCCAAATCTTCATCATGATCTCCTTTGTTTGACTCACCCTACAAATAAGTTTCAGAAAACAGTGAGGCTTTAAATGAGTCATTTGCTTTATGACATAACATTGAACCCATATTTGATTTCCACATCACCTCATTGAGAATGTGAGACGAAACAACAGCATCCCATTCAGGATTCTTCGTATCCAAGAGGACCAAAACAATGTCAAATCTGCTCAATAATGGTCCCGAGAGTGCGGTGTTGCTTTTTGGAGGACTAGGAGACAGGATTTCGATCAAGATGGATTACATAGGAGCTGGTGGAGGATAAATCTTCCTTTTCCCCCCCAAGTCTACATCAAAAAAGGCATGTACTGAACAAGGGAAATGACAATGAAGAAGCAGACAGTTGTGGACAGTACTGAGTAAATAGCGAAGGAGTCGTTTCACCAATTTCTAGTGAACATCTGTGGGCTTGTGCATGAATTGTGAGAGATTGTTTACAAAGAAACAAACATCAAGCCGAGTGAGAGATAGGTACTAAAGGTTTCCTATTGTTGCACGGTAGGTGGTAGGATCAGCTAAAGGAACGCCTATGTCCAAGGTCAGTTTACAACCAAGAGGGAGCGGAGTAGGTATGGATTTTGCATAAGTCATATTAGTTCGAGAAGATCTAAAATGTATTTTTTATGGGAGAGAAGCACACCACCAACAGAATGAGGCTGGACTTCAATGCCCAGAAAGTATGTCAGAGAACCCAAGTCGTTTACTGAAAACCAAGCTGTTAAACATTTAAAGAATTGATTAATAGCTTGTTCATTATCCCCAGTAATAATGATGTCGTCAACATAGACCAACAGATAAATGAGATGAGAGTCATGATTGAAGATGGAAAGAGATGTATCGGCAAGGAGTTAAAAGAACCTGAAGTAGTCAAAAAAATTTGAAATTCATGATACCACGCACAAGACGCCTGCTTTAAGCCTTCAATAGCTTTTCTAAGCTTGCAAACAAACCCAACTTTTTTCTGGATCATGAAACCCTAAAAGTTGGACCATGTAGACATCTTCAGTAAGGGTGCCTTGAAGAAAGGCGTTGTTAATGTCTAGTTAGCGAAGCTTCCATCCATTGCTGACAACAATGTTGAGAACTAGTCTAACTATCATAGGTTTTTCCACGGGACTAAATGTCTTATGATAGTCCAGGCCAACACGCTGATGAAAATCTTTCACCACGAGTCTAGCTTTGTAACGACCCACAGTCCCATTTGAGGTTCTTTTAATCCTAAAAATCCACTTACAACAGCAGCAACATCATCTTCGCCCGTTTCAGCGCCAGGTAAGTTTCCATGCATTCTCTTCACTTTGCATTTTATTTACTTACCTACTGTGCATGCCTTTTGTGTTTACTGTTCAAGTGAATTATAATTCACTTGAACAGATAGCTGAGTTTTTTTTGTGCAGCCGAGTCACTTGCTTAGGCAAGTAAACCCACCCGGATGTACTGGTTTTATTTTTATTTTTTTTTTCAAAAAAAAGAGAGAGAGAGATTGATGATTTTTAAGGTCTGTATTTTTTTTTTTATAATAAAAAACATTATATCAATCTCGCATTTAGAATACTGGTTTTTTTTAATGCAAATACGGAAAATATACAAAAATATATAAAAAAAATGTTTTTTTTGTGTGTTGCATACGGCCAATATACCCTAACATGTTTTGAACCCTTTTTTTATATAAAAAAATATTGGAAGTTTTTTGAAAAATGTGTTTTCACATGGATTTCTTAAACACAAAAAATTATTTTCTTGCATTTTTGGATTTTACAACATGTTTGTAAAACTCCAAAGGGTGTTGGCCAATATTTCAAAAACTATAAAAATCTATATTTTGGGGGGAATTCATCTATTATTCACCACTAATGTTTGGATAAAGAAATCCTTAAAGGACGAATATCCAAAAATATTAGTGGGAGTAATAAATCCGCACACATCCTTGAAAGAAGCCTCGATTATAATCGAGGACATTCCAATTTTTTTACTCCAAGGTTTACGAGCCATGAGAGTATAAAACATTAAAAAATATATCTATATATAGGTTTTTTTTTTAGCGCCCTAGATTTCTAAGATTTTTGTCCCTCCTCCTTGCAATTTACGAGTCGCAAACTTTTGAAATACTAAGGGAAAAATGAGCTTTCAAAGCACATGGAATCTCCTTGGATTTCTATCCTAATAAATTTAGTTTTGAATCAAATCTAGAAAAACGGATGGGATTAGAAAACACCAACACTCTAGCAATTATAGCGCAAACCAAACACCAAGCAGCTTACCTTAGGTAGGGCGTACTAGGGGTGCTAATACATTCCCTTTACGCAACCAGTCCCTTGCCTTAAGAATCTCTGAAAAGACCAGTTAGGGTTCCTAATGACCAAAAATACTAGGTGGCGACTCCCATATATTCACAATATAAAACAAAAGACCCTGAAATAAATCGAAAGTCGCCGCTCCGCCGCGAGGGTGCGACAAAACTCATCAGTTATGACAGAACACCAATTTGGATTTTTAGTGGCATGGGCAAGGGTGGCAAGTTCTTGAGGTTTAGTGTTTAGTTTGGTAGTGAACGTGAGTTTTTTAATGGGTTTGTGAATGTTGTTTTTGGATTGGGTGGTCATAGGATGACAGGGGAGTGGTTCTGGTGGGTGGTGTTGCTGCTAAAGTTGGGGTGGGCGGTGTAGGGATAGGAGTGGAGGAAGAAGGCAGAGAAGATATGTTCGAAAGGTTTTCTAGATCTGGTGATGTAGGAAGGACCACTAGCAGGGGAGATGTTGGGGTGAGAGTCCCCACATCAGGTGCAGCTGCAAAAGAATGTGTAGAAGATGCAGAATGGATGCTAGAATGGTGATAACTAGTGAAATCCACATGTTAACTACTGTAGATTCCCATTAAGACTCTTGTTTATCTAAAGAATGATATTGAAAAATATGCTCGATAAAAGAAACATGCCTAGACACAATAATTTTATAGAACTCGGGTTCAAAACAGAAATAAGCACTTTGTGACAAAGAATATCCTAGGAAAATGCATGGTTTAGATCTGGGGTCTAACTTATGTGCAGTGTAAAGGCGAAGCCAAGGATAACATAAACATCCAAAACTATGAAGTTTTTCAAAATTTAGGGAATGTTGAAAAATAAGTGCATAAGGTGAAAGATTTTGTAACGTCGTAGTAGGCATGCGATTAATGAGATAGATCACGGTAGCAAAAACACAAGACAAAAAAAACATGGTAGGGATGCATGAGTTAAAAGCAAGAGGTCTGTTTCCACAATATGTTTATTACGGTGTTCAGCAAAACCATTGTGTTCAGGAGTTTATGGTGTTGTCAGATGAGATATTTCATGCATAACAAAGAACTTTGTTAACACAATATATTCACCCCCATTGTCAAAATACAGAGTCAGAATGTTTCTCTTGAAATAATTTTTCAATATTGCTTTAAAAGCGAATGAAAGTTGTTTTGATGTCAGATTTTTTCTTTAGCGGATAAAACCATATGTATTTAGTGAAGTAATCCACAAAAATATCATAATACTTAAAACCATCAACAAATGGAAGAGGTAAGGTCCATACATCAAAAAATATTAATTCAGGAGGTTTGTGAGAAATCAAAGTGGAGATAAAAAATGGTAACTTGTGACTCTTATTATAGGGACACGCATTGCAGACAAAGTCTTTAGACACTGAAGACGAATCTAAATTATGCTTAGTCAAAATTGTTTTTAAAACAGAAAAAGCTGAATGACCTAATCAAAAATGCCAATTTATTGGAGCGAGTTTGAGACTCGAAAAAGCATGAGGAGTGACAATGCACGACCAGTTGTACACACCTTCTTTGGTTTTACCCTTTACACGAATTTCCCCTGTCAACAAGTCCTTCACAAGAAAACACCAGGGTAAGAACTCAATAGAGACATTATTATCAACTCAGGTATGGCCTTGATGGAGGTCGGTTGCTATTGGTTGTGTTGTGGGAGGCCACAAACTGATTTTGTCCTGGGTAGCAGTGCTGTTGGTCGATAGAGGAACGCCAATTTCCTCCCGAGTTTTTAGGTGTGGAGTGACCAACATTGGTGAAGGGATACCGACCACTGGTGTGATTGGTGGGATGCGTAGTAAGTGGAAAACAATTAACAAGCTTGTTGGTTTCATAGAGTCAGGCTACAAACATCAATAGTTTTTCATAAAGTTCATCAAAACTAATAGCATTCTCCCTGGCTTGCACTGCCCTTACCAATTCTTGGTAGCCATCACCTAGTTCTTCTAGGATTTTGTCCATCAAATCTTCATTGTCAACAGGCGCCCCTAGGACTGCAAGTTCATCAGCTATAGCCTTGACTGATTGCAGGAAGTCTGTAATACTAAGGGTGCCTTTGGTCAGCGATTTTAGATTGGCTTTTACTTGTTTGATGCAACCCCGAGATGGAGTTGTATATGTGGCAGCAAGGATGTTCCACACTTCGTGAGATGTTCTGGCTCGAGCAATAAATGGTATAATGGTTTGTGTAATGGATCTGATGATTGCGTTCAGAAGTAGATGGTCTTGACGTATCCAAGTGTGAGACTCTGGGTTTAAGGTTTAGGTGGTGATGTTGTTTGTGTTAGTGGTAAGTTATTGTGGTGGGCATGGCTTGGCGCCGTCTATATAGCCTTGCAATAGACAATAAAGAGTGTTTGAAATTGAAATCATCATTGTTGTAACCCATTTTTGGGTCCCCACAAAAAAAAAAAATACAAAAAAAAAAAACCAAACAGTGTCGTTTTTGACACTGTTCCTCTTCCCGCATGCTGGCTAGAGCCCCACACCAATGAATTACAGGCTGCTCCTAAAAAACCCGCCGCGCACCCTGCCGAAATCAAGGGAGCGGCGCCTTGTTGTCGTGCCCAATGGCCGACCAGCCGTCGCGTGACCCGCTCCCTGGCTCCACAGTGAAAAGCCACGCTCACTGGCTCTATAAATAGAGAGGGAACAGAAGGGAGAAAAGGGGGGAGAAAGAGGAAGACCGAGAGAGAGGGAACAGAAGAGGGGAAGAGAAGAGAAGGGAGAGACAGAGAGAAGAAAGCAGAAGAGAAGGGAGAGAGAGCGAAGAAGAAGAAGAAGCAGAGAAGAGAGTAAAACAGAGGAGAGAGAGAGAGGAAAACAGCACCGCCGGCCACCGCGAACAGCCAGTTCCGCCGCCACCCCTGCTGCATCAGCCGCTGCCAACATCAACACAGCTCCAGGTAACGTCCTACCTTTCCCGTCGTTTTTTATGCTTCAGTTCATGCAGAACGTTTACGTTCTGCAGAATTAATTAGCTAGTTACTGTGCTATGCACAGTAACTGGCTAATTAATTCACATTACTGTGCATTTGCTAATTAATTCTTTGGTCACTGTGTGTACAGTACCCCCGGTTACTATGTGCACAGTGACCAACCCATGCATTTGGGCCAGGTTCGGCCCAGCCCATGTATTTGGGCCTGACCCGGCCCATTTCAAAGAAAAAAAAATCAAAAATATTTGTTTCAGCATTTTATAATTTTTCCGCGTAGTTTTTATGTCATTTTGATTAATATTGGGTGGTATTTTTATGTTGTTAAAAATACAAAAAATCTGAATATTAAAATACCCAGTTTTCGTCAAAAAAACTTCCAAAAAATACAAAAAAATTGAAAAAAAAAAGAAAAAAAATGTTTTTGTGCATACGGCCAAGTGTCTCAAAGCTAAAAATTCATATTGTATTTTTTTTCATACACAAAAAAAATGTTTTAGCATGCATTCTGGCTTTAATAACCAGTTTATTAAAGTCAAGAGAATATTGGCCAATATTTCAAAAACAAACAAAATTTTTGTTTGGCTCTTAGTATCCGGGGTATGACTTTACACGTAATGCATATTCCGGATATTTAATTCTTTTTTTTTTTTAGACAATAGAACCTGGGGTATGACATTACATGTAATGCGTATTCCGAACAATAAAAAACCACAACACGACCTTAGATTTTATCAGACATTAAAACAATGCAGCTTACCTTAGGTAGGGCGTAGTTGGGGTGCTAATACCTTCCCTTTACGCAACCAGTCTCCGTACCCGATCTCTAAAGACCAGTTAAGGTTCCTAGTAACCAGAATACTAGGTGGCGACTCCCTGTCCATATTTTCACTTGTAGAGACAAGAATTTCCTTGTCTCTCCCTATTTGCCAAGAATAAATATTTTCCGTTTTTTCCTTGAGGGTGGACGATCGCCGCGCCGCCGCACACGTGCGACAGAATGGCGACTCCACTGGGGACTTTGTGGACTAAGCTTTGTTTTTGTCTGATGATTGTGTTTTATTGTTGTGGTTTGCGTGTTTATTTTTAAATATGCATTTTCTATATATTTGTTCATATTTAGTTGCGCGTCTTAATTTCTATACATATTTATCTCATGCATCACATAGTTACTTTTTTTAAAAAGCACACACAATCTTCAGGTTAGGAGGGGGACTAGCAGCTTACCTTACGACTTTTAGTCCAGGTTTAAGTTTGTATAAACCCCAACTCTTCATTGAGTGCTTAGACTGGTAATGGTTGGTACACGTACCATCTCATTGCCTACAAGCCCCCATATTGCCTCCACGAGGGCGATCACTGGGACAACGAGAGTCCCTTTTTTTAGAGACCAAATAGTAAACCTACCTTTTGTCTCACTTAAAAAGATTAGAACCAGCTTTTAGGATGTATGCTCCGTATACATTTTTTTGCATCCGAGCAAGCCCTTCTTGAAGCATCTTGAACTCCAGACTTATGGGTGACACAATGACCATCGCTCAGAAAATTTCATTGTAGAGTTTGTGCAAGAATCAAGATTCTTGTTTCATCATACGAGAGTTACGACCATGTTGTCACCCCTCGAAGGGCGAGTTCATCATATAGACTTCATGTTCATACATTTGTCATGCATGCACTTGAAAAGAAAGAAGATAGGTCCCTATGAATCTACAACACCCAATTTTGAGTGGAAAAAAACATTGGAGATAAAGAAGCGTGCTCGCTGCAACATCCATTTTTCAAAGAAGAGTTGGAGTCTCTGAACAAAAGCTTGACTCACCTCTAGCTTACTCGAGCATATATGGAGAAATGCCTCTGGTGAAGGTCCTTCCAATTGACCTATCATTTTTGTTCAAGCCCCAACAAAGACTCAACCTGAAGACATTGAGGGCCCACATGATCAAGAGCCTCAACACAATTTGAAGGGAAATTGCATCACCGTTGCAGAATGGAGCCTGTTCTTTCTCTGCCAAAATAACTACCTCAGTTTGATCATGTCTCCAAAAAAAACTTGATTTTTTTGTTTTCAACCTATTCTAGTTTTTGTTGGTAATTTGGCTAAAAAATTCCACAAGACTTTCCTTGTCCACTGAGCCTTTCTTGTTAATAAAATCATGTGTTTTGTTGTGTTCATCACATGCCTTCATTTTTGTTGTTTCATGCAAATAACACATTGAGCATAAGCTTTAAGCATGAAACCATCACGCCCAAAATCTTGTGGTGCATTTCCCTTTTCTTCCAAAAACTATGCATGATCGCATGTGAGGATTTTTGGGAATTCAAAGTTTAGTACAAAAACAGAAATCATGTTGACGTTTGTCCGAAACAAACGAGTTCTAGAAATTCAGGTGATTCTTTAGAGAGGTAACCATACACCTAGAAAAAAAAAAAAAAAAACATGAAGTGACTCCAAAAGCTGGGTTTTATTTGCATGAATAATGAGAAATCACATTGCATACTCGCATGAAAGCAAGGCTTACCGATCCTAAATGCATGCATTTGAGATGAAGAAAGGCTATCTTTGATAATCCTTTCACAAAGTTGAAATATATCATTTGCAGTCCCCTTTTGAGCCTAATACATTTTCTTGAAAAAATAACCTTGGCTAGGATCACACCCTACACTGGGGGGCAAGTGCAAAAAAGTCCATAATAATTGAAAGTGCTCAAATAACTCTTGGGGGCATAAAAAAGTCTTCAACAATGAAAGTGCCCAAACAATACTGGGGGGCATAAAAGAAAATTCTCAATGATCAAAGGTGCCCGTACAAAGCTAGGGGGGCATGAAGAAAAATCCAAAGGATCCAAAAATTTTAAGCAAAAAAACAAAGCAAATGCAATGATGCTCAAAATCAAATGAAGAAAACAAAAACAAAGAGAAAGAGCCCAAGCCCAATACTGGGGGGCACCGTGGACCATTTTACAAATCAATTACAAGGTCCAGGAATGTATGAACAAAAGAGTTTGGGATATAAGCACTTGTGATCCTTAGTCTTAAAGTCCCTTAAACACCTTTTGAGCCTACATATATCATTTTCTTCATAGCCAAAAGCCCAAGCCTACATTACGTGCCTAATCAAGCCCTTTCTGATCAAAGGCAAGCAATCTGGATAGGTAGGCAGTGCTTTCTCGTGCGGGTCAAATCATTATTCATGCAAATAAAATAAATGCTTTGAATCAATTCGGTTCTCAATAACCCTCAAATTGAAATTTCAACCTTTTGTGACCAACCAGATGTCACTTCATCTTTAAACCAAAAGCAAAAAGCTTTCATCACGTCAAGAAACCTGTCCATAGGAATCACTTGAATTTTTTAGAACAAGTTTATTTTGAACCAATATCAAAATCATTTTTGTGATTGGCATGACTTTGAAGTTCCAAAAATTTTGCATGAAAACATTTCATTGTACAAAAAAAAAAACCCAAACTTACTTTCACATATCCTCACCCCAAACTAAACCCAAGTTGAACACTTGGGGGGCATGATCAAGCTGGGGGGCAATCAAAAACACATGGTAGGGCTGGCTCCATGATTCCTGTTCTAAGGAAAATGACGGGCAAAATTGGTAACTCTACTTGTTGGGGTGAAGGACAAAGATGTATGATGACATCAAACCCTTCCCAGAGGTCAAGATCACAATATGTAACCCGAGTAAGCAAAAGTGGAAAAGCCATCGAAGTTTACTACCAACACTACAACTTTTGAGAGAAAACAAAGACACCATGAAGAAATGGGGGCCTATATTTCTCAGGTAAGTATACATGCATATCAATCATAATGCATTCTCTTGCAACATTCACAGATCAGTGTTTCAACATCATCCCTTCGGTAGTGCGTTTTCTAACCCTACCTCCTTTTGAGTGCGCCTTTGAGCCCTCACCTCCATTTTGAGTGCGCCTTTGAGCCCTCATCCCTTTGGTAGTGCGCTTTCTAACCCTACCTCCTTTTGAGTGCGCCTTTGAGCCCTCACCTCCATTTTGAGTGCGCCTTTGAGCCCTCATCCCTTGGGTAGTGCGTTTTCTAACCCTACCTCCTTTTGAGTGCGCCTTTGAGCCCTCACCTCCATTTTTGAGTGCACCTTTGAGCCCTCATCCCTTTGGTAGTGCGTTTTCTAACCCTACCTCTTTTTTAGTGCGGCTTTGAGCCCTCATCCCTTAGGTAGTGCGTTTTCTAACCCTACCTCCATTTTGAGTGCGCCTTTGAGCCCTCACCTCCATTTTGAGTGCGCCTTTGAGCCCTCATCCCTTAGGTAGTGGGTTTTCTAACCTTACCTCCATTTTGAGTGCGCCTTTGAGCCCTCACCTCCATTTTGAGTGCGCCTTTAAGCCCTCATCCCTTTGGTAGTGCGTTTTCTAACCCTACCTCTTTTTGAGTGCGCCTTTGAGCCCTCATCCCTTAGGTAGTGCGTTTTCTAACCCTACCTCCATTTTGAGTGCGCCTTTGAGCCCTCACCTCCATTTTTTAGTGCGCCTTTGAGCCCTCATCCCTTAGGTAGTGGGTTTTCTAACCCTACCTCCATTTTGAGTGCGCCTTTGAGCCCTCACCTCCATTTTGAGTGCGCCTTTAAGCCCTCATCCCTTTGGTAGTGCGTTTTCTAACCCTACCTCTTTTTGAGTGCGCCTTTGAGCCCTCATCCCTTAGGTAGTGCGTTTTCTAACCCTACCTCCATTTTGAGTGCGCCTTTGAGCCCTCACCTCCATTTTTTAGTGCGCCTTTGAGCCCTCATCCCTTTGATAGTGCTTTTTCTAACCCTACCTCCTTTTGAGTGCGCCTTTGAGCCCTCATCCCTTAGGTAGTGCGTTTTCTAACCCTACCTCCATTTTGAGTGCGCCTTTGAGCCCTCACCTCCATTTTGAGTGCGCCTTTGAGCCCTCATCCCTTAAGTAGTGCGTTTTCTAACCCTACCTCCTTTTAAGTGCACCTTTGAGCCCTCCTCCCTTAGGTAGTGCGTTTTCTAACCCTACCTCCTTTTAAGTGCACCTTTGAGCCCTCCTCCCTTTGGTAGTGCATTTTCTAACATTACCTCCTTTTGAGTGCGACTTTGAGCCCTCATCCCTTAGGTAGTGCATTTTCTAACCCTACCTCCTTTGGAGTGTGCCTTTGAGCCCTCAACTCATTCCAAGTGTACCTTTGAGCCCTCAAGTCCTTTTGAGTACGCCTTTACGCCCTCACCAACTTTTTTCTGGGTAGGTCACCCATTACAATGAGACCACACTTCACTTTCTTTCCTTTTTTTTTTTCGGGTTAAAGGGGATTGGCGAAAGGAATCTCAGTTTAGCCCAACCATACACAGGACTTTGGGTCCAGTTGAAGTTTTGGGTCAATCAAATTTTGAGACGACCAGTTTCGGAAGACCAATGTTATTTTTTCTTTACAACACTTACTATGCACAAATCTTTGCTCCGTAAGCATTGTAAAGAGGGGGGCAACTGTTGTAACCCATTTTTGGGTCCCCACAAAAAAAAAAATACAAAAAAAAAAAAACCAAACAGTGTCGTTTTGACACTGTTCCTCTTCCCGCATGCTGCTAGAGCCCCACACCAATGATTACAGGCTGCTCCTAAAAACCCGCCGCGCACCCTGCCGAAATCAAGGGAGCGGCGCCTTGTTGTCGTGCCCAATGGCCGACCAGCCGTCGCGTGACCCGCTCCCTGGCTCCACAGTGAAAAGCCACGCTCACTGGCTCTATAAATAGAGAGGGAACAGAAGGGAGAAAAGGGGGGAGAAAGAGGAAGACCGAGAGAGAGGGAACAGAAGAGGGGAAGAGAAGAGAAGGGAGAGACAGAGAGAAGAAAGCAGAAGAGAAGGGAGAGAGAGCGAAGAAGAAGAAGAAGCAGAGAAGAGAGTAAAACAGAGGAGAGAGAGAGAGGAAAACAGCACCGCCGGCCACCGCGAACAGCCAGTTCCGCCGCCACCCCTGCTGCATCAGCCGCTGCCAGCATCAACACAGCTCCAGGTAACGTCCTACCTTTCCCGTCGTTTTTTTTGCTTCAGTTCATGCAGAACGTTTACGTTCTGCAGAATTAATTAGCTAGTTACTGTGCTATGCACAGTAACTGGCTAATTAATTCACATTACTGTGCATTTGCTAATTAATTCTTTGGTCACTGTGTGTACAGTACCCCCGGTTACTATGTGCACAGTGACCAACCCATGCATTTGGGCCAGGTTCGGCCCAGCCCATGTATTTGGGCCTGACCCGGCCCATTTCAAAGAAAAAAAATCAAAAATATTTGTTTCAGCATTTTATAATTTTTCCGCGTAGTTTTTATGTCATTTTGATTAATATTGGGTGGTATTTTATGTTGTTAAAAATACAAAAATCTGATATTAAAATACCCAGTTTTCGTCAAAAAACTTCCAAAAATACAAAAAAATTGAAAAAAAAAGAAAAAAAATGTTTTTGTGCATACGGCCAAGTGTCTCAAAGCTAAAAATTCATATTGTATTTTTTTCATACACAAAAAAAATGTTTTAGCATGCATTCTGGCTTTAATAACCAGTTTATTAAAGTCAAGAGAATATTGGCCAATATTTCAAAAACAACAAAAATTTTTGTTTGGCTCTTAGTATCCGGGGTATGACTTTACACGTAATGCATATTCCGGATATTTAATTCTTTTTTTTTTTAGACAATAGAACCTGGGGTATGACATTACATGTAATGCGTATTCCGAACAATAAAAAACCACAACACGACCTTAGATTTTATCAGACATTAAAACAATGCAGCTTACCTTAGGTAGGGCGTAGTTGGGGTGCTAATACCTTCCCTTTACGCAACCAGTCTCCGTACCCGATCTCTAAAGACCAGTTAAGGTTCCTAGTAACCAGAATACTAGGTGGCGACTCCCTGTCCATATTTTCACTTGTAGAGACAAGAATTTCCTTGTCTCTCCCTATTTGCCAAGAATAAATATTTTCCGTTTTTTCCTTGAGGGTGGACGATCGCCGCGCCGCCGCACACGTGCGACAATCATGACAAGTAATTGGTGCTATTTAGTTTCAACGGAGCTTGAGTTGTGACATTAATGGTAACAAGAGTTGTGTTTTAGGAATCACTCATACAGTTTGTGAACAAAACTGACTTCCCTATTCACTAAATGAGGGTTTATTTATACTACAGAAACAACACAAAGACTAACCAATTACATCAATTAGAGTTCAACTCTACAACAACCTTATCACTTGCCTGAGACCTATTTTCCAGGAGGTTAGTTAGTATTTGTTTTACATATGGACACTTACTTATAGAACACGTGTATTCAATAATCAATGTGAACTCATTCGGTGTTAGTGTCTAGGATATTACAAGACCAATATTAATTTATGTAAACTGTAATTTCTTATAGTACTATATTTTATGATGAAACATAAAACATACAAATCACACCAATTCTTCACTCCACACAACAATCCAAGCAAATACAACACAAGCAAATTCACTCCAAAAGAGGGGAAAAAAGGCACAACACATGGGGACTTTTTTCTAGGAAACTCAAGGAGAGTCTTGTTTCCTAGTTATTTTAAGGTGTACATGAATTTATATCACTCCACACAACTCACAAACAAGCCTAGCAAGAAGTGCTGATACTAGCACTTCAGTTTTATTTTAATATTCCATAGCATCGTCAATTGCAGAAATCATGTCTTGAACATCAGCAACATTTCTATGAATCTGACTTACTTTGAAGAGCGAGCCTTCCTTATGTCTACCAATCTTTCCGCGAAGCTGCACAACATGAATCCAGAGGCAGCAATAAATATCCATGAAGAAGTTTGTATTGGTACGTGCTAAACAACTCATAAGAAATAAACCTAGACAAATTAAAAAATGTTAATCGTACTATGTAAGTATGTCTTCATTCTTTTCCACCAGATCTTCACCAATCTTCAAGAGACGTTTCAGGTTTTCATCACTTGAGTCGTCCAACGCGGCTTCAACATAACTCAGGTCAGCCTGATTGTGACCATAAGATATAAAGTTAGTTTAGTAGGAATTTTAAATTAAGGTTTCGTTTGATATTATTCTCATATATTAATTTAAATTATTTTTAATTTTTTTACTCATAAAAAAATCATAAAATTTTTATCATACACTATAAATCTTGGCTCGAGCAACCTTCAATTTTATTTTATTTTATTTTATTTTTCTTTTAAAATGGCATGGAGAAAAATATTTGATATAAAATGCTTACGTGAGAATATCCCAACTCATTCTATATCTTAAATGCAACTCAATGGTACCTGGATACGAAGATAGTTTTCACTTAATCCACGTGATTGAAAGATGCTGGACATGTACATCTCAATCATTTCATCTGCTGAACTCATAAGAATATCAAGCAATGGATTGGAATTGTCATTTTGCCAAAGCCAATTAAGGATCCCCCACTTGCTAGGATCTTCTCCAACCTCCAGCTTATCCTTTCCTTTTTGTTCTCCAGTTCCAAGGGACAGAAGAAGAATCTTACTGTAATCGACCTTCTTCTCTTTAATTACCTCACATACGGCTAGCAAAGACTGGTAAAATTATCACATATGAGTCAATTAATTAAATTAAGGCATTGTTATTTACTTATTTTTTTATGAACATCGAGCTAATAGGCAAAATATTTTCTCAATCCAGAATGATAGCTTCAAATTAAGGCATTGTTATTATCAAGTATCCAGCACTCAACCACCTAGAACCTATTTTAAATTAATAGAAACGTACCATATTCAATCCAAAAACGAGTAAATTATAAAATAGAAAAAAAAAAACTACATGTGATCTACAAGGACTAAATTATAACTTAAGAGGAAAAATTAATTAGTTTTAACAATCTACAAGGACTAAATTATAACTTAATCATCCAGAAACCCTAAAGAAGTGGATTACTGGTTCGCTTTTATCTACAAGCAAATTTCTTTCTTCATAGTTCATACCCCTAAACGAAATGGAATTCAGTACTAACATGTCTAATTCAACACAAATGCCTTTTTTCTATAGGGTAATAGCAGCTTACAGGATTATTGGCTGCTACACCACCATCAACTAAGTGGAATTCCTTGGCGCTGGCTGTCAAAAGATGAGGGGGGAAGTAACATGGTGCTGCTGACGTCGCAATGCATACATCAGACAATGGAGGATCCATTGACTCATCCCTTTTCGCCTATGAATTATTCATTAAAAATAATATGAGATAACCTTTGGATAAATATGTTAAAAATAATGGTACGAAATTATTAGAAAATCAAGAAGAATGACCTTCAAGGTAGAGAAGATGATTGGCCGAAAACGCTTGATGTCAAAAGTGGGAATTATCACATTAGTGATAGTCTCACTGATTACGAGTTCCTCTGCTAAGCGTTCCTTGACGGTCTCATGCAGATAGCAACCATCATATTTTGGTTGTAGGATAGACATAGCCATTTTACGGACTGGTTGAGGAATAATATCCACACGTATAATTTCCCTCAAGATATTATCCAAAATGTTTGTGCTGCTGCTGCTGGTGCTTATATTGCGTACGCTATAGTTTATCACAAGATAATACATCTTAGTTACATATGCATGCAGATGCATAATGGATTTTTTCTAGAGAAAAGGTTATTTTTTAAGGGATATTGTTTAACAGGAAAAAAACCATGTCATCTATTTTACTTACATGTTCTGTGCAACTTCAAGAGTACTTGGGTTTTGGGGCTTCGTCTTTGCTGCTTGATTATGGTGGCTTGCATCAGTTGACTCTTTTGAAAAGATATTCTTGCTATTTTCAATATAAAAACTAGTAATTTCTTTTGCAGTGAACAAAGGTCGCTTCATATGATCAGGAGCAGTAAGCATAGCTGTGATGAGCCCTCCTGTGCTTGTCCCAGCAATGAAGTCAAAATAGTCTGCAATCCTTACTTCCTTATCATTCTCCAACCCCTATATCAAAAGAAATAAAAATCATTCTAGCAATAGAAATTATGACGACTGCTACTTTTGAAGTCGTATATAGTGTGCATATATAAACATTATAATAAATCTAGTCCAACAGATGAACACACGAAGTGAATGTCTTCGGACATTATTCAAAAGACATTAGAGACCTCACCTATACTATGTAAAAATTTTATGTAACTTAAAAAATACATAAGAATTTCTTTCCTAAACAAAACACACACACAAACAAACACATACATAACACCTGTGTGCATATGTATAAGCATTGATCAACAAAACCTGGAGTATAGATTCAAGATAGCTAAGAACTTTGCTAGCAATGATGCCTCTCACTCCTCCACCGTCAATGCTAAGGACTGTGATAACTTCTTCATGAGGATCTGATTGTTTTGAACCTATGCCCCCTAAAATTTACCAAGATAGTAATAAAACAGCAGTGTCAGCAATATATTGATGATATGGATGATCAAATATATGTTTTAGTACATAGGTTTTGCTACAAAAGATGTTATAGATAGGAGAATATATGAAATTCTTGAGCATCAATTGAAAGCTTAGGTACTCACCCATAGTATGGAGATCAAACTGGAATTATTTTGATTGGTTAGTGGTTGCTACAAGCACTTGATGAGCAAGGACCGATTCTACCCCTTTTTATAGCAAAAAAAGGGTGATATACATTGATGGGACAAGATGAATGATTCTACCCGATAAAGAAAGTTCATAGACAAGTGGACCAACAAAGGTGCTTCATAAGCACCATGTCCATCTTGATCACTACGATTGATTGGTGATCGTAATTTCTTTTTGTTATCAAATATGAGTTTATTTATATTTTTTTAATATACCAATTCGTCAATTTTTTCCCCATCAAAATTAACAGCAACATTTATTATACGTAATAGCTTAGTTATAAATTAAATTAAATATCCTTCCTAAGAATTGTATTAAAAATTAATAAAGAACTAATAATTACACGGTGTACATCCTCCAAATTTAGTATTTATAAATTATATTTATAATGTATGTGTTTGACGTGACTTGATTCTATTCGTGTCTATATACAGACTTCTTACAAGAATATTATGACATGAATTTTCTTTTATTATGATTGCTTTTCTTTTTAAACCCTTACGGTAAGAATGTGCTTTTCTTGTTAAAGCTTTCTTTTTCTTTTCCAATCCTTTTGTCTTTTGCACTTTTTTATCATTTCTCTCTTCTCGTGGAACACACATATATAAGGATTAATTAACATAGATGATTTTTAGGTTTGTTTAACTGAAGTAATCATATCTATCTTTTTTTAATCATATTAATTAACATGTCTTGGAGAAAATCAAACAAAAAATTATTTAATTCTCAATTTATAGTGGTTGTTCAAGCATCCCCCCGTCAGGAGATTAATTACACTATTCTGTAAGCTTGGAAATAAACTAAATATCACAGCAACACCATTACCTTGGTGACGATGGTTAAGGGCGTCTATTTCATCTTTAACCATAAATATTTAATTTCAAATGATGGTATAGGAAATAAACTTCCTATAAATTCGTCTAGTTATTCAGTGGTTGGAGTCTATTTTTAACCAGACTAAAGGATTTTAATTTTATCTTAATATATGAATCTCAATTAAAAAAAAGTACCATGTATAAATAAAATGAAAACAAAAAAAATTATGAAAATTTAGTTACAAAGAAATATTTTATTTTAAATTTATAATTGTGTGACACTTTACACGATAAGATTTATACTATTTTATTATGACACTTTACACGATAAGATTTTGTAATAATGTCTCATTTTACTTAGATGATTTGTATAGTGGTTGTTCAAGCATACTCTCATCACGATATTTAAGCAACACCATATTCATTATATGTAGAGGATTATTCTAATATTATAATTCCTATAGTTATTACCGTGTTCTATTTTATATATATATATATATATATATATATATATATATATATATTATTAATTGTGTGACAATTTACACACAAAGATTTTGTAATAATATGTCATAATTGACATATATATTAGTTCAAAGATATAAGTGACAGTCAAAATATACAAACATACACATGCACATATCTATATATGTTTGTGTTATTTTTTTAAAAAAAATACATTATGTTTTTAAAAATGTCTAGTCATCATGTTGATATATGATTTGACCGGTTTAGTTGGGAAAAGAAGTATTAAATGCTCTTGAAAAGTAATTGCTTGAATAGATTTTTCAGATAAAAAAAAGAAGATGATGAACGATAACCGAAACAGCCTGGTTTTTGCTAAAGTTCAATTTAGTCCTTCAATTTTAAATTTTATTTAATTACACCCCTGATTGGCTTTAAACTTTTAATTTTGTGCAATATTGCCCCTAACTAACTTCAACATCACTCCTATATATCAATGCCTTTTTTTTTTTTGATTCATGATTTTGAATTTATGTAAATTGACCCTCAACTGACAATTAAACATTTAATTTTTTTTAATTTCGCCCCTGATTTCAATTAATTGGGCATCTATAGTTCAACACCTTTACAAAAAAGCCCTTAACTATGATTTTCTTTAATTTTATCTCAAATTGCCCTAAACTTTTGATTTTCTTCTAATTTCACATTTGATTTGAACCAATTGACTTTTAACAATTAAGCGGGTCCTCTAAAATTTCATCTTCTCAATTAAGCTCAAATTAGGATTCCAAACTTAATATTTCACCAATTAAATTTCTAATAACATTAATTTAACTCATTTAAAGTATAATTAAATCCTTGCACTTAATTAAATTCTTTAACTGGACCCAAATAAATTCTTAAATATAATTAAAATTTTAATTTGACCCATGATTAAATCAATTTGGCCTATTAAAAATCTAATTATGTCTCTAGGTTTAATTTTTATGCAAATTTGTTCAATAATAATTTAATTTAACATTGAATCTGCATTGTCTTTTCGATGTTTGGTACAATTAGACTCTCAATTCATCAAAAATTGCCGCCTTGATTCCTCCATAACACCAGTACCCCCCTTGTTGTTATTATTTTATTATTTTATTTTTATTTTGAAAAGAAAAAAGAGTAGATTTGGAGGGAATAACCCAAAATAAATTATGATCAAAATAATAAAGAAATTCAATTCCCCATATCACTTTGGTAAAGAAGAAAAGGTCGAGTTTATGTATGAATTTTAGGCTTGGTTCATCCTACTAGAATCAACATATAATGTTGTTAATGTACATATTTATGATACCACAAATATACAACTAACTCCAAATCCTCACTCCACACGAAAATCCAAGCAAAACTTGTTCAACAATACAAACATAAGAAAATTCACTCATGGAAAAGAAAAAAAGGCAAGAAAAGGAAAGTTCTTAGACAAGATGAATGATTCATTCATCTTGCCGCCTTGATCCATTGATAGGACAAGATGAATGATTCTAACCGAAAAAGAAAGTTCTTAGACAAGTGGACCAACAAAGGTGCTTCATGAACACCATGTCCATATTGGTCAATACAATTTGGTTGATAACGTAATTTCTTTTTTTATATAAAATATGAGTTTATTTATATTTTTTTAATATACAGCAATTCGTTAGATTTTTTTCCATCAAAATTAACAGCAGCAATTATTATACGTAATAGCTTAGTTATAAATTAAATTAAATATCCTTCCCAAGAATATGTAAAAAGAGCGAACGGATATTTTAAATGAAAAACAAATTGATAATAAGCATATTCACCATGTCAGCTAGTCATGAGACCAATCTCTGCTGCTTCGAATATTATGACACGAATTTTCTTTTATTATGATTGCTTTTCTTTTTAACTCCTTACGGTAAGAATGTGCTTTTCTTGTTAAAGTTTTTTCTTTCCAATCCTTGTGTCTTCTGCACTTTTTTATCATTTGTTTCTTCTCGTGTTACACACATAAATAAGGATTAACAAATATGATTTGTAGGTTTGTTTAAGTGAAGTAATCATATCTATGATCTTTGTTAATCATATTAATTAACATGTCTTGGAGAAAATGGAACAAAAAATGATTTAATTCTCACTTTATAGTGGTTGTTCAAGCGTTCCCTCATCAGGAGATTTACACTATCCTGTAAGCTTGGAAACTAATATCGAAGCAACACCATTACCTTGGTGACGATGCTTAAGGGAGTGTATTTCATCTTTAACTATAAATATTTAATTTCAAATGATGGTATAGAAAATAAAGTTCCTATAAATTCGTCTAGTTATTCAGTGGTTGGAGTCTATCAATTCAAAAAAGTACCACATATAAATAAAAGAAAAGAAAAATTAAAATTAATTTCTATGAAAATTTAGTTACGCTGAAATATTTTATTTTAATTTTATAATTGTGTGACACTTTATACGATAAGATTGTTTAATAATTAACATGTCTCCATTGACATAAATTAGTTCAAAGATATATGTGAGAGTCAAAATATATGTCTGTGTTGGTTTTTTTTTAATCTAAATCATGCCTCTAATTAAAAAAGCTAATGTTTATTCCGATCAATAAAGTATTCAATGTTGATTAATCATACAACATTGTCAATTATATATATATATATATATATATATATATATATATATATATATAGAAGAATCATGTTGGAGTTTTGGATAAAATTAAGAGTTTAATTATACCTCGTTATACCCAAGACCATAAAAACTAAGATTTAATTGATTATAGGATGAATCTACATAAAAAAAAAAAAAAAATTATAGCCGTGGTTATAATTAGATTTTTAATAAACCAATTTGATTTAATCATTGACTAAATTAAAAGTTTAATTATGTTTAAAAATTAATTTGGATCAAATTAAAAGATTTAATTAGGTGCAAGGACTTAATTATACTTTTAATAGGTAAATTAATTTTATTAGACTTAATTAGTAAAAAATTAAGTTTTTAAAGCTCAATTTGGGTTTAATCGAGAAGATTAGAATTTTTAGAGGACAAAACTTAGTTTTTACAAAGTTGATTGAAATCAAGGGTAAATTTGCAAGAAAAACAAAGTTTTAGATCAATTAGAGGTTAAATTGAAGAAATTCACAGTCAATGATTTTTTTAGAAAGGACACTAAAGTTCATAGACTTAATTCTATTGAAGAGAAGGGTAAAATTGAAGAAATTAAATGTTTAATGGTCAATTAAGGATTAATTTGCATAAATCCAAAACCATGCACCACAAGGTATATTAATCTATACATATAAATCAAGCATTTACTGGAAGATATTCCAAGAAAGATATTGGATGGAGTACAATCTTGTCACCAAATCTTGTTCTCTGATTGATCTTAATTTCTTGAAGGTATTGACAACTTGTGGCTCCTCAACCTGGCAATAACATTCATTAAAAGATCACACAAAGCTTCATGATTTGACTAGAAGTTAACACAACAACAAACAAGGAAACCTTCATCCAAAATCATCAATCAATCAGATGAATAACAAGGAAAACTGCTCAATCAAATGATATTAAGATACTATATCATATGGTTAGGCATCTCTCACTCAATGCAAGCTATGTTTGCATGTGGTTTTCTAAACAATTGACAAAATATAGACTAACACAGTCATTAATTTAAACTACAAAGTCGTAATTTATCAATGACACTAGAAATTTTACTAGGTTTCCTCTCACTTGGAAATTAAACAATGGTAAATGTGAACCTATGGGGCAAAATCTTCTCCCTCTGTTTTCCCTCATGGTTGTTCCGAAAAAGAGAAAATGCATTGATTTTTTATTTTCCTCTCCTTCATTTTCTTTCCTCCCAGCTTCTACTTCTCCCACACATAGTTTCCCTCAATCAAAATGTAGTTTTCTCTGAAAATCACTTGAGGTCCTCGAAATTCCACGTGCTGCATCCCACTTTTTTGTCTTCCTAGAAAAAATGGAATGAAATCAGGTTAAACCCCTCCTGTGAATTCAAATATGATTTTCCATGTTCTACTCAAATTATAACTTTTGTTAAATAAGCATAAAAAGCAATTCCACGTCTACTTAATCTGACCATTGCCAAACTCTATACAATAATTAACATTTCAATGAAATGCATGTCAAGCAGTAATATAGTCACGGAAAAAGCTACAAAACAAAATGGCAGTCACCTTAGGATAAAAGCTTGACTATGAAAAGCAGGTGGGAATGAAATCATACTGCTGGTGAAGATGCTTTTGCTTTCTGTATTGTCATCTAGACAATCCTTCTATGATGTTAACATCAGAATACTCATCAAACGATCTCAACTTTTCAAGTATTAGTCCCTCCTGCTTGGCATCTAGGTATTAGGTGTAGTTAAGATTCAATACCATGCATTTAAGAGTTAAGATAACTATGGATTGATCAACATGAATATGCATCATGATCTGTAAAATGAACATACAGTAATCTTTATGTCATTTAAACAACAGAAAGAAAGAAATCCTTTACTACTTTAAACAAGAGAAAGGACTATAGAAGCTTGGTGTTGGACAAAAATTGGCTCAAGTGCCAAGCTCATGTACTAAGAAATTTTACAGAGAAACTTTCTATAGGATCTCCACCTACTCTTTGATAGGCCTCTACAAAGAAGTGTCTAAAATTCTAGCAAAATAGTTGAATGCTGTCAAAGAGGGAACTAATTTGTCATAAAAGAGAAAGTGTAGTGAGAATAATTAACTAGAGAACAAATTCATGCATCATCATGCTGGGAAAACCAAACATCTTTCACTCAGTAATAATATTTAGCGTGCACAAATAAATGCTGTGATAGATACCAGCTAATCACAGTTTTTGCAAGCATGTATGTACGTTTAAGCATGCCCAGATTGCTAACAAGGATACATTCTTCATCAGGATTTTCTGTGAAATTTGAGTGCAGGGAATTCCCAGCACTGTCAACAATGGCTGATGTAGTCATAGATGATTCGATACATAAAATTGCCATAATGGCATCTATCCGAGTGACCTCATTTCTGAACATAAGTCTTGCATGTGCTGCAACATTGAGAAGTCAAATTCTGATAATTTAATGGACAAATAATCAACATAAATATTGAAATACCTTGAGCTAGGCGTATCAAACTTTCCAGCATGCGCACGGTAGTCCTTGCTACAAATTAGAAATAGTACGATACAATAAAAGGAAAAATAAAAAAGCAACAATAATAATAGGGCTGAAAGAGTAATTTACTGAGGAACCTGCATTATAAGTTGCAGATCTTCGTTGGAGTTGATAATAACTTGAAATAACCTTTTCAGCTTCCTTGGTAAGCACAGGCCTGAAGTACCCCTTAACAAAATGAATATACCTGCAAATATGTTTTGAAGAAGCTGAGCACTTGCCTTTCTGAAACAGGAACAGGTTATGCAGCATAATGTGCTTAATTGAAACACAAATGTGTGCGCTTGCATGCATGTGTGTGTCTCAAAGACAGTTACGCCAGAATTCCCTCTTTAAGTTGGCAGGGCCAAAATGTTACCAGAGTAACATCAAATCCCCCATTTAACTAATTTAGAATACAAAAGAAATAGGAAAATCATGAATGATAACATTTCACTCCAAAACAGGGAGGAGAGGTGCAATGTTACCCTCCAAGCATGGGAGTTAAATGATTCCCTAGAAAAGTTGTCTTGTTGACCTGAGTCCCCAGTCACCAGACAGTCAATTATGACCACTATGCTCTACTCTCTCTCCATTTACTATTGAACCAAAAGAGTATTTTACCTGCGAAGCATAGAAAATGTCCAGATATTACCCAAATCTTCATCATGATCTCCTTTGTTTGACTCACCCTACAAATAAGTTTCAGAAAACAGTGAGGCTTTAAATGAGTCAATTGCTTTATGACATAACATTGAACCCATATTTGATTTCTTATCACCTCATTGAGAATGTGAGACGATACAACAGCATCCCATTCAGGATTCTTAGTATCCAAGAGGACCAAAACAATGTCAAATCTGCTCAATAATGGTCCCGAGAGTGCGGTGTTGACAGAGAGAGCTAGATCAAGTTAAGGACAAAGCAATACTATCACTTGTGTGTGTGTGTGTGTGTGTGTGGCGGGAAGTACAATTTATGTTTCAAACAATGTCCAACAATAGAGGTGATAAGGGTGATTTCAGCCTCCAAATCACATAGGTGGGTAAACAAACTTAAACGGCCAGTGACAACCAATTGGTTAATATATTCTTCTTTTTTCTTGTTGACACAATTTGGTTTGATTAATTGAGTTGATGGAAGTGATACATTGATCAGGGTCATACTGTCCTTTGGGATTTGTTGCGCCAAAGACAATTGTCCTAGTACTTAAAGTAGTAACAAGACCAGCCTGGAAAAAAAAAAAGAACAAATACAAAATTGGATTCAAGCTTTAGACCAAGCAGTCAATAGACAAGAACAACTAATAAAAAATGATCAAAAGAAATTTCAGAGAATCTCAAACATAATACTGAAAGCATATAAAGCATACAGTAGTATAGTATAGCCATAGGGGTCATGGATACATGTATGAAAAATTGATGCGTGATAACATCTATGACACATGAAGTGATGATACAACATGTATTTTCTGTCATCAATATGATCTGTATTTCTTCCACCCTCAATGATGCAGAACCAATTTATGAACATTAAGGAAACAACCTCCAAAACTCATGAGAACCAAATCTCTGAAAACTCATTTATCAATCTTCTAGATTATCAATTGATCATGGAGTAAGAGGCGCCTGAGAAACTTCCTACAGTTCCTTGTTTAGGTGAAACTGAAAACTGTACTGATTGAACAAGAGTTTCTTTCTAATGTTTAACTAGGGTGCTATTCATGGACATAATGCATATAGAAATATGCAAGCCAAATCCTATAGGGAAACTAAACAACAGTAAAACCCACTAGATAGGAGATATAACCATATTATTTGTAAAGCAGACTTTATTTAAATAACCAATGAGCATGTGGCTCAATTGCCACCCATATCCCTCTCGTTTAAGAAGTCTTGGGTTAAAACTTTCTCCCTGGTTTCTTTTTTTAAAAAAACCCAGCTAAATGGTAGATATTGATACTTCTAAGAATCTCAAACAAGCCTCCATCTTAAGCAATCAAATGTTAATTCCCATATCATTTTTCTTCATTTTCCATCACTCAATCAAGGCAGAATTCTACAGAGCATTAGAAGTTAACATAGCAATTGCTACATTATTTTCGTAAGTTTTAGTCAATGCATATTCTATATGCTGTGAAAGAGAATTATTGCGAGGCTAACAGATTTTGGGCTACACAATGGGGCTTGAAAAGGAGGATATCTTAATCGTTGGGGCATAATGAAGGTAAATATCAAATAACAATCTCTTGTTTGAAGACCTATGGGATGGTTTCTATAAAAGATGATATTTCAAGAACAAATGAATACTTGTGACAAAGACAAATGAGAAAACACTATATTACATTCTGCAATCATATTTAGACATCAAAGTAAATATATATAAAAAAAAAAAAACAGAGGAGCAACCTTAGCAACACTTATAGTCTGTTGCTCCATTGCTTCATGTATCGTTGCCCTGTCATGCTCCCTCATGCTGCCAACAGAAGTTGGTTTAGCTCAATATCAAGCACTCATAATCATAATCGGTGGAAAACTATTCTGTTATTGGTGATCAGTTCTGCAAATCAAATCTTTGGTGATCTGTATTGAATACAAAATTACAAGTTCTAATAAAGAGTGGTTTCATGCTGAGATTACCTGTCAAATTCATCAATGCAACAAAGCCCTCCATCTGCCAGAACAAGGGCTCCAGCTTCCAACATCCACTCCCCTATTTACATCAAAGACATTGATTAGTCCTTCGAGATTTCAAAATAATGCATAATTTCATTTATATGGCATGCTAGTATTCTCCATGGATAACAATCAGTGTTCCTCAAACGAAAGATACAAGATTCCAGGCAATGGCCAAAATATCATTCAGCAACAGAGCACAAACAGGAAAAAACTGTTATTGTATTTTCTTACAATGCCAAATTTTGATCCAAGAATATTTATCTTTAGAAGATGTCAGAAAAAACATGAAAAAGATATTGCACACATATATAACAAAGCGCATCCTAACTGACCACGTGATTTCCATCATAAAATTTCTTTTTTTTTTGTGTTACAATCAGTTTTTTTAAAATGTCTTTCAAATTGTTTTTCACCCAAAAAGCATTTTTAAATGTTTTTGAATGGTTTTGATGTACTGATGTCAAGAATGAAAAACAAATTTGAAAAAAAATCATTTTGATGTATTTTCAATTGAAAAAGCACTCGTACAACAATCCCAAGCACACTTGTCATGAGCAGAAATTTTTTCAGCAACATTGATTCCTTGGAAGGCTTCAGAAGCTAATAGTAAAATACCAAATTGAGTTCAAGAATTTAACCCATTTAGGTAATTTCAGATTAATAGAGAACAGGGAATCATGGAAGAAACTGTTACAACTATGGACAAAGTTCCAAAATTTTTAGCTTCAGGGAATAGAAATACCTCCATCCTTGACTGCAGTGACAGTTAATCCTGCACTAGTACTCCCCAACCCAGTAGTGATAACAGACCGGTTGCTCAGCTTTGCAGCAAATTTTAAGAACTGAGACTTCCCCGTACCTGTGAGATTAATTCCATATTGCCTAAGCATTATTATTTATTTTCAGATGGCATCATAATAATCAAGGAATTTAATTTATGCATAATGAAACTTGTAGTCTATTAAAGCCAAACAATCATTATGGACAAGGTCAAATTTTAAGTTCAAAGTACAGATTTATGCAAGAGTCGTTAATCATAATAACTACATCGCACAGCTCATATAAAAAGCATTTATATCAGGAACTCAAAGGTAGATCTCACTTTACTCTGTAATATGTATTGTGTACCTAAACAAAACTGCACAGACTATCTCACTTACAGCTCAGACAATAAACATTTATATCAGGAACTCAAAGGTAGATCTCACTTCATTCTATAATATGTATGGTGTAACTAAACAGAACCATGTGGAACATCTCACTCACATAATTGGAGAAATTGGTTTAATCTTGTTCGAGCATTTTCTGCTTTCCTAGTTTTCATTGAAAGGATGAATGGATGGGCAAACAAAGCACATGATTGCTGGATCTCTTTGCACACGTTCCCAGCAGGGGATTGTGTCTTGACAAAAGTCTAAGATGTGTTGGCAGGGTAAATGAATCCCAAATTCCCAATGCAAGGCATTATATCACAGATTAGTCTTGCAGCTTAAAACCAATAAAATGCATGTCAATTCATGGCAAATTTCAGAAATATATGTGAACAATGAGAGTATTTGAGCTATCATCCAGTTTTGATACACATTAGGAAAGCGATCAGCAATCACCTGTAATGCCTAATCCACCATTGCTTACCGCCTGGTAAATGCATAACTCTTCTTATATGCTATGCATGAACTTAGTTCAACAGTCTTCCCATAGATAAAATAAATTTTATTCCAACAAAAACAATCATGCAGCTAACTCAAAAAATGAAGCATAAGGCAAATTTTCTGATTTAAGTAGAATTCAAGGAATCAATTCTTGTTATAAAATAAATATACATGTACCAGTAAAAGAGCAAAATTCACCTGGATCACCAACCAAAAGCAAATGAGACTCTCCTCGAATCTTTGAACCAGAAGCATCAACATGTTGCACCCCTCCAATAAGTGTTAATGCAACTAAATTTAAGGAATGTCAATGTGTCAACCAAGTAAACAATAATCAAGAATTCTAACACATGAGAAAACATGCATCATTGCATAATTATATTCAATCCACATAATCATCAGTTTCACAAATGTTAAGGTAGTGTAATACAATCAGACTTCCATCTTTTAGAACAATAGAATGGAATGACACAAAATGACAACATACCAGCAAGCTTCACAGTGAAGAGTCCAAAAATTTGGGGGCAGAGACCTCGCAGAATGGCATTTCTCCCTGATACCAAGCTCGTTTAAAAACTTGAAATAGAAAAAATAAGCTAAAGGACCAAATCTAACAGTAAAATCATATGCAATAAGTCAAAAGAAAGGATAACATCCAAGGAGTGTTATCTCAGTATTTCTCATAAACGGTTATAAAGATGAACTACTACTCTACGTAAACATCTTAAAGATAAGAACATTGAGAATAGTTTTTACCTTTCAAAGGAGTATCATTGAAATCTGACCAGAACTGCTTGAATTTCATTATAACATCATTGGGGATGTCAATATCTGCTTTCAGCTCGTTAGTTCTCCTGAGAACAACAGAGAGACAAAATTTGAAGGAAAAAGATACAGATTTAATATTATGGCAGGGATATATTCTAGAAACACTTCCACATGTGCTCAAAATGGGCAATACTGCTATAGATTCCACTTTCACATTTAAGAATTTAAAAGAAAAGGTTTGGTCAAGAAATAAATTAAAAAACAGCAGGAACCGAGAATATTGTGGAGAGAATTAAGAGAATGAAAGGACCAAAGAACAATAACTGCACTCTTAGGAAAGCAAAAGACAATGGACACTAAGAAAGCATGCACTCAGAAGCAAGTCTTCAGGGGTGTGACTGTGGAAAGTGGTGTAAAATGATAAGTTATCTACAGGGTGAAGCAGCAGATGCATCAATAGATTTGGCTGCCAAATCCTTAACAAAGGCACAGGCCCACAATAACTTAGTAGACAGAATAAGATAGAACCCATAAGAAAGATCTCATTACCTCACATAATTAGCAATTAATACAGGATCAAGATTGGATCGAACATCTTTTAAATCAGGAGACCATTTTGCAGTCAAAATCCCAGTAACAATGATATCATCTGCAACAAAAACATATCCATAATGCCCCAATTCACCACACCCCATCCACACAGAAATGAAGGAATCCTTTTGGTATTCCAAAACAATGTATAAAACAGGGTTAATATGAAAGGACAAGAAGCAGATACTGAAACAAGAATGCCAAGGTAAATTTCCAAATGTTATTCTTTAATAATATAATGAACCTATTAAGTAGTTTTGTCGTAGTTATTTCTTAAAAGATCATATTACTTTAGATAAATTGGAAACAAAAACCATACATGTAGCATACACATATACATCATAGAGTCATGTTTGGTAAAGGTATTTATTATGACCAATATCACAGAAATGTTTTTAAAAAAATCAGATTAAAAAAAAAGATATCATCAACGCTTACGTTTTACAATAAATTCAGGTTAAATACAGAATGAGATTTAACGTCTCCAGATTAACAAGGAATAGACAATAAATGCTGTGAATCACGACAAAAATTGGATTTAGAAGCTCAATGTTCCAAGCAACCAAGACATACTTATTGAAAATAGTCATTTTGTAATACAAAATGCATTTTTCCAAAAAACATTAGTAATCTGAATGGATAAATCAAAGCAGAATTGAGAATTGAATCTTTCATATTTTTTAACGGTTAATATAGATAGAACAAGTCCCAGCTTGATTTCACGTCAATTTAATTAAGGTACAAGTTCATATTAGCAATTCGAGAAAGCAAATCCTAAGAACCGGAATACAAGGCTTCCTCGAAAGTGGTACCTCCTGTTTTTACAATGTCAACAAGATCATCCATGAGAATAACAGGAATTGACCGAGGAATGACCCCAACACCCAACACCTGTGTGCTCTCTTGGATTTTGATTTCCTGGTAATCATGCCGTATTACAGATTCATCAACACAGTCAAACCTCGTGCCTTCACAGGATTTAGACCTCTGTCATTGGAAAAAGTGGATTAGTGATCGAACTCAAAGTTCATAACACCAAAAGAGACTACATCTACCACAAAAAGACCAACTAATGCCTTGTTGTAAAATCATGTACTGAAAAGATATCAATAAATTCTAAAATTCACCCTGAAAAGGTACAACAGAAAGAGTAAGCTTATCCTTCAATCTATAATTCCATAACGTTAATGCAATGCAATAAAAAATTAAAGATGTCAGTCCAAAGAATTACACCGCAGATGCCAATGGTTATAAGCATGAATTAGGGAAAAGGACTGAGCATGAAGCTTCATAATTGTGCTCAATAATATGCTGTCAAAAGGGTGTTGCACACTACTTTCTATGTGTTGTCCGCAAACCTTGCAAAATTGCACTGGGATAAGAATCAATAAGAGACAATCAAGGATAGAGACAATAAACCTGAGAAGGGCAAAACGAAGGTAGTGTTATGGAGTTTCTACTTTCCAACTCAGGGTGAACCGGGAAACTGCACAAGAAGAATGCTGGCTCAAAAAGTGGCACACAAATTCCGTTTTCCCCCTAAATGAAATCAAATTTGGTGAAAAAATAAAAATTGATATAGCACCTAAAAGGCATGCCCATTGGATTCACCAGTGAAATGTTTGTTTGAAACAAAAAAATCAAGGAAAATTTTCTGATCGAGAATACAATTATAGTAAGAGATTTCTTGGTCATGTATCTCAAGAAAAAATCATATAAATGTTATTTGCAATAAAACATGTTAAACCATCTAAAAGTAATCCCACTCCAGGACCTTAACCCATGTTAAGCCTGGATTTCTCTGAGTCACCTGACAAGAGCTCCTTTAAAAGAGCTTCTCTTATCTAAATAAACCCATAGTGATTTTCCTAATAACAATAAGCTGACTCCAGCAATTCACACCAATCTACACGATTTCAGCATTTGTCAATGTAAGTCAATCAGATGAGAAACAACCTTAAATAAATTTTTGGATTCTGATCCATTTACATAAGCAAGTCACTCATGGTCTTGTAGGAAAATTCCCGTTCTTCACAAAACCCAAGAATAAACTAAATCAACAAGAAAACCTTACCCTTTCCCCTCCAAAACCTATACATAGCCATGGACTAGGCCAATAAACTTAAGCTGAAGGAAACTTAGACAAAAACATAAGCAAGCAAACAAAAAAATAAACCTACACATGCTTGCATTTCCGACACTGATACATCCTTTCCCCTTCATACATCTTAATCGCTCCAGACCTGATTAAAGTCCCCTTAAGAGTGAGAAGAATTCCGCGATGCTTCACTCTCACACGCCCAATGCTAGGAAACGTCTCTACGAACCCCATAACCAAAACAAACCAATCAATGATCCCATCCAAAAACATTAAAAACAAAAAATTTGACAAGAAACAAAACCATAACCGTACCAGGGCATTCAAGTGGAGATCCACATACATTAATCCGCACATGAATGAACTTCTTCTCAACCCCTTTCTCCCCAAATTTCAAACCCTTGATCACAATTTTCTACAGCCCAGATCAAAATTCTCAATTTACCATTATAACTACTAAGAACATGAATTCAATGAAATTGTTAAAAATAACAAAGGAAAAGAAAATCATACATGAGCCCAGAAGGCAGCCCGGTCGAAAAGCAGCAAGTACACAGTTGGCTGAGCCAAAACAAGATGAGCAAGTCGAGAATTCTCGTTCAGCAAATCTGTAAAACTGAAACAGAGAACAAAATCAAGGGCCAAACTTTTTATGAAAAACAAAGAAGGGTTTGAGCTTTGAATGTAAATGGATGGCATACTCGATGTAGAGAGGGTAATGAAGCTTAGGTTCTGGAGAGACGACTATGGAGTGAAGCTGTTCAGAATGATGGGTCATCAGAAACTCAGCTAAGGACTTCACTTCACTGTCTTCTTCCTTCTCCATGCTTTCGGATTCATTGACCGGTTTCATGGTTTGCTGAATTTTCCCGCTCAGTTCCTTCACTCACCTTCTCAATGAATTTTGGTTTTATTTTTTAAATGTTATATTGGGTCCTTTAAGTAGGAAATGATATTATAAGGGGTTAATTAGTACTCTCTTTCTTTAATCCATTCTTTTAAAAAATATATTTTTAAAGTTTATAAGTTATAATATTTTATATATTTAATATTTTTTAATATGTTAAAAAAATCAATAAAAATATAAATTATTTATAAATTTATTATTATATTTATTTAATAACTAAAAATATTTTATATTAAATATTATAATTTTATAATTGAATTAAAAAAACAAAATCATTATAGCCATCACTCTTTTAACTGAAACTTGGATCTCTAACAACAAAATTTATGAGATAAAAAATTTTCTTCCAGCAATTGTAGTAAAAATTATTTTTAAAAATATATAAAAAAAATTTTATTTTTTTATATAATTACATTAAAATTATTAAAAAATATTAATTTAATATATTTTCCAGCCACTTGTTAAAAAAAGCACCTAAAACTAGAAATATAAGCATCCTCAAAAAACCCCATTCCTCAAAGATCATATTTATTTATCCAATCCAATAATGTTTTAAAAAATAATAATTTTAAATTAATATTTTTTTAGTATGATTGTTAGAGCTAAATTGCTTAAATATTCTACATATTTTTAATATTATTTTTACATTTTAAAAAAAATTAATACCGACTTAAATTGATATTTTTGGACAATATACTAAGAATATATTATATGCTGCAGTTCCGGGAAACCATATGATTATAGGGGTGATGTTGAGGCACAACAGAGTCCAGTTCTTCGACAGCGATCATTCATTGTCATCACCAGAAAACTTCCTTCAGTTTTCCATTTCAAAAACTATTTTCAGAAATTATAATTTTAACAATTTTAAAAGCTTTCCCGCTGCAGAAATAGCAGAGTTTTTCTTCGTAGACACAAACTCCTTTCGTCATCAAATACTTCAATGTAAAATGGAAATGATGTCCTCTGGCTCATTGAAGTATTTTGTTGACCAAAGGAGTTCTGTCTGCTTCAATTAGACAACTGTTTTTATATTTTTTAAAAAAAAATAATTTTTTTTTTCTTATTTTAAATTAATATTTTTTTTAATATTTTCAAATAATTTATAAAGTGCTAATGTCAAAAAATTATTTTAAAAAAATTAAAAAAATTATTTTGATTAAATTTCAAATAAAAAAAAAAATTAAAACAATCGCTACTATAATCTCCAACATTCAAGTCAACTATTGTTTGAGGATGTAAAGAATTTGACTAGGGATTATTTTTTTATTGTTTAGGAATGTTTGGAACGTGGTGCGAACATGTTTCTAAAACATTTTAATTTATTTGCAAAAAATTATTTTTTTTCATGTTTTGAATAATTTTGATGCGCTAATCTCAAAAATAATTTTTAAAAATAAAAAAAATATTATTTTAATGCATTTTAATACAAAAAATACTTTAAAAAAACAACCATAATCATACTCTTAAACTACAACCTTGGTGTCATGTTTCTCTTGCTTGGTCTCTGTGACGATTCAAATAAATGAAAGAACACTGGATCTTTGTTTAGATGAATATAGTTACTATTACAGAACTTTTGAAGCAAAACCAATGTAATACAAGGAAAAACTTGGAATCAAAAACTGATAACAATGACTGAACTGAATTGAAACTAGGTATGGATAGGCTGGGAGTAAATTCACCCGAATTCCTCTCTTCACACACAAACAATACTTATTTTTCTTCTCTACTCTTTCTAGTCGGTTGCAGAGTATATTTATGCTTGCAAAACTGCTCGTCCTTAATATTAGGACTTACAGTTTCATTACACGTGTTTAGTGACATGTTTCCAATGATAAGTGAAACGGTGAGTTTTGGTGAATTTGAACTTCCCGCTACCGCTCTGTTAATTTCATTCCCCCGCCTTATTAAAACTTAAGGATTACTGTTGGCAGCATGTAACAGTCTCTCTGTTTTGTTGTATCTGTTTACGATCGACCCATTGGGTTGTTGATTCTGCCTTTTCTAGGTTTTATTTATTTTGCTTATCAAGAAAAGAAAGGGGGAGCCAGGGAGCACTGTGTATGATTGGAGTGGCATATTACCCGAAAGAATTACCTTCTGATCATATTAATTAGCTGCATAATTAATAAAATAATAATTGTTTGGAAACATAATTAATTGTGACGTAAAATATGGACTTGGCACAGAAAGAATCCGCTGCAAAATGTAAGATTTAGGAGGTCACCATGCAATTAAAAGTGCTGGACGACATGGTAGCACTGTTGAGCTCACAACTCCTCCCGATCCTTCAGGTAATTATTTATATAAATTGAATTAAATGTGTTAATTTATGCGAACAATTCAATAGCTTTTCTTTGAGCTAAACTTAAGTTAATTAATTCAGTATTACAACTTTTAATTGATCATCATTCTTTTAATTTTCAGGCAAATTGACCATTGCTTGGATATCACATGTAGCAGTGAATGATTGAAAGTCTTTGTTTATGATCCTTTACTCTAGGATTTCTATGTGGTTTTTTTAATAGATTGCAAAATAGAAAGTACTAGTTTCTCACTCCTAAATCAAACTAGGATTTAAACATAAAAATAACATGTATAGTATAGAAAATAGCAAAGTCTTCACCTTAATAAATGATGGTAAAGTTTTTTTTTTTTTTTGCCACCAGAATCAATCGATAAGTATAAAAGAACAAAATGGAATTTTTATGTAGGTAAAGTTGAAAGATATGTTACACTGCTAGTATTGTCGGGTGAAAAATTGTATGACGTGGTATTACAATGCGAGAATATTGTGTTTAGTTTTCAATCCAGTAACTAAAAGTTTCATGGTTTTAGTGTAACTCATAATTAGATAAAGCAAAGTATTTTCTTAAAAGTTTTCTTATTAAAAGAATAAGCTACTCCGTCATAATCTGGATGTCATGTATATAAAAAAGAACCTGTTTGAAAATATTTTTAATATGGTGACGGATGTTGAAAGAAAGAACAATGAACAATATAAAGACTGAAAATATATACATTTGTTTTTTCATCGTACGAATATGAAGTTGATTTATGATGGGTTATGGGTCACAAAACCAAAAGTCATCTTCTCCCTAGGTAATAACACACAATTACTTGTCTATCAATGGCTCAAGAGCCTGTATTCTCCTTAAGGATATGCTTCAAACATTTCTAAATTGATGAATTTTATAGATCACAGCTTGTATGAAATAAAGAGTCATGACTGTCATATTTTTTTTTTGTTCTTACCCGGGTATCCTCACACCCTTTTAAAGAGTGAGACTAGTCCCGTTCGGGGTTCGTGGCTGCCCCTCCCAATAAGTGCGCTTCCTAGAGATCGAACTTGTATTCTCACTCTTGCAGGAAATATAACAATGCTTAACCGCTAGACCAACACTTCATTGGTTAGTCATGACTGCCATATGGTTATGCAAACACTCATTCCAGTTGTGTACCAAGATTAATTGCAAAAGGAGATATGAGATACACTTACAGAGATTAATCATTTTTTAAAAAATATATGCTCTAATAAGTTACAAACCCAACACATGGAGAAATTTGAAACGAATATCATCTAGATAATCTGCAAACTTTACATGATATTCCTCCATCCTTCTTTCAACTCCTAGAGCATCTACCCTTACATTTATCATTTAAGATAAAAGTTGGAGGCTAGGGATTACAAATGCATCTTAATTAAATTTCTATTCGACTTTATTTTTTTTAATTTAAAACACTCATTATTTCATGCAGATATTTGTTCAATCTTGAGAAAAAAAAAAATTAAAAAACAAGGTGCAAGTTGAGGCTTATATTTTCAAGAGATCTCAAAATTTATCTTGTATTATTTTAAGCTGCACTTCAAAACAATAATCAATTGCGTTTCAAGACATGATGACGGTGGTGAAATGTCTTCTTATGGGAATTTATCAATATTTTCCCATCTTTGATGATATCTTATTAAAAAAATAGAATGAGAGAAAGATATTTGATAGAAATCAAATTTAGACATGTACATAATTATATGTTATTTAACTATAATAAATTGAGATCTATTATCCACTAAGTACAATATTAACATGTTATATTTAAATATTTTTTCTCTTAAACTCTAATAAATTGATAAGATTGAATAATTTCTTGTAAACAACATCGTTAATTTTTTACTATCTCAAAATTCATATATAATTGAATCTAAAAAAATTTTAATTACAAAATGAACAATTATCATATGATTCAAAACACATATAAATAGTATTTAATAATTCTAAACTTTCATAATACTTAATTTCATTATACTTTTTTCTTTAATTGTTAATAATTGTAATCATGTATTAGTTTTTTTTTTCTTTTCAAACTTCATCTAATTTGTTTTTTTTTTTTTAAAAAATTAATTAACTTCATTAGAGTTATGCAATCAAACTCCACGGGATACAAAATATGTAATTATGTATCAAAAATTTTAAAATTTAATTTTAGAGTTATACAATCAAACTTCATAGAGTTATGCAATCTAAAATTTTAGAATCTCAAAATTTTTTAATTATAAAATGAATAATTTGTAATGTGTTCAAACATATATAAACAGTACTTAATAATTCTTAACTCTCATAATACTTAATTTATTATACCTTTTTTTTTAATTGATAATAATTTTAATTATGTATCATGTATTTTTTTTTTCAAATTTCATCTAATTTGTTTTTTAAAAAAACTAATAACTTCATAGATGCAATCAAACTCTTTTTTTTGCAATTTTTGATCCAACACCATTAGTCTAAATTTTTATTTCCCTCCACGTTAGAATGGAATGTTGAAATTTTATTCTGACTTCTTCAATCGAGTAAATAAATGCACATTGTTTGTCTATGATTTTTTGATTATAAATATGTTTGACTGTATAAACCTAGCCGCTCTCTTTCTCTCCTCCCTCCCATCCTATGTTTCCAAGTATATGTGCTACCGTAGTGCTTCTTCACCCGCGGGAGCACATGCTACAATGCACATATTTTTCTGATCCCAACAGGTTATAAATTTCAGAGCCTCGTGGAGTATATAGTTGTTTTTTTAAGTATTTTTTATTTATAAATATATTAAAATAAATTTTTTATATTTTTTTAAAAATTATTTTTTGATATTAGCACATTAAAAATAATCTGAAAACACCAAAAAAATATTAATTTGAAATAAAAAAAAATTTAAATTTTTTTTTAAAAACACTTTTAAAATACAAAAAACAAATAGGATTTAGTTAGAAAGCTACAAGTGAGTTAGTAGCTTAATAAAAATAGTTAAGTGATAAGAAATCAATTAAAAAAAAGATGTTTTCAATTTTCTTATTGAATTTCTATCATTTATATTTTTTAATTTATAAATAAATATACAATCAACTAGAAATATCAAGGAATCTTACTCATAACTTGGCTAGTGCCACTTACCCATGCACTTAACAAATGCACTTAGCAAATGCGTTGATAGTGTGAAGTTTCTCCATTAAATGAGACATTTCTTTCATGTACATGAAAAAAGAAAAGAAAAGAAAAAAAGGCATGATGAAACTTGTAACCTATTGTTTGTGAGAAACCTCTTCTCTCAGATATGCACGCAAACAGTCCATTAGAGCACCACGACAACATCCACAAATAAGGTATGGCTACCAATTGCTTAACTCATATAATAATTAAATGGATTGACCAAAACAACAACAAAAGACATGATATTAACATAAACTAATTGAGGAGGGAAATTCAATGTTTCCCTCCTCACATGTTATTTTATATTCTTAAGGTTTATTTTTTTAATCTATATATTTCTTCAATATAATTTTGAATTTATTTATCATGATTTTATGATTCAGATCGCGGGATTGATATGTTAAACTTAGAGTTTTTTCTCTCTCTTTTTTTAATTATTTTTTTAATTTTATAATTTAACATTTGATTGATTTGGAATTAGACTTTATTTTTTCAATTTGTTTTCTATTAGGTTATCTCGGTTTCATTATCTAGATAACAGGTTTGTCAGGGTAGCTTAGATTGATTTTAGTTTTTTTTTTTAATGATTTTTTCAATTTTATCTTTTCAAAATTAGATTGATTGAGATTTGAACTTCATAATTTGTTTCGATTTGCTTTCTATAATCCCAGTCATATGACTCGGGTTGAGGCTTTGATATATTAACCTGAGTTGACTTGAGCTGTTTGTTTTATGGTATTTTTTAAATTAAATTTATTTTTTATTTTTATTATTTCAACATTAGGTTGATTGAAAATTGAGTTTCATATATTTTTTTTTTTAATTTGGTTTATATAGAGTTATCTCGGTCTCATGATTCTGGTCGCGGTTTTGACAAGTTAAGGGTTATTCTATTTTCATGATCTGGGTCATGGATTTGATAATTAACTTGGATTGATTTGAGTGAATCCAATTTGTTTTTGTCTTTTTGTTTTTAAATATCATCTTATTTTTTTGTCAAATTATATTTTTTTGTCAGGGTAGCTTAGATTGATAGTGTGAACATCCCATGCTATTTTTGAATCTATTAAGCTAGTTGAGTTGCATCAAGTTAATTTTTATATAATTTTAATTTTTTTAATAAAAAACCATTAAATAATTTTTTATATTAAAAAAAATAATCCAACACGGAGCATGTCGCATAATAGTTATCTACTAATCACCTAAAATGCAACTACACTTCACACTGTCAAAGCATTTGTAAAGTGCATGGGTTTTAAAAGACAAATTTTTATATATATAAAAAAAACTTAAAGGTTGACTGAGTATTATTGTCGCAACCTTTATTTAAAAAAAAAATAAATTTATAGTAACATTGTTTCAGCCAATAAAAATTTCGTTGAGCTTGTGTTAATGATGTTGCCGTAGCTCAACAAACTCTATTATATATCCATAAATAAGTTTTTTTTTTTTTTTTTTTATTGTGTTAGTTTTAAGAAAAACTCAAATTAAATTATTGTGAAGTATAACACTTGAGCCATTCAATATGCTTAGGACCATCAAAGTTGATAAAGATCAAGCCAGTGCTGGTGGTGGTGGTGGTTTTCCTTCATACACATCAATATAAATAAATTTTTTTTTTAAAAAAAATAACTGTTATTTTAAAATTTTAAAAACCCAAAAAAAAAAAAATATGAAGACACATAACCAGACAATCCACTAACTCCATGGATGTCTGCTTCCTAAGGATTTGTTTCGATTCCTTTTTAACTTTGACATGACACTGATATATATATATATATATATATATATATATATATTTCTTTAAAAAATAACTGTTATTTTAATTTTAAAAACCCTAAAAAAAAAAAAATGAAGACCCATAACTAGACAATACACTAACTCCATGGATGTCTGCTTCCTAAGGGCATCTCCAACCGGAGAAGCAAATGAGAAGGTAAAATTAAAAAGTATTTTTTTAGCTTTTGTTTCTCTAATTAGGCATTCCAATACAGCAGCCAACAAAGAAGCCAAAATGGCTAGAAGAGCTATTTCTACATGTTACTGTAGAGATAGCAAAAAAAAAAAGTAAGTATTTTTTTTTTTAAAGCAAGGAAAGAAACTTGTTTTTGTTTTAAATTTTTTCAAAGCATGAATTTTTTTTTTAAAAAAAAATTGAAAATCAAAATTTAAAATATTGATGGTTTTTTTTAAAGTTTGAATTTAAATTTACTTTTAAAAAATTAAATTTTTAACAGTAAAATATAAAATTAAAAATTAAAATATTCATATAAATAAATTTTAAGTTTAATTTTAAATTATATCTTTTTAACTTTCATATTATTTCATTAAATTTTATATTATTTTTATAAATTACTCATATTAATTATATAATTAATAACATCATAATTATATTATATATAAAATATCTAAATTAGTTACATAATTATATAAAAAATGAATTTAACATGAAATATATTAAAATATAAATGGCTTTTCTAAATAGCTTTTTACCATTGGAATGCATATAATTAAAAAAGCTATATTTATACTATTCAAAAAGCCATTTTATCAATTTAGCTTCTCAATTTAGCTTTTTGCATTGGAGATGCTCTAAGGATTTGTTTCGATTCCTTTTAACTTTGACATGACACTGATATATATATATTTCTTTAAAAATAACTGTTATTTTAATTTTAAAAAACCCTATAAAAAAAAAAATGAAGACCCATAACCAGACAATCCCACTAACTCCATGGATGTCTGCTTCCTAAGGATTTGTTTCGATTCCTTTTAACTTTGACATGACAATGATATATATATATAGTGGATTGTCTGGTTATGGGTCTTCATTTTTTTTTTTTTAGGGTTTTTAAAATTAAAAATAACAGTTATATTTTTTAAAAAAAATTTTATTTAAAAAATATATTAAAATAATATATATTTTTTATTTTTTAAAAATTATTTTTGACATTAATATATTAAAATGATTTGAAAATACTAAATTTAAAATAAAAAAATAAAAAATTTTAATTTTTTTTTAAAATATTTTTATGCACAAAAAGAAGATATTTCATGTTTCACGTTGCATGGTGCTTTTTATGGCTGGTGGGTTACCGGGGTATAATTATTTTCAGTGTTGTCTGTTGGTACGTGAGATGACAATTTTCACATAGGCCATTATGGGCCTAGGCAACAATGGTTTAGTGCATTGCATTATTTTGTCTTGTCTAATTACAGCAAAAATATAAAATAATAAAATAAAATTAATTTCCCTTTCCCTTTGAGGGGTTTTTGTTCTTTTCTTGTATTTTTTGTAGTCAACAATCCCAAATCTGATGTCAAATCTGTTGATTTTTTGTGTATTTTTTCTTATTTATTAGGGTTTTGATTTCTCTTTGAAAGGGTTCATAGTTTAAGGATATTTTGGATATAAAATAAGATTTTTCTAACGAATTATCATTGTGATTTTCATTATACCTCGAGGGGTTACTGTAATTTTCCCCTTACAATAACTTACACTAACTTCTTTTATATATAAACATGCACATATATTGTTGTTAATAATTTTTAATTTCTTTCAGTACATTATTAATTAAGCATAATTATGGAATATATTTCTTAATATATAATTGAGTAATTATATATCATATTGATTTATCAATTTTACATGTAATCAATTTTTTTTTAAAAATTTCTACATACGATAATTAGCATTAGAATACTCTGATGATTAATTAGTAAAAATACTTGCATTATTTATTGTAAAATCCAAAAAAAGTGAAATTTATGAGATTACTATATAAAAGATAAAAGTGACAATATACTCACAATTTAGTTTGAAAAAAAGAAATTCAACAAATTTTTAGTTAAACTATTTTTAATAAAATTTTACTATATGCATTCGGTAATCTAGTTTATTCGATTTAATAAAATGATTAATTTGGTATGATATGTATTGATTTTTTTGGTTCTAAAAATTTAAAATCAATACCAAACCAAATTAAAATTAAAAAAATAACAAAAATTATATATAATTAATGTATGAAACTAATATTAATCTATAGTTAATTTATATAGATATTCCAAATAATCCAAATTGTTTTGCTCATGCGCAATGCAACTTAGCCAATAACATGTTGATTACTCTTATCCACACAGAAACAACCCACCTTATCTCGTCATTAGGTTGGAGCTGGGCCCAAAGGCAATCAAGAGCACAGCGACTTTAAGGATAACCCTTTTTTTATTTATTTTTTCTCGTTCACATTGATGAATCATCACCCAAAATTGTGCTATAAAAAGGGAGCCTTCGGTCCTAGTTCGAGAGTGGTAGTTGAGCAAACACAATCACAAGCTAGCCGAAAGGTTCTAATACTTTGGCTTTCACAAAATGGGTGGGCCCTTAATCACCATCATGCCAAAGCTAGAATTTGCATTGATTCCTACAACATGATCTTCTGTTGCTTATCAGTCTCATGATTTAAGTTGCATACAATCACTAGTACTATTTGCTAATTCACTTTGTTCTTGTTATGATCCTTGTTAAATTTTCAGGGAATGGAAGTTCTAGTGAACCAGAGAATCAGGGAGACTTCATCACAATCCTTAGTATTGATGGCGGAGGAGTGAGAGGCATCATTCCTAGTGAAGTCCTAAGTGTTCTTGAAGCGAAGCTCCAGGTTATTTTACTCTCTCAACTTGCTTGCTCATATTTTCCTTCATCAATCTTGTACACGAGAACTGCATGCAGTCAGCCTCGTTTCATTATTGTTCTTCACGTAGAAACTGGATGTGGACAACAAGGATGCAAGGATTGTAGATTATTTTGACTTCATTGCTGGGACAAGCACAGGAGGCCTTATGACAGCCATGCTTACGGCTCCAAATGATGAAAAACGACCTCTGTTTGCTGCAAAAGATATTGCTAAGTTTTATCAGGACAAGAGTCCATATATCTTTCACAAAACACCTGAAACAAACCAACCTCCGTCTACTGAAGAGGATTCCAGAATCTCTGATCCTGATGAAGCGACGGAAGAACCTTTGACAACGTAGGTAAAACAAATCCAATGGATTGAACTTAATTTGTAATTCAAACCATGTTCTCCGAACAAATCTCTTCCTTTTCTGCTGGATGGTTAACAACATTTGCATAAATAAATATAGCTGACAGGATCTGTCTTTTGAACAGGCCCGCCGAAGTCATGAATACTCCAGCTACTTTTTTGCGGGGTATTATTGATATTATCGTAGACCTCAGTCCTGAGGCGAAGGATTATGTAGAACCTCTTAATACATATTTACTACAACCAAAATATGACGGCAAGAATCTGCAAGATACGATTAAGGGACTTTTGGGAGAGAAACTAGCTCTCAGTGAGACTCTAACGAGTGTGATCATCCCCGCCTTCGACATCAAGCATTTTGGGCCTACCATCTTTTCTACATTGAAGGTCATTGTTCTTCTTGATTTTCTAATATTTTCCAATATATATCCTTGTATATTCCAACATTTATTAATGTTACCTGATGTTGTAATGTATCGATCTCATCTTGATTTTATTTTTATCAAATACCAGAGATTTATTAATCATCTATTATATATAGTCATTAAAAATATGGCTTAACAATTAGAATAGTATAAAAAACTCAGAAGAGTCGGAAAACTTATGAACCAAACTAAATCCACAATTAAAACCAAACAACTAAGTCAACTACTCTAAAAACGTTTTGTTTGGCCAAATAATCTGCAGCATGATTATTCTTTCTATGAACATGATCAAAACATATAGAAAAAAAGTCTATTATATGCATTGAAATATTATTGAATTCAATTTGCATGCACTAAGTCCGCATAACATTTTTTCCTTTAATGATATTCACCTGTGTATGAACAAATTGTAGGCCAAGCGTGACAGGTCAATGGATGCTCCACTGGCAGACGTTTGTAGGGCCACCTCTGCAGCACCGTATTACTTTCCCCCTTATCATTTTAAAACCAGCAAGCCCTTCAACCTAGTTGATGGCGGTGTTGCAGCCAATAATCCTGTAAGTTGCTGTTTATTGTGGTATAATAACATTTATACTAGGAAAATGATAAGTTAGCATCGCTAGGAAAAAGAAAGCACTATCATTTGTAGAAATTATACTGCTATTTGGCAATCAAGTCACACCTTTTTGTAGTTCTATAACGCATCTATAGTCTTTGTTTTAATTAATGCCTTATCTCTCTTGTCATAATCTTATCAGTCTTTCCTAGCTGTGTGTGAGGCGATGAAAGAAAAGAAGGCAGATTTTCACAAATTTTTTGTTCTCTCCCTTGGAACTGGAGCACCAGATGCAAGTGGCAGGCTAGAGGTTAGAGACGGCAAATGGGGAATTGTTGATTGGCTTTGGCAGGATGACAATTCCAACCCGTTGCTGGATATCCTGACGACTGCACCAGATGAAATGACTGAGATGTACATGTCTACCGTCTTTCAATACAGTGGATTAGAACGCAACTATACTCGGATCCAGGTAAACCACTTGAAAGTATAAAAAGGAGGAATTTTCGGCAACGAGATAGCTATTTATTTGGTCGTGGTGAAGTTGGGGAAGCTGGCATTTCATTGTTAATGATGCGTTGCCATTTCATACTACGATTAGGTTGAGCTAAAACCCAGTGAAGCCATAATGGACAATACAAGCAAAGAAAATCTGGAGAGGCTCAAGAAGATCGGTCAGGATTTAGCAGAACAAAATGATGCCAAACTTGAAGCGTAAGAACTAGATTTATGAATATCTTGGCTTTTCAATTAGCACCGAAGCAAGCTAACTTCTTGTTGATCTTAATTATTGCAACCTCGCTTTGATGTTGTGCAGTCTTGCAAGCCGATTGGTCGAGATACGGAAAGCTCGCCTAACCCACACATCTGCTTGACAATTCATAAAGTAGAACGTTGCTGATGTCCAAGGCAACGTTGTCCAAGATATGGTTACCTGCCCATATGATTAGTACTGTTTTCAAATTTGCCTGTGACTTTAGTGCTGGAGTTAGCACTTGTTCAAGTCAGGCTTCGTTCTGAGTTGTGTTGAGTTGATAATTATGTACCTCTATCATAAATAATGAGGAAACAATGTACTCTTCTTAAGCTTCTTCCAGAAGCAAGAGAATATCTTCTTTATTTATGTTATGTGTGTAATGTGTTGTATTAATATGCATCATGTGGAGTGGCTTGATTAATCTCTCTATTATTCTTAATGAGTGGTCTTTGCTTCCACTTTCCCCAATTGATCTTTTTATTCTTAATCCATCGAAATATATTTTTCAAAAACTGTAAATGTTTGTAGTGTTTAGTTCAAAATAATTGGAAGCTTTACTTATTAGTCATTCAACATTTTTTTATTTACATATATAGGACAATATACAATAGTTAATGTAGAAATTACAACACAAGATTCAACCTTACACATGGTAAATATAATTACTATAATATATACCCTATAAGTCAAAACTTTCCATAATACGCCTCCTCAAACTAAGGGTGAGGGTTCAACCCGAAGCTTGAACCGATGATGAGAAAAAGAAGCAGTGTGAGTGGCTTTGTAAGAACATTTGCAAATTGATCATTGAAGGAAATAAAATGAATCTGAATATCTTTCTTTGCAACTCTATTATGTACAAAGTGAAAATCAACCTTCACATGTTTAGTATGAGCATGAAAAATATAATCCATGAACAAGTAAGTGGCATTTAAATTATCACATCAAATAGTAGGTACAAAAATAGGAGTAATTTGTAGATTTATTAATAAATACTTAAGCAATAAGACTTTAAAAGTCTCGTTAGCTAAAGCCTTATACTTAGTCTCAATAAAAGATTGAGCAACCATGCATTGTTTGCTAAATTTTCAAAAGGTGAACAAGAGGGTTGTCGAGGTGCAAAAAAGGCCGATGAAAGGCTAGGGTGGTGTTGGCAACAATGAAATAGTAGCTAAGGCACTCATAGGTTAAAGGGAACTCTTATGAAGAAACTTATAAGTAAAAAGATGACTATAAAGATCTACATATGAAAGAGGGTCAGCGTTAGTGGAGAGACTAGTCATCAGGTCTTTGAATTCACCTTAAAGTCTGAAAAACACATATAAATTGAAATTCTCATGCAAAGTAGGTATGCTGCTAATTCATCAAACAAAGTCTTTGTTTTTTATAGATAGACGGTGACATAATTATCACCCTGACAAAGGTCTTGAAAAGTACCATGAAGTTTCATAATGCAAGAATTGGACAAAGAAGCAAGCACTTGTTCAAGAGCGTGTCAAACATAGTGCAGAGTTTTAAAATCAGCAACAAGATGAAACACATTCGTTAAAAAGGGAAGAAATGAGTGCACTCATAATAAGTTGATAATGTTGTTTCCAATAAAAAAAGAAGAGATTAACCTGGATAGAGGAGTCATCGGCAAAAACTATATGAGAGGAATGACATGGAAAATAGCCATCAACAAAATAAAAAACATCTAGTCCAGAAAGATAATTTGTGTTTATGAGCTTCAAGGAGATAACTTGTAGAGGGTTGGAGAGAGGAACAACTTTGCCAATGGAAGAATCAATGACAACAACAACAATGGCAGTTGAAGGAGAAAAAGAATCATCGTTCAATACAAAGGAGGAGAGTGAAGACAACACCAATGTAGAAGCTGGCTATGTGTTAAGAAGAAATTAGAACTGGATTTGCAGTAGTAGAAGGGGCGACATGACTTATTGTGATGGAGTCCATTAAAGAGAAAGAAAAGAGATAATTTTAATGTGCTTATTAGTTAAGAATAATAGAATGTTTAACTTATTAATTAGTCGACCTTTAATTTTAATGAGAGATAATTTTAGAAGGAAATTCTATACTTTTAAAATAAAAGGTATAAGAAGGATGTATTTCTTGAGATAATACTTATTATTTTGTATCACTAAAATATCATTAATTTAAAAAACTCTTAATTCCAAACTTGTCTAATTAAGAAAATTTGTTATTATCAGTTTTCCCCTTATTTTCCCACTGCAATTCCTTCAGTATATACCAACAAAATGTTTTCATAGGTGTTTATTGAGGAATATAGCGATGAAAAAGTTCATCGGTAAAATTCATTGCAATCTACTAACAAAAAAATTCCTTTGATCTTTTCATTTGTATTTGACAAATTTTTGGTAGTGATTCTACCGAATAGGGTCACACCATAAATTTTAATTCAAAAATTTTATTACTAAATATTTCATCCTACAAATATTCTAATCAAAACTCTCTATTATAACTCTTATAGGTTTGTTTATATACTAGTAAAAAGTCCTAAATAAAGTTGAAAAAAATAATAATAGAGTTTTAAACTAAATAGAAAAAAACCCTAAATCAACTAAAAAAATATAGTAAATCCCAATTGTAACTTATGGGCATTATTTGAAGATCTTTTTGAACTTTCATTGTAACTTTAAAGGAAACTAGTCTCTAGAATCTTTTAAAAAAAATTTAGTTCGATCCAACAATTAAAGTAAAATATATACCCATTAATATTAAATTGTGCGTTAGAGAAAAATGTTATACACCATATAGTTTGACTTTCTTTTTTTTAAAAAAATGTTGAAGTTATAGTTTTACTTTTTAGAAATACTTGGATTTTTATCTAATAATTGATGAAGTCTTTTACATTTTTATACATAGATTGTAAATTTAAACTCTATTTATGGAAAATTAGAAAAAAATACAGTTTGATTTTCAAATTTATTTGTTTTAAAACTGATTTAAAAAAATCAGACAGAATGATGATGGTTTTAAATATTTTGTGACAAAGATAGGTGGAACAAAATCTTGTTGGAGCATATCAGAATGAATGGAGGGATTACAACAATGTTGAAATACCTTATTTAGACCCATAATTCCATAACAGGATTATTGACTTCCCTTATGAAGAACCATAAAGGTAGATACCTTGATCCTGGCCCAAAATCATATTCCTCCATAGATTCGAGTTAGATTTATTTTCTAAAAAGCTACTCCATAGTTTTCTCTCATGTAAACAACAATTCAAAGATGCCAAAGCCCTCTATATCAAGACCATGGTTTCTCTGTTTTTGTTCAGTCAGTGAAGAACACATGCTCCTAGCAACAATGGCGAACCCATTAATCTACTTTACAAGCTGTACTCTGTTCCTATCCATTCTCATTATTCTCATCAAGTTCTTTAATAAAGTATGGTGGACTCCCATTCGCATCCAGTCTTTGATGAAGTCACAGGGAATCAGAGGCCCTTCTTACAGATTTCTGCATGGTAACACCAAAGAGATCTCCAAAATGATAAGAAAAATTAGGAGCAGTCCCCAGGAATTACTACATCATACATTGCCCATGGTTCATCCCCACTTTTATTCATGGATCAAGCTCTACGGTAACAATCTTCTCATACTTTAGATATCAAGCAATATTCTTGCTTAAAATTAGATGAATTATAACTTCTTATATCAACAGAATGTCAGCAGAATTACATAAATTAACTTTGATTACATATTTCTGTACAGGGATGAACTTCCTTCAATGGTATGGTCCCCAAGCACAACTGATCATCACTGAACCGGAGCTGGTCAAACAAATATTGAGCAACAAAGATAGAGCGTACCCCAAAACGAAGGTCTCAAGTGAAATAAAGAAGCTCCTAGGGGATGGAATTGTCTTATCAGAAGGGGAAAAATGGGTTAAACTCAGGAAACTGGCCAACCATGCTTTCCATGGAGAGAGCATAAAAGTAAATTCTTGTTTTTGTTTTGAACTGTGATCATGAAGCTGGCAGATATATAACTAAACTACTATTGAACTAGATAAACAGTACAAGCATATATGAAAGTCACCCACCTAGGGTAATTCCATCAACTACTAAGCACCGTTTTTATGCTCTGCAGGGTATGGTTCCAGAAATGATCGCCAGTTTAGAGATTATGCTTGAAAGATGGAGACACCGTCATAGCAAGGAGATAGATATATTTGTAGAGTTCAAGATTTTAACATCAGAAGTAATATCCAGGACGTCTTTTGGAAGCAGCTACTTGGAAGGGCAGCACGTATTTGATATGCTTACGAGAATGACTCACATTATTTCAGAAAACAATTACAGAGTTAGGATTCCTGGAATTGGGTAAACACCATATATGTGCTTGCATCGGCATAATCATGCCTGACATGAGTTTTTCCTTGGAGACAATTATCTTGCTGACGCGAAATTTTAAATCTTTTAATTCTGTCATTTTCAGGCTCCCACCTTTTCATTTATACAAGATTCTAATGTTGCAGAAATGAATGGCATTTTTCTATTTTTGCAGAAAATTTGTTAAAGCAAGTTATGATATTGAATTTGAAAATCTGGAAGCGAAGATAAGAAAATCATTCATGAACATGATGAAAAGAAGAGAAAAAGACGCGCTGTTGGGAGAACTAGATGGCTATGGACATGATTTATTTGGATTGCTCCTAAAGGCGTATCATGATTCGGATGAGACCAAGAAAATATCATTAGATGACCTGATTGATCAGTGCAAGAATTTTTATCTAGCTGGGCAAGAAACATCAGCAAGCGCACTTACCTGGATTGTTTTTCTTCTAGCAGTCCACTCAGATTGGCAAGATAAAGCAAGGAAAGAGGTGCTTGAATTATTTGGCCTCCAAATTCCAAGTCAAGATCGCATTGCAAAATTGAAAATTGTAAGTGACCATTCCACCATAGCTAGCTTCTAACCAAAATTATGAACTTTGGAACATTATACCTCTTGATTCAGTTCTTTAACTAAATTTTCTGTCTCTTCTTTGTAGATGGGTATGGTTATTAATGAATCTCTAAGACTATATACTCCAAATGCTATTCTGATGAGGAGAGTTGAAAGGGAAACTAAATTGGGAAAAATAACTGTTCCAGCGAATACTGAAGTTTACATTTCAACTTTAGCAGTTCATCAAAATCCTGAAATATGGGGAGAAGATGCTCTTCTTTTTAAACCAGAGAGATTTGCAGACGGGGTGGTTAAAGCTACAAACAATAACATAGCTGCATTCATGCCATTTGGTCTGGGACCTCGAAATTGTGCGGGGATGAACTTTGCTATCACAGAGACAAAGTTAGCACTCTCTATGATCCTGCAACGTTACAGTTTTACTCTCTCACCAACTTATGCCCACTGCCCAACTGAAGTTCTAACAATGTGCCCCCAACATGGAGTTCAAGTCATTCTCCAACCATATGAACATATCGCTCTCAAAGTATAAGAGATTGACGTCTTCATTTTGGTAGCTAGATCAATCTTTTCAGTAAAATAAGATTCAGAACTGAATATCTATATAAACGCTACAACCGGTCCCCAATCACTTAGCTGAAATATATAAATGATCAGCAAAGCTACAGAATCGATGACGACTGAAAGGATGAGGAAATGTTATGTTAGTCTTTTGTCCGAACGTAACCTCAGGATATTTGATTCTATTTTATAGTCCGAACGTAACCTCAGGATATTTGATTCTATTTTATAGTCCGAACGTAACCTCAGGATATTTGATTCTTTTTATAAAGTCTCCTTTATAAGTACATTTTTTCCTATAAGAAACTCACCAGATAACGCAGAAAGATGTAAGAAGAATACAAAACCAATTAGTTCAGATCTTGTCTAAAAGAAACATATTTTTAGCTTCTGCCAATACATACATACAGACGAGCTTGTTCTGTTTTTCAATCTTGAGCAGATACAACAAGAACACAAAAATGCAATCAAATTTAGTACAAAATGAATCAAAAAATGATTGGGCCATGCATCTCTTCCTGTTGTCCTACGGGTTGTTTCTAAATTGTCCATTCCTGTTGCTTCAAATAATACACATTCTGTATGTTTTGATTTTCAAAAAGCAAAAAGTTGTTCTCTACCATTTTAAAATGTTCATTTACGATCCACTTCCCCCTAAACTTGATCTACTCTGATGTTTGGGACCAGCTTCTGTCCTTTTTTTTTTTTTTTTTTTTATTAATATGGGTATTTGGGCTAGTTTACGCGCACCTCGACTAATCCCACGAGTCCTGAAGTTAACGATCATGTAAGTTTCTAGTGGCTTTGAGGTTTGTATAACTCGAACAAGTAATTTTTAAAAAACAAACCTAGAACCTGATTAGTTGAGTTACACTCTTTATAGTTAGGACCAACTTCTGTCCTTTCTAGTACAGGTGCACGTTATTATGTTATTTTTCTTGATGATTGTGTCAAAGAACCATCTCAACCCAATAGCTTAAGCTTGTTAGGTGAGGTCCCAAGATATGATTTATATTATTCTCTAACACACCCCCTCAAGTGAAAGCCCTTTGGGCTTGAAACTTGCACAGGCCCACATTACCTTGTGCTTAATTTTATCAAATAAATGGGGATGGTGAGATTCGAACTCGTGACCGCTTGGTCATTAAAGCTCTGATACCATGTCAAAGAACCATCTCAACCCAATAGCTTAAGCTTGTTAGGTGAGGTCCCAAGATATGATTTATATTATTCTCTAACAGATTGCACCAGATTCTTATGGATCTTCCACATGAAACTTAATTCTGCTGTTCAATCAATGTTCCACCAATTTCAGACCTTTGTTGAACGCCAGTTCAACAGCACTATCAAATCCATTCAAACTGATTGGGGGTGGGGGGCTATCGCAGATTATCCATCGCATTGCTTGCCCACACTCACCAGCAAATGGGAACTATAGAACGCAGGCATGGACAAATAGTTGAAACTGGTTTATCACTACTTTCTCATTCTCATTTACTTCAACATTTATGGGAAGATGCTTTCACCACTGCCATGTACATCATCAACAGGCTTCCCACCCCTCTTTTACATAACCAATCTCCATATGAAGTGGTCTACCACAAGAAAACAGACTACCAATTCCTTAAAACATTTGGTTGTGCGTGCTGGCCTTCATCCCTTCAACAACCATAAACTTGACTTCAGGTCCAAACCTTGCATATTTCTTGGCTACATTCGGAACCACAATGGGTATAAATGTCTAGATAAATCTACAGGAAAGGTTTACGTCTCCCATCATGTTGTTTTTGATAAACATCGCTTCCCATTTCAACAAACTTCCACATCCTCCCCTCCCTTTTATAATACACCTACTGCTTCCCTTCCACTTCAACCAATCTCTCATCCTCCCCAACCTGACCCTGATACTCACACTGTTTCACCTGACAACTCCTTGTCTTCCATGTCTCAAGATTTTGCTGATGCAGGCTTAGAGGCTGACTCACCTAATTTGGATATTTTTTCCAATCACTCTAGTGCCAGAAATTCTACTTCTACAGCACAACAAGAATGCAACTCAACTCCTCCTACGCTGCAGCCAATCCATGGCCCTGGGAATACTCATCATATGATTGTTGGTGGGAGTAACCACTGGTGGTGGCTTTGAAACACTCAGAGGGGATAAAACATAAAGTTTTATTACAAAATCACAAGCTTACAATTAACACAAAACTCACAATACACACCCTCTCTTTCTCTTTCTAGTGTTTCTCTCAATTATCTCCACACACATTAACAGAAGCTGGGCACTCTATTTATACACGAAATTAAAACAAGAAAATTCAAACTTTCTAGGTGTGAAGGCGGCTGGCGGCCGTGGCAGCTGGTGGCTGGCGGCTGCGGCTGGTGGCTGGTCAGCGACTGGAGGCTGGTGGCTGGTTGCCTTCCTTGACCTTCTGGATGTTGAGTTTAATATTCAACAAATCTGGCTTTTTTCTTGTAGACCCATTTGACACCTATTGCTTTCTTCTTTTTTGGTGGGTCCTTATCTGCATGGAAACAAAATAGAGTTGTATCTTCCATGACTTGAGTGGCATCGTACAACTCTTCAAGGTTTCGCATCCTTCTTGGTCCTTCTGATGAGGATGCTGATGGTGGTGTTGATGATGATGCTCCTGGTGTGTTCCTCCTGTTGAATACAGGGAATCTGTGTACCAGACTTTGTGGTTCAGCTGCTGGCACAATCGGTTCTTCTGCAGGGACAATTGGTTCTTCTGCAAGTACTGTTGGTACTTCTTCACCTTCAAGGATCAAATTAGTGTTGATCCATCTGACTGCTTCTTGATCATCATTCCATTCCCAAGATTTATCTTCTTCAAAGATAACATCTCTACTCATGATTGCTTTCTTTGTGATGAGATTATACAGCTTGTATCCCATCCTTCTTTCACCATATCCGACAAAGATGCATTTCTCGCTTTTATCATCGAGCTTTCTCCTTCTTGCATCTGGGATCTTTGCATATGCCACATAACCAAAGACTCGTAGATGAGTAACACTTGGTTTGTGACCACTCCATGCTTCTTCTGGAATGACGCCTTGCAAACTTCTGGTTGAGCAACGATTCAACAAATACACTGCACATGATACAGCTTCAGCCTAGTATTGCTTGGGCAACTTCTTTGCTTTGAGCAGACTTCTTGCCATGTCAAGAATCTTGCGATTCTTCCTTTCAGCTACACCGTTCAACTGTGGTGTATAAGCTGGCGTTGTCTGATGTCTGATGCCTATTTGTGTACAAAAGACTTCAAAGTCATTTGCTGTATATTCTCCACCTTGATCAGATCTCACGGTCCTGATCATATAGCCAGTTTGCTTCTTCACAATTGCTTTAAAGTCTTTAAAACAATTGAATACTTCTGACTTCCTCTTCAGAAAGTATATCCACGTTTTCCTGCTAAAATCATCAATAAAAGTGAGGAAGTACCTATTTTGTCCAATTGACATAGGCATTATTGGGCCACACACATCTGTGTGCACTAACTCCAGTGGCCTCTTTGCTCTCCAGTTGATTTCTTTGGAAAAACTGGATCTGTGATGTTTGCTGAGGACACAACTCTCTAAGCCTCAGGTGCCAAAGCCATTCTTCACTGTTGGTGATGGCGCTCAAACACCTTGCTGCATCATACTGGATGTTCAAAGGAAACATCCTGTTCTTGGACATTTTCACATAGGCAATCAATCTCCAATTGTTGTCTCTAATTGTCAGATAACAATTCTTCGAGTAAAAAGTATATCCTCTCTCCAATAGTTGACCTAAGCTGATCAGGTTCTGCTTTATGGCTGGGATATAATACACATCGGCGATGTAGTTGGAATCGCCGTTCTTCAACTTAATTGGGATGTTGCCTTTACCTTTGAATGGAACCTTTGTAGTATCTCCAAAAGTAACTAGACCTTGCTTGGTCTCATCTAGATCACCAAATAACTCTCGGTAGCCGCACATGTGATTGCTGGCTCCAGTATCTAGATACCATATATCCTCCTGTTTCTCACCAAGTCCTTGTTGGACAAGCAATGCAGCTGCTCCTTTGTCATCTTTTGCTGCAAAGTTGGCATGCTCACGTATCTCTAACGAAGCTTTCCTTCGGCATTCAGTGCTATAGTGCCCAAATTGATTGCAACTATAACATTGAATATTCCTCTTGTCGCGGTTATTGTAACCGCCTCCTCTTCCTTTAAGAGTGAATGCCTGTTGTCCTCGACCTCCTCTGGTGGTGTTTCTACCACCTCTTCCTCTGAAGCTTGTATTCCAAGATCCTCTTCCTTGGAATCTCTGAAATCCTCCTCTGGATTGTTGACTTCCTGCTTGAGTGGTGTATCCATTTGATGAAGTCTCCCCTTGCTCATATCTGTCCTTGAGAGACATCTTTGCTTGTAAGGCATGCTCGATGGCCTTATCTCCATTTCGCTTTACAATATTCTGCTCATGAGCTTGCAAAGAACTCATAAGCTCATCTACTGTCAACTTGTCCACATCTTTGGACTCTTCAATTGCAACAACAACAAAATCAAATTTTGGATCTAGGGATCCCAAAATTTTTTCAGTAATTCGAGAATCGATGAGGGCTTCTCCATTTCTTCTCATCTGGTTTACTATCACCATAATCCTTGTGTGATAATCGGAAATAGACTCCGAGGACTTCATTTGTAATAACTCAAATTCTCCTCGTAAAGATTGAAGACGAATCTTCTTGATTCTATCAGCACCTTTGTATTTATGTTGGAGAGCCTCCTCTATGTCTTTTGATGTTTCAGCGGAAGCTATGATCTCGAATGTATCTTCATCAAGACCTTGGTAGATGATGATGGTCTTTGCTTTGTTGTCCTTCTTTCTGTTGACTTTCAAGGCTTGCTTCTGTGCCTCTTGTAGAGCATCTTCTCCTTCTTTGGACTCTGGTTCCTCAAAACCATGTTGTACAACATCCAAACACTCTTGTGAACCAAGGAATGCCTTCAATCTGATGCACCAACTATCATAGTTGTCTTTGGTCAGCTTCGGGATGAGTGTATGTGTACCTTCTGTAGTCATTTTGCTCTTTGAATGACTATATCACCTTTCTAGGAGTCGAATTTGGCCAAACGGACACTGTAGATCGATCCGGAATGGTCCAAATAGTAGGGAACCGGTCTGACTTTGTAGAAATCGGGTCAGAAAATAGGTGAACCGGTCAAAAAACCAATTCTGTACGGCAGGCGGTTCGCTGGGTTGAACCGAGAATATTCTGTGGAATATTCGGGGAATATTCTGGGGAATATTCTCTCGGAGCGCTGGCGGCTCGGCTCGGCGCACTGTACGGCGTGACGCGTGGCTCAGCTCAGCTCGATGGACGGCTTGGCTGGATCAGCTTGAGGTTCGGCGTAAGCGGCTCGGCGTGGCTCAAATATGGCGCGCGTGTGACTCAGTCGTCTTCAACCTCTGGGCGCGTGGGTGTCTGTGCAGAATCTTCAAGCGGCGCGTGTGGCTCACCGCGGTCTCCGATCAGGCTGGTTCTTACGACAGTGAGTTCGTCTTGATGAGCTCTACATTGTGGAATGATCAAAACTTGTTTTTGGACAACTTTGAAAATTCAGATATACCCCAAAACTCTTCTGTTTTCTGACGAACGGGGCTCTGATACCAATTGTTGGTCGGAGTAACCACTAGTGGTGGCTTTGAAACACTCAGAGGGGATAAAACACAAAGTTTTATTACAAAATCACAAGCTTACAATTAACACAAAACTCACAATACACACCCTCTCTTTCTCTTTCTAGTGTTTCTCTCAATTATCTCCACACACATTAACAGAAGCTGGGCACTCTATTTATACACGAAATTAAAACAAGAAAATTCAAACTTTCTAGGTGTTAAGGCAGCTGGTGGCTGGTCGGTGGCTGGAGGCTGGTGGCTGGTTGCCTTCCTTGACCTTCTGGATGTTGATTTTAATATTCAACAATGATTACAAGATCCGAAAATAATATTCATGTCCCAAGAAGCTTCCTGCTGATGTCACTCAATATCCTCTGCCACGAGCACTTCTTGTTGCTGCTCAAGAAATCCATGATGGGCCAACATGTTACAATGAGACTTCCAAATCTAGTGAATGGAGATCTGCCTTGAATACTGAATTTGATGCTCTATTGCGCAATGGCACCTGGACACTAGTTCCCCTCCACCACACACCCATGTTATAGGTTGTAAATGGGTTTACAGAATCAAACGCAAGGCATATGGTACTGTTGAACGTCATAAAGCACGTCTCGTGGCTAAAGGCTTTCACCAATAGTATGGACTTGATTTTACAGACACCTACAATCCAGTAATTAAACCTGCAACAGGACGCCTGGTCCTCACACTCTCTATCTTTCATGGCTGGCCAATACACCAAATTGATGTCCAAAACGCATTCCTTCAAGGTCATCTCCAACAGGATGTCTACATGGTTGACCACAAGGTTTTCAGCATCCTCAATAACATAATCATGTCTAACATCTCCATCATTCACTATATGGTCTTCGTCACACCACGTGCTTGGTTCTCAAGGCTCTCTTGACAGCTTCTGGATTATGGATTCACTGGAAATCAAACACAATATCTCGTTGTTTATCTATCGTCAAGAATCAACAATATTATTTGTCTTGATTTATGTCAATGACATCATTCTGATAGGCTCCTCATCAAAAGCCATCAACAATGTTATCAACTATCTTAAGAATGACTTTTCCATTAAGGAACTTGGAAATCTAATTTTTTCCCTCGGCGTTGAAGCTTCACATTGTAGCAACGACATCTACCTCATTCCGCAAAGATACATTACTGATTTGTTGATTCGTTCTGGAACGGATAAATTGAAGCCCTTTTCCACTCCTATGACTACAACCCTCACTTTATCCAAGCATGATCATCCAGATTGTCCTGACGCCAATTTATATCGCAGCATCGTAGGGAGTCTACATTATTTGGCCTTCACAAGACCAGACATTTCATTTGTTGTCCATCCTGCGTTATTTAAAAGAAACTATTTCCTTTGGCCTTTTCATCCTTTGCTGACAGTTACTGGGCTGGTGACCCTGATGATCGGCGGTCAGTTGGAGCCTATTGCATTTACCTTGGTTCAAGTCTCATTTCATGGACATGCAAACAACAGGCTACTATCGCACGCAGCAGCACAGAGGCTAAATACAAAGCTCTAGCAAATGGTGCTGCTGAGTTACAGTGGCTGTGCAAACTTTGTAATGAACTTGGGTTCACCTCCTACTCAAAAACAAATTATCTGGTGTGACATCATTGGAGCAACGTATCTCTCTGCTAATCTCATTTTTAATGCTCGAACCAAACATATTGAGATTGACTTTCACTTTGTTCGTGATCTAGTGCACAGCAAAGAATCCAGGTCCTCCTTCTCTCCACAAAAGATCAGATTGATGACCTGCTAACCAAACCCTTAGCTACAAAAAGGTTTCAGCATATCCGGTTCAATCTTAAGGTTAGGGAGCTTCCCTTGAGATTGCGGGGGCGTTTCAGTGATATACACGGAAACTTGCACCTTGAAGATTATCAGAAAGACACAAAGATTGCAGAAGATCGCACAGTCACTAACTCCAGATGTATAGTCAAAGCTAAATATCAGATGTATGGGGACCATCTCATATATCTTCATATCATGGTTTCAAATATTATGTGATATTCATTGATCATTTTACTATTTACTGTTGGATTTTTTCCAATGCACTTAAAATATGATCTAAACAATAATTTTCATCTAATCCATGTTGTTCTTAAAAAACAGTTTGGTCTACCTATTCAAAATCTATACTCTAACAATGGTGGGGAATACACGAAGCTAAAATCCTATCTCAACATACATGGTAGACTATCACACCTCCCTACACCCCTCAATACAATGGCCTTTATGAACTTCATTATCATCATTTGTTGAAATTCGAATGATTCTTCAATCACAAGCAAATTCACCTGTAAATTTTGGTGCCTTGAATTTCAAACTGTTGTTTATCTAATAAATAGACTTTACCCATGTTGAAGTTTGCTTTAAGTTGCTGCTGCTGAATCAAAAACTCTGTTTTCTGTTACGATTTTTCTGCATTAATAAACAATTGTCCTAGTCTTTAGGAATCTGTTGATCTGTTAGTTTATTAACAGATCATGACATGTTAAGTTGCTATAAGATTGCTGTGAATAGTAAGCAATTCTGAATTCTATTCATCCTTAATAATACTGCAGCATCGATAATATTGCTGTTATAAAATTCTCTTCTACTTTATTTCTTTACATGAACACCCAAACACGTAAACACTTTCAATTAGTATTAGAGCATTTATTTCTTGAAGAGACCTGTAATGGAGACTGAAACAAGTTTCTCTCACATTTTTTCTCACATCTTTGGATGCTTTAGATCTTTGGGAAGTTGTTGAAGAAGATTATGAAGTTCATCCACTGCTAAATAATTCAACTGTAGCTCAGATCAAAAATCACAAAGAGAGAAAAATAAGGAAATAAAAAACAAAAGCATGTATGTTTGCTGCTGTTTCCACAACTATCTTAACCAGGATTATGTCTCTTAAATAAGCGAAAGACATTTGGGATTATTTGAAGTAGGAATATGCAGGAGATAAAAGAATTCATCATATGCAAAGTCTTAACTTGATACGAGAGTTTGAGTTGTAGAGAATGAAGGATTCTGAGACCATAAAAGAGTACTCAGACAAATTGCTTGGAATCGTCAACAAGGTAAGGTTACTCGGCATAAATTTCTCTGAATATTCCAGAATTGTAGAGAAAATTCTTGTAACTGTGCCTGAAAGATATGAAACATCTATAACCACCTTGGAGAATACAAAGGATCTGTCCAAGATCACCTTGGTAAAATTGTTAAATGCCTTGTAGGCTCAAGAGCAACGGAGGCTTATAAGGCAAGATCGTATTGCTGAAGGAGCCTTGCCACCCAAGCATCAAGAGTATGGCAAGGAAAAAAAGAAATATTTCAAGAAATATCAAGTTTCAAGCAATGAAATCACTGCCAACAACAAAAATCAGATGCAAAAATTAAAAAGAAGTTTCAAGGGTAGAAATTAAAAAAGAAGCTATCCACCTTGTTAGCACTGTGGCAGAACAGGTCATCCACCATTCAAATGTTGGAAGAGGCCAGATGCAAAGTGTAACAAGTGTAATCAGCTTGGACACGAAGCTGTTATCTAGAAAAACAAATTTCAGATACGAGAAGTAGATGCTCAAGTAGCTGATCAAGATGATGAAGATCAAATGTTTGTGGCAACCTGTTTTTCAACCAGGAGCTCCTTAGAAAGTTGGTTGATCGATAGTGGGTGTACAAACCATATGACATATGACAAAACTCTTTTTAATGTAATGTTTTGAAACTAAATGAGTAGGAAAAGGCTACAAAGCCCCTGAAGGCTTAGAAGTATAATTAAATGAAGGGTATTGTGGTAATTGAACAATAGTTGATAAATATAAATAGAAAAAAAAGAGGGATCTAAAAATTGAAGGAGCAAACCATAAGAGAGAAGGGAGGAAGAAGAAGAAGAAGAGAAAAGAGGGAAAAATAAGGGAAATAAAAGAGAATTGGAGAAAACAAGTTTAAAGGTAAGATTTAGGTATATAAATGTATAAATGTGTTATTTGAACTTTAAATTTCGGTTTTGATAAATGTTAGGGTTTTGGAGATTGTGTTTTGGGTTTGATTGATGAATTAAATTGAATGTTATAGGATTGATTGTTGTAGGTAATGAAGTTTTAGTTGATTATGAAAGATTGTAGGTAAAGATGATGATTTTGAGTTATGATTTGTGTAAATGGTGAATTTTGAGTTAGAAATCTGGAAAGAACAGTAGGTAATCTGTGAAAATTCTGGGTTTGAGGTTGAAGATGACAAAAATTCAGTTTGGTCCCTTAATTTGTAAAAATTACAGTTTAGTCCCCAAACTTTGGAAAATTAAAAATTGGTCCTTGTAGCATATTCCGAGATTCTGAACAGAATATATATTAAATTATGGGCAGAATTCCAGTGTAGTTATGAATTTTTAACACTTTCAATTTGGTCCTCTAATTTGACAAAAATTACAATTTGACCCTAAAAATTTGGTAAAATTCCAGAATGGTCCCTAGAACATAATGAGAAATTATGGACAGAATTGAGGATCAATTATGGTCATAATTTCAGTATAGTCATGGATTTGTGATATTTTTAGTTTGGTCCTTCAATTTGATAAAAGTTACAAATTGACCCTTAAAAATATGATAAATTCTAGATTAGTCCTTAGCTGTAATATTAGATTTTGCAGATTGGTTTGATGAATAATTGAGGGTTATTTAGTAAATTATTACCAATTTTATTATTTGTTTTATCCTTCCCTAGAACATAATGTTTTATTATTTAGTAAACCATTAAATTTTGGGTTGTTGAGAAAATTGACTAGTTAGTTAAAAAAAATACAAGGTTACGGAATACACCCTTAGTTAAGTGTATTAAATAGGTTAAATGTTTTTTCGAATCATTCTTGAATATATCTCCTTTGTATTTAGATAATCCTAATATTCTACCGGCAGGATGTTAGTAGGATTTTCTTCAGTGTTTGCTTTTGACTTCTATTTCTTTTCGAGTCAAGTGAGTGGATAATTTTTCATATGCATGAGAAATATTATAAATATTTCATTTGTTAATATGAATTTGATCATGCTTCTTGATAATATATATGTTGATTATTATCCTTGTTATCATAAAGCATGATCAATTGTTGAATCCGAATTCTTGATATAAACCAGTATATATTTTGAATTGGTTTCTGAATTGATAGCTTCTCATTTGATTGATGTCATGAGTTGAGCTTTCAGATATGAATATGTTTGTTTAATTATGATTATGAACCTATGGTATGTCGGTCAGAATACCCATACTAACAGGGTAGTGTTAATCTTTGTGCACATCATATCTGAACCCTAATTGGTCGGGGGAGTCACCAACCTGTGTAGACTGATCATCCCACAGTACGGAGCCTCATGCTCATTGCATTTTGATTTTCTGACGAGCTTTACCATATGACATTCTTGTTATGACCTATTTGAGAAACCTTCCTATAAGAACCTAGAGCCATAATTGTGTGTGTGTGTATATATATATATATATATATATATATTCTTATTGTTGTATTACCTCGTGTGTGTATATTGAATATTATCTACTTACTGAGTTGTTGAACTCACTATCTCATTATTTATCATTTTTAGGCTTATAGCTTGATAGCGGGTCATTTTTGTTGAACCTTTCGAACTTGCTTTTTGGTTGTAATTTGTACCTTCCTTTTATGTCAAGTTAGTGCTCCAAAACTATGAATTATATTAACTCTTGTATTAAGACAATTAAATTATATTATGAAGTTAGTTTTGTTATTAGTGTTGCGTTGAACTCTGATTGAGTTGTTTAAAGAATAAGATTGTATGTAAGTTTGGGTTCGCATAGGTTTGGAACCTTGGAGGGGAACCTTGCCTATGTGCCGGTTATGGATCCGGGATTCGGATCGTGACAGGTTGCTTAATGTATCTTACTACAACAAGGCCTGATTTTCTATTTGCTGTAAGTCTCTTATCTCATTTTATGCATAATGCTAATGAATTACATATAAAAGTAGCAAAAAGAATATTAAGGTATATCAAAGGGACTGTAAGTTACGGTGCCAAGTTTGAGAAGTGTCAAAGTTTTAAACTATATGGATTCTCAGACAATAATTGGGCTAGTTCTATTGATGATATGAAAAGCACTTCTGGATATTGTTTTAACCTAGGCTCAGGAGTCTTCTCATGGTGCTCAAAGAAGCAAGAGATTGTAGCACAATCTACTGCAGCAACTAAATTCATTGCTACCATAGCAACAGTAAATCAGGCACTGTGGCTTCAGAAAATTTTACGTGATTTGCACATGAAGGAAGGAGAACCAACAGAGATTTCAGTTGATAATCAAGCAACAATTCTAATTTCTCATAATCCAGTATTTCATGGGAAGACTAAGCACTTTAACATCAAGCTTTATTTTTTACGTGAGGTGCAGAGAAATGGTGATGTTAAGTTAATTTATTACAAGTCTGAAGATCAACTTGCTGATTTATTTACCAAACCACTTCTAGTAAGTTGGTTTTGAGTTTTTTAAGAAAAAATGTTAGGAGTATACAACCCTTAAAGCAAGGAGGAGTGTTCAAGTTGGGTTCAAGTTGCTGCTGCTGAATCAAAGACTCTATTTTCTATTACGATTTTTCTACATTAATAAACAATTGTGCTAGTCTTTAGGAATCTGTTGATCTGTTAGTTTGTTAATAGATCATGGCATGTTTAGTTTCTATAAGTTAGCATTTCAATTGAATTTGTTTCAATAATTATGTAAAAGATTGTTGTGAACAATAAGCAATTCTGAATTCTATTCATTCTTAATAATACTATAGCATCAATAATATTGCTGTTATAAAATTCTCTTCTACTTTCTTTCTTTACATAAACACTAAAACACGTAAACACTTTCAACCAAAACCAATTCTTCATAACAAATCTTCTTTTGAATGTGCATTTAATCATAAAACAAACTATAAAAAACTAAGGGTCTCTAGGTGGTCTTTGTTTTCTATGGTTGAAACCTAACAATCATCATCAAATGGATCCAATATCAAAACCTTGTATTTTTTGTTGGTTATTTAACATCTTAAAGTGCTTACAAATGCATGGACATACAAACACATAAAAATTATTTATCAAGACATGTTGCATTCGATGAAAATAACTTTCCTTATAAATCATCCCTACCTCATAAAATTGATCTTTCACAAACTTCATCATAGTAGCCCTATTCTTTCGCCATATTCTTATATATACCTTTTAACTCATCATCTCTAACCAACTCAGTAGAAACATGTGAAGAAATTTCATCACTATCACCACATATCACAAATACTTCTTCAACTACTGGTCCTTCAAATGATATGAATGCATCCATTCCAACAACTTTTGTGTAGACAAATACAACTTGAAATGATCAACTCCACACATTCTTTATCTAGTGGAACTTCCAATGCTGACATTTAACCTACGAAGTGTTCGCACAATAACTACTATAGGTATGAGCAACATTTACAAGCCAAAGAAAATATTTAATGTCACAAAACATCCTATGCCAGATGACACTGAACCAAGCAGTGTTAGAGTAGCTCTAAAGAATGTTTATTGGAGAAAGGCTATTAGTGATGAATTTAATGCCCTAGTCAAACATGGTACTTGGGACACTGAGCCTTTCAATGATCTTTCTGCTTATAGAAACTATATTCGTTGAAGTCAACCCTTGTATATGGCTTATTTTGATGATTAGAGAAATAATTTCTTTTTTAGAATAAGACTGAAGACGTATTTCTTCAGCCAATAACTCACTGTTGCCATCATAAGTTCATCATGAGCACGAAAAAGTTGAGCTTGAGCAACTGCCAAGGACCTTGCATGTCCATACTCCTTCCTCATTCCCTAGATGAAATAGAAAGAATGTCAGTTTTAAAATGGTTGCATTCAATATTATTAATGATTTGTTCATTCAATACAGTCCTAGTGTAGAAGTTTCCACAACAAAAAGAAAAAGAAAAAGAAAAAAAGAATCGATCAAGCATACCTCCAGAATGTGTATCTGCAGGCTGGCAGCAGACACAACTTCATTTTCTAACTGGGCCTTGCAATAGCTCTTTATAACTCCTAGAATAACCTCCAATTCAGATGGTGATTTTGAAACCTACCAACAACAAGGGAATATATAGTAATTATTTGTGCTTGTTTCAGCACCACGTTATTTTTCCCGCAATAGAAGTTGACGATACTAATTCCTGAAGTGCTTGCACTGAAAACTAAGATTATCAGTTGCCCAACAAGTGTAAAATCTAATTGTGTCAACATAGAAGTAGCGCATACTATTGAACCCATATGTCCTAAGATTCATGGTCCTCATTCAGGAAGGATCAATCTAACAAGAAGTTGACTAGACTCAGAATAAAATGTAGGGAAAAAAAGACCACAAGCGTATTATAAAAGATTTGATATATGTAGGTAAAGTTATAGCAATGGACTTACCAGCAAGAATCCCCATTGCCTGTCTCTTTACCATATGTGATGTTATGTTCTGACATGGCATCAGATTGGTATTAGCTGCTGTTCCTAGTGTGTGTGTGTGTGTATCCATTTGATCAACATATTAAACTTCGATTATACATTACTACCCTTAACATCACTAATTAATTGACCTTATGCTCAAAACTTTTGTATGAATCTAAGGTTCTGATGTGGAGATTTGAGATATCAGGTTTAGACTATTCTGAATTAAAGAACAATAATCTATGCATAAAACATTGAAGGAAAAGAAAAGAAACACTCTGGAATTGATCAAAACTTTGAACAAAGAAAAATATAGTGAATGGGACTGTCCTCATTCATTGGCTTGGCATTTATGGGCAACTCCGTGTTGTTAGGCTAAAGGGGCTTGTTGGGTCAATGTCAATATGCATAATGATTATAGACTCATCATCTTCTTGTTTTCCTTGTATTCCTTCGTGAATAATCTCAACAGTGGTACAAAAAGAAAATGTTTCTGCAAACTATGTTTTGTCCATAGTGTCTTTTTTCCTCAATTTATGAACATGAAACCTTAAAGTTTCTGGGAACAGCTTTCTGATTTCTTCTTTCAGGTTGCAGAGAAAAACCATGAACAAAGCCGATATGAATAATGTTGTTTAATTTTGCACTTTATTGACGAGTCCTTGTTGGCATTATTCATGACAATGATTTGAGAATTAAACGCTTTTGTTTCTTGTTATATTTACTTTGGCTTGCCCCCCCCCCCCCCCCCCCATATGCATTGCTTTCAGTTTCTAAATTGCTGTGAAAGGTAAGTAGAGTGAAATCTCTCTAAACATGCCAAAAGGAAATGAGACGGCAAGTACCTCTTGAAGTGTGTTGGGGTGATTCACAGTGGAGAAAATTTGAGTTTCTACTTAATTATATAACCGTACAAATGGTAGATTACTTCTCCACAGTTTTAAATAATGCTGGTTTGAAATTTTATTAAATTTGTTCCTTTTTATTAAATTTTGTTTTCAATACTTAATAAAAAGTCTTTATTATATTTCTTTTTAGATTGAAAAATTATTTTCTCACATTTTCTTTATTATGTTGGAGTATAGTATTTATTTTTTAATTGTTTTTTTGTGCTATTGACAGTACGTTTGCAAACCATGTAGAGAGATTCTTCCTTCTCTTCATGCCTCTCTCCTAGAAGTCCTAAGAAATACATAGGTACTATTATTGAAGCTTCAATTCTTTTTATTTTTTATTTAAAAAATATTTTTATTTTTTATATTAATTTAATTAATTTATTTTATATTTGGTTTGATTTTATATTATTTGATTTATTTTTCTACTGTTATTCAAAGTAATTTAAAAAAAAAAATACATTGAATGGTATTGTTGAAGCTTCAATCCTGCCCATCACGGTTGAATGATAGCCTTTATCGATAGTCTATGTCTCCTTGTATTGGGAATGAGACCAATTTTTTTTATTCAATTCTACAATGAAAGTTTCACCAACCAATAGACTATTATCATGTTTTTTTGGGTTTGAATTTTCTAATGAAATGATGGAAATTCATTGGATGGTAGAGTGGGTCTTGCTGCTACCTTCTTACAGTTGATTATTTTGCCTACTGAAGCTCTTGTTTTTTTTTTCATTGTTCTTTTAATTGTTTCAGCGAGAACTTAAAATTTCATTCCGTAGTGTATTGATCTTCAATTTAGAATCAAAATATTCTCAAACCCTTCATGCAAAGAAAAATAAATTTTAATACATAAAACATAATTTGAAAGAAAAAAAGTTTGATGATGAAATCCATAATACAAAATTTTATTGTTTCAATTGGTAATCGAATAGAAGTAGCTATTGTTGGGAATTCTGCTTCCCGTGCGGAACGGTGGTGTTCATGATCATTGCTCAAAAGAGGCTAAGCACACTAGCACACAATATTTAACGTGGTTCGGCAAATTGCCTACATCCACGGGAGAGATCGATATTATTAGAGATAGAGAAAGAATACAACACATGGAGGAGGATCACATCCACTCAACTCCCATCTCTCATTGCTACATAGGGCAGCAGTTGCATAAGGCAGCAGGGCTGCTGGTGGCAGCCCTTCTCTTTCTTTCTCTCTTCTTCTCTTTTGTAGCTCTCCTACAAGACTCTCTCTCTCATTTTGTGCTGCACTCTTGGTGTCTATTTATAGGCTTCAATGACAGCTCCTCTTACTTCTTTGTCAACAATGGTGGCTGCCAAACTTACAAAACTTTGACATTAGACAATGGTTGTTGGCTGCCACCAACAACCCACCATTGTAGCCTCCTTCTTTGACAATGTCAAGGGGCTGCAAATGCTATACAAGCAGTCCCCTTCGACTCTCATAAGGCAGCCATCTTCTTTGACAATGGCAACATAATTGGCAATATTCCAACAATCACCCCCTTTGCCATTTATGTGGGCAATTGTCATCTTGCTTCTTCAACACACGCTTTACTGGAGCATTCTGAACTGGGCTCCTTTCATGGCCCTCACACCCTCTCTAAGGTGTCTCTGCTTGTCGTCATGCGATGGTCTGAACTGGGGCTCACGATCGTGGGGTGTGTTGGTGCGCGTGGGCAACCTCCTCTCCGGCGCGTGTGGGCATGTCGCACGTCAGAATTTTTCGTCGTTTTCACTAGTGGCTTCGTCTCTTCCTCCTCTAGATAGTGGTATGGTCAAAACATCATTTTGACAACTTTCATTTTTGAGCAAAAATCAAACACCACTTCAAACCATAAGCTCTGATACCAATTGTTGGTGGGAGAAACCACTGGTGGTGGCTTTGAAACACTCAGAGGGGATAAAACACAAAGTTTTATTACAAAATCCGAAGCTTACAATTAACACAAAACTCACAATACACACCCTCTCTTTCTCTCTTTCTCTTTCTAGTGTTTCTCTCAATTATCTCCACACACATTAGCATAAACTGAGCACTCTATTTATACACGAATTCAAAACAAGAAAATTCAACCTTCAAGTGTGAAGGCGGCTGGCGGCTGGCGGCTGCGGCTGGTGGCTAGTCGGCGACTGGTGGCTGGTTGCCTTCCTTGACCTTCTGGGAGCTTCTGGATTGAGTTTAATATTCAACAGCTATACTCTATGGGATTAAGAGATCTCCCAAACTTATTGTGCAAAATGCCTTAGGCAATGGAGGCCACTTAGCTGTAAGCTCAAAAGAAATTTTTTCCATTGTAGGCCGAGATTGGGGATTGGGATGCAAGCATGAAAGTGCAATTTTTATCATGTGGACAACGCCCTCTACTGATGCTTTTTCCGGAAGCGATATGCGTTGGTCTAACACATCCTTCAATGGTGTATGTTGAGCAATCGGTGGCACCGACGATGATGACGAAGATCCTGGTGATAAGAGTGCTGAAATGAGATCGCCTGGGTGCCTTCCTGTCATCACCTCCATTGTTACCACTCCGAAGCTATAGACATCGCATTTTTCAGTCACTTTCATTGTGTAAGCTAGCTCTGCCAAAAAAAAAAACTGATTATGCATGGTTTTTTATCAAATAGTTGAAAGAAAATACTTTATAATAAAAGCTGAAAAAACACTATATATTATCTTCACTATTACACAATATTAACTTAATGTTGAAATGAAGCTACGCACCTGGAGCAGTATATCCAAAAGTACCTGCAAATGAGGTCCAATTGGATGAGTCAGGCATCAACAATCTAGCTGTGCCAAAGTCAGAGACGTGTGCTTCATATTCCAAGTCCAGAAGGATATTATTGCTGGTAATGTCTCGATGAATGATCGGAGGAGAGCAAGAATGGTGTAGATAGGATAAAGCTCCACCCACCCCTTTCATAACGTTTAGCCTTCTCATCCAATCGAACTCAATTGCTTGTTCCTCACTGGTTATAATCTTTCTCAAGCTTCCTCTTTCAACGAACTCATAAACCAAAAAAGAATGCTTTTCATGTGAGCAAAATCCATGCATTTTCACAATATTTCGATGTCGAATATTTGCCAACACACAAACTTCCTTTTCAAAAAGCTTTAAAATCGAACAAACTTTTTCTGTTTGTGACCCGGTGAAGTTTCTTCACAGCAACCACCTGTTCTCCTGGCATCACTGCTTTATAAACAGTTCCATATCCTCCTTCGCCAATGCAGTAGTTGGACTTGAATTCCTCTGTAGCTTCAACGATATTCTCATACAACTTCTTCCCATCATGGCCCAATATCGTGAATATGTTTCGATCTTGTTCATTTTCTGGCTCAGCGTTTCTCTTCCTAGCTATTTTGCAGAGAATGGATAAAGCTCCAATCACAACAAACACTAAAAGCAAGCTTCCTAAAAGAGGGAGTACAATCAAAACCACAAGCTTGTTGCTCTTTCTCTTAACAGTTTTGCTGCTTCTTGGAAGATTGCACGACTTTAGACCACTGGCATTGCCACATATACCCATATTATCCCTTAATGCCTCAAATGAAGCATTGTGGAAGGCTTTGATATCAGGAATGGGGCCTTGTAGCTTATTGGATGATATATCCACAGTTGTTAAGCTTAACATGTCTTTGAAAGTGCTCGGAATCCATCCAGAAAGCATGTTGTGAGAGACATTCAGAGTTTCCAACATTTGCAGTTGCCCAAGTTGTCTTGGTATCTCTCGAGTCAGGAAATTGTAGCCAAGATCAAGATCTCGAAGAGAAAGGAGAAAGCCTATCTCATATGGAATGCTTTCTCTAAATTTATTACCGCTGAGATTTAACAACAATAAATTCGAGCATTCCCCAAGTTGTTTTGGAATCGATCCACTCAGATTATTAGATGCTAAATTAAGGAATTGAAGATTGGAAAGCATCTTAATATCTAAGGGAATATCACCTGAAAGATGGTTGTTGTTAAGGAGAAGTTTGTACAACAACTTCAAACCACCTAAATCTTTTGGGATGGCTCCTTTTAATTGATTTGATGACAAATCTATCAAGTGCAATTGAGTAGCCTTCCCAAGCTCTGGTGGTATCTCACCAGAAACATTATTGTTTGAGATTTTTAGGCTTGTCAAGTTACGACAATCTCCCCATTTTGAAGAAAGCTCACCATAAAAATTATTGTAACTCAAATCAATATAATCCAGATGTGGATAGACACCAAAAACCTCAGAAATATTTCCTGTTAATTGATTCCAATCAAGCCTTACTCGGTATAAACTAGTGCAGTTTTTCAAGCTTTTCGGAATTGAACCTGAGAAGTAGTTGTGGTAAACAGTAAAGTTTTCCAATACTCCTCCATGGCATAAATCTAGTGGCAAATGACCCGTGAATTCGTTGGTACCCAAAGACAATAACCTTAAATGGGTGAGATTGTTCATCTCTGAGGGCAATGGGCCATGAAATTTGTTCTCATGTAATAACAAGTCCACAAGCGATTTAAGTTGTCCTATTCCTGAAGGAACACATCCAGAGAGTTGGTTGATAGAAAGACCAAGGAAAGATAATTTTTTTAATTTTTCAATGGAATAAGGGATTATACCAGTTAAAACATTATTTGACAAGTCAAGTTTATTGAGAGACTCTAGCAACCCAATTTCTTGAGGAATGGAACCAGAGAGTTTGTTATCCAAAAGATAGAGCTCAGATAGGCTTGTCAAGTTTCCAATAGAAGAAGGGATGGGGCCAGAGAGTGGGTTCCTAGAAAGACTAAGAAAAGATAAATTTCTTAATTTTCCAATGGAATAAGGGATGGGACCAGAGAGTTTGTTATCCCAAAGATAGAGCTCAGATAGGCTTGTCAAGTTTTCAATAAAAGAAGGGATGGGGCCAGAGAGTTGGTTGATAGAAAGACCAAGGAAAAATAATTTTTTTAATTTTTCAATGGAATAAGGGATTATACCAGTTAAAACATTATTTGACAAGTCAAGTTTATTGAGAGACTCTAGCAACCTAATTTCTTGAGGAATGGAACCAGAGAGTTTGTTATTGAAAAGATAGAGCTCAGATAGGCTTGTCAAGTTTCCAATAGAAGAAGGGATGGGGCCAGAGAGTGGGTTCCTAGAAAGACTAAGAAAATATAAATTTCTTAATTTTCCAATGGAATAAGGGATGGGACCAGAGAGTTTGTTATCCCAAAGATAGAGCATAGATAGGCTTGTCAAGTTTTCAATAGAAGAAGGGATGGGGCCAGAGAGTTGGTTCCTAGAAAGACTAAGAAAAGATAAATTTCTTAATTTTCCAATGGAATAAGGGATGGGACCAGAGAGTTTGTTATCCCAAAGATAAAGCTCAGATAAGCTTGTCAAGTTTTCAATAGAAGAAGGGATGGGGCCAGAGAGTTGATTCCTAGAAAGACTAAGAAAAGATAAATTTCTTAATTTTCCAATGGAATAAGGGATGGGACCAGAGAGTTTGTTACGCCAAAGATAGAGTTTGGATAGGCTTGTCAAGTTTTCAATAGAAAAAGAAATGGAACCAGAGAGTTGGTTACTAGAGAGATCAAGGAAAGATAATTTTTTTAATTTTTCAATTTCATGTGGGATGGTTCCAGAAAGAGAATTATTAGCAAGGTCCAGACACAAAAGATTGGGAAAGGATGAGAAGTTTAAACCATAAAGCGTACCTCTCAAACCAAAACTTTCAAGTATCAAATTGGTGACGCTTCCAGAATTGTCACAGGTGATTCCAACCCAGTTAATGCAAGGGCTGATGCCGACCCAGGAAGAAAGGAGAGATTGGCTTTGGTTGTCAAGACTGGCTTTCCATTGGAGAAGAGCCTCAGCTTCTGTATTATAATTACCAAATGGTGAAGGTGGGGAGGAAGTGTGTTCAGCTAAAGCAAAGAAAGAAGAAGAGTTGAATATGTGAAGGAGCAAAAATAGGATGTGGAGAAAGAAGGAGAAGAATGGTTTGTATAGTAAGGACGTCGTCATTGTGTGTTTTTCAAGAGACAAAGGATATGGTTTGCTATGGTAGATTCGGCTCTTCCATGGAGAGGTATTATTTATAGGTAGGAAAACATGATTAATTGGAATTTTATTTTTTTGGAAATCATTGATTATTAGATCTCTTCTCTAATTAAGTTGAAATTAACTAGGCTAGTAAAATTTAAATAAAATAAATTTATTATTATTTTCAAACACGAACTACTTAAATTTAATTGTATTTTTTTTTTATACAAAATTTTTTCTTTTCTTATATTTACTAATTTCTATAATTGCAAAATTTAAAAGTTGAGATGGAATTTTATCAGAACTACTTACTGTTCTGACTCCCTTGATAGTACCTCCTCATTTTCTTGCTCCAATTATGACTTGGCCCATGAGCCAATTCAAGATACATGGCCCCAAACGGGATGAACAAAGCCAACCCCTAAAGTTGGGTTATACTATGTATACCAACTCTAGAGAATCTTACTCAACAGGACAGCAGTCAAGTGAAATTTTCGCTCAAGACGAAGAAAGACAAAACTTTTAACAATCATGGGACTTTACAGAGACACGCGGATGACATAGAAGAATCTACAGATGACTCAGATGTTCACATGGGGAATAGACGCCATTTTCAAAATGTTGGGGATTCTCATAAACATCTTTGTATAACAGGATCTTTATGCAATCAGGAGATGAAGAAGCTATTGTGAGTTCAGAAGATCGAGAAGTTCAGGGTATGGTCCAGATTGGGAGGGAAGCTTTGCTTATTGGGGACAATTCCAACCTTTATGCTTTTGAAGGAGATATTCGGAAACAGCTTCAACAAGAGGAGGCTGACTGGAGGGCTGTCCAGTAAGTCCTTTGTTTCCTCTGCTTTGGTTAGGATTTTTTCTATTTTCTTTATGAAGGTTCTCTCTTGGAACTTATGTGGTCTGGAGTAGGCTGGAAAATTGCGGGCTGTGGGTAGGCTTATTGATATTCATAATATTGAAGTGGTGCTCCTTCTAGAAACTAAAATTAAGACTTGCACAGACTCTCTCATTTTTCGTGTTTGGAATAATAGCAATGTTAATTGGGCTTGTAACGAGGCTGAAGGTAGTAGAGGGGGTTTATGATTGCTCTTTGGGATGATACTAAATTTCAGGTTTCATCTGTTGAATATGGTTACGGGTGGATTGGTCTATACGGTCAGCATATGCAAAGTGGTTTTTATCTGTGCTATTGTTGGTGTTTATGCCCCTTGTTCTATGTCAGAAAAAAAGGGATCTTTGGAGAACTTGTGTATCCTTAGACATGCCTTCCCTATTCCGTGGTTGATGGTGGGGAGATTTTAATGAGACTTTGAATCAGATTTGATAGAAGCAGTGGCTATCTTCATATCAAGGGCTCTTCAGCTTTTAGGAATTTTCTGGATTCTTGTCACCTTATTGAGTATCAACTGGCTGGAGGTTACTTCACTTGGTTCAGGAATTGCTTGATGAGCAAACTAGACCGTGCTTTCTCAGATGAATCCTTTCTTCTACAATTCTCAAATGTAATGCTCCATCGATTACCTAGAGAAATGTCAGACCATTGCCCCTTGCTTGTTTTCTGATTCCCTCCTAGAGAGCAGTTATCGACCTTTTAAATTTTTGGACTGTTGGCTTCAATTTCCTAACTTCAAAAAATATTATTAGAGGCTTTTGGTTTGACGGGTGTACATCATTCCCAGGTCGTTTCAGATTTATTAAGAAGCTTAGCTTTGTAGCAGCTCAACTTCGGCGATGGAACAAAAGATGATTTTTGGTGATCAGGAGTACAAGCTTCAGGTTGTGATTTCCCAAATTGATGAACTAGAGAGAAAACAGGAGGTCTTGATCCTCTATGTCCCTCAGCATCACCTCAAGCTTGAATCTCTTATAAAGGATAAATGGACCTACAGTAATAGAGTTGAATGCAAGTGGAGCAGAGATCTAGACAATTGTGGTGCAAGCTAGGGGATCGTAATACCAGGTTTTTCCATTTGATAGCTAACTTCAGAAGAGCTAAATCTCATATTATGATGATCAATCATAAGGGGGCTGAACTCCGGTCATTACCAGAAATCAAATCTGCTGCTGGTTGATTATTTTTCTAATCTGTATAGAGCTCCAATTGGGAAGAAAGCAGAGATGGGTCCTGTAGGTTTTTAAAAGGTTAAATTCAAAGTTGTCTCTTTGGCTAGAGCGAGATGTGACATTGGATGAAATTAAAAAGATGTGTGTGGGATTGTGATGGTTCTAAGAGTCCTGGTCCAGATGGTTTCAATTTTAAATTCTATAAGCTCGCTTGGGATTTTATTGCAGAAGACTTATTGGACCTGATCACTGAATTTTTTTAGAACAGGGTCTATGCCGAAAGGGGTTAACCTCTCCTATATCACTTTGGGTGCCCGAAAAGAAAGGTTACTATGGAATTCAAAGAGTATCGCCCCATTAGTTTGATCCATGGTATTTACAAGATTATTGCGAAGATTTTGTCCAGCAGATTAAAGGAAGTAATAGGCAGCTTGATTAGTGACAATCAGACTGCTTTTATAGCAGACAGACAAATTGTTGATGGTTTTTATGGTAGCTAATGAAGTGGTTTATGATCTAAAAAGAAGTCGAAGATCGGGTCTCATCTTCAAGGTTGATTTTCCAAAAAGCTTTTGATTCAGTTCTATGGGATTACATTGATGAGGTGATGACTTACATGGGTTTTGGTGCTAAATGGAGAGGGTGGATTTCCTCCTGCTTGTCTACTAGTCAGGTTTCAGTCTTAGTCAATGGCTGTCCTTCCCCAGAGTTCAAAGTGGGGCGAGGTATTAGGCAAGGTGGATCCCCTATCTCCTTTCTTTTTAATATTGCTGCTGAAGGTCTATCTGTTCTCTTCCAACGTGCGGCATCCTCAGACATCTTTCAGGGTATTGATTTTTGGCTCCAATAACTTCTTAAGTCACCTTCAATATGCAGATGACACTCTTGTCTTTATGCCAGCTAGTTTGCATGCCCTCCAGTCAGTTAAAAGAGTCTTAAGGTGGTTTTGCTCTATGCTCAGGCTTGCACATTAATTTTTTTTAAGAGTTCTCTTATAGGAATCAATGTTGATGACTCCTGCTTGGATGAGTTTGCAAAATCAGTTTACTGCAGGCATGATTCTCTTCCATGTAATTACCTGGGAATGCCTTTGGGGTCTAACCCTAGAAGGATTTCAACATGGAAACCCGTCATTGATAAGTTTCGAAAGAAACTCACTTCGTGGAAAGGGAGAATGTTAAGCATGGCCGGTCGCATTTGCCTTATCAAAAGTGTGTTGAACTCCCTTCCTTTGTACTTCATGTCCATCTTCCTTATGCCAAAAGGTGTGTGTCGCTTACTTACTTCCATCCAACGCAAATTCTTATGGTCGGGAACTGTCAAAATGAGAAAAAATTTGCAAAGTCCAATGGAGCGTGGTTGTTAGAGATAAGGATAGGGGTGCCTTGGGATTGGGTCATTGATAGCAAGAATAAAGCAATGCTTTTTCAAGTGGATTTGGAGGCTCTCTCTTCCTGGTAATTGAGCTGTGGAAGAAGATGATATTCAACAAATTCAAGCCGGTGTTTGAAAATGGTTTCCCTATTTTTAGTAGAAGATTGTCTTGTATCTGAGGGATATAACATCCCTTATGACCACAACAGACTCTGTCTCTTCAGCTTTAGCCAATAATTGCAGATTTGTAGTGGGAAATGGCTCTCTGACTCGATTCTGGTCTGATGTTTGGTTTGATAGCTCTCCATTGAAAGTCATCTACCCTCGACTCTACATTCTTACCACTAAAAACGAATGCCACAATTGCTGACATGGGAATTTGGGAGCAAGGAGAATGGAAGTGGAGTTAGCTTGGAGGAGACAATTGTTCCTCTTTGAAACTGAGCAGGTCGTCTACCTTCTCTCATCTCTAGAAAGCTTTCGAATAAAGGCAACAACTTTAGATAAAAAGTCTGGTCCTCTTCAACAGATGGAGGGTATACAGTTAAAACTTGTTCTCTACTTATTGACAGGATTGTGAATCCAGGGCTTAGAACTTTCAAGGCTTCGATTATGGCAAAAAAGGGGTACCTCCTAAGGTTCAATCTTTTCTTTGCTAGCTGTTCAGAATAGACTGTGCACTAAGGATTTCTTACTTTGCCGTAATATAATCCCAATTGATCAAGCCTTTTGTATCTTTTGTGAAAATGAGATTGAGACTTCAAATCATCTTCTCCTCCATTGTAGACCAGTGTGGAAATTATGGATGAAATTCTTGGATTGGTGGGGTATTAGTGGTTGCCTTCCCTGCTGTGTGGATGATCTTTTACATCAATGGCCCAACCTAGTGTTCGGAAAATTCCAGCGTAAGGCTTGGTCTATGCTTTCTTGTTGTGTTAGCTGGAGTATATGGCTTATGAGGAACAAGGTAATCTTCAATGATGGAACTGCGACCTTCGAAGATATTTTCTCCTTAATTCTTTATCGCCTCTCAAATTGGCTCAAGTCTGCAGATAAGTTCTTCATGGCTACTGGCACTACTTTAATTATGGGTCCTGAAGGTATTATAGATTGGTCTAACACCAAATAAAGGCTTTTAGCATGGCGTATCAACTTCTTCATTCCTAATGTCCTTTTTCGGTTATGTATCTGTTGACTTTCTTTTCCTTTCTTTTTGTGTTTGTTTTTTGTTATTGTGATTCTTTTCTTTTCATGTATCTTGTTTTTGGCTACCTTCTGGTTAGCCCTTTCAATATATCGACTTATTCCAAAAAAAAAATTCCATCTCAACTTTCTTTCCCCTTTCCATATCATAGTTTGCGACATTAACTGGAAAGTCCTACGTTCACATGCACACTGCCTCTAATGTGTATACTATGAATGGATAAAGGTCTCTACAATGTCAAGTCTTCTCACTTTTGACAAGCAGGCAGAAAAGTGAATAAAGGGTGATAAAAAGCAAAGGATTCTATGGAAGAAACTTTAATCTAGAAAGTTTTTTCTAGCAATTTGATCACTTCAATGTATTCAATGGAAGTTATCGTAATTGACGTGAAAAGGTTTATTTTTTATCATGAAACACGAGCAGTAGCAAGCATATACGCATCTCTGGTCTTCGTTGAGTTTGCTTTCACACTTTTTTTTTTTTTGAAAGAAGCTGTTATTATTAAGTAATGCAAAATTGTGCAATGCAATCATTACACAGAGAAAAAGTTTGCTGAATTAGCTAGCAAACCTATTTAACATAAACCCTACAAACTCAATAAAAACCTTCCACCATCTGGTTCCTGCATAGGAGCCAAAAGAATGCCCCAATCAACATAATCTGCATTGGATTAAACAAAGTACCGATAAATTATCTATGAGGGTCTTAGCCAAGCCACAAAATCAGATATTCTATGCACTCCTTGTTTAGCGAGATGATCTGCCATGTGATTGCTTTCCCGGTAAGAATGAGAGTAGGTGATTGAATCAAAACATGAAGCTAGCCTCTGAGCTGAAGAGAAGAGTTTATGATGAATCCAAGGCCTATTATAAGAATTATTCATCCAGCTAATGACATTGGCAGAATCAGATTCGATAATAATATGTTTATGATGTAAGAAGCAGTTAGAGGCTGACAATTCGATAGCTTTGACTACTGCTCTCAGCTCAGCTACATTAGAGTCTAAGATCCCAATCGGCATAGAAAAAATACCTAAAAGTATTCCATGATGATTCCGCAAAACACCACCTATTCCGGAGGGGCCAGGTTTTCCGATAGAGGATCCATCAACATTCCATTTGAATCTATTCGTCATAGGGGGAGACCACATAATACCAATCCTCAACTTTTGAGAATTAGTCCACCGAACCAGACCTTCAGCAGATCGAAGCAAATCTGAGGAGGAGTAGGGAAAATCCGGTTCAATAGCCTTTAACCATAAGCAAAGCCGAGTAACAATAAGGAAGAACAAAGTATCATAATCTGGGATCTTCTGCTTAAATATTACATCATTGCGAAGAAGCCACATAGACCATGTCGCAGAAAAGAACAACATCACCCATACTTTTTTCTGAAATTTGCCATAAACCAAAGAGTCCCACTGAGAGAAGAGATTTGCCAAGTTCCTTGGACAACACCAAGCTAAGCCCCACCAATTGATGATTTTAGACCAAATGAGCCAGTGCTTGTAGCAATGAATAAAAAGGTGGTCGACCATTTCTTCCTCAGCCAAGCAGATCGGACAGATTGCAGCTGAGATATCCAGTATGCCTCTTTTAACTAACATGCTGCGGGTGTTGATTTTGTTGATGATGGCCATCCAGCAAAAAAACCTCTACTTTAGGTGGGACGAGACCTCTCCAAATCCCCTTAAAGGAGAAGACAGTGTTCAATGGAGAACTAGGAGATAAAAGCCCACATAGAGATTTAACCGAGTATCTTCCTGTGTTATTGGCTTTCCAGACAAGCCGATCCTCTGCTTCTTTGTCCAGTTGCATTCTTGACAGAATAGCGTACATTTGAGTAAGAAGTCCAGTATTCCGGCCTCTCAAATCTCTGATCCAGGAGAAAACCCAGCACCATGCATGACCATCCCACATTCCCATCTTTTCTAGGCTGGCGTCTTTATCGTTGGACAACTGAAATAGAGTAGGGAACTTCTCTGCCAATCTGCCATTGCCTGTCCAGTCATCAAGCCCAAAACTTAATCCATTTTCCATTGCCAACTAGCATCACAGTGTTATTAGTCACAATATTCCGCAATCTAGAATCTTTGCCACAGTAATTAACAAGCCGAGACCATATGCTTCCAGCACCTGTGATATGATCCTGCGGTATAAGACTGTGGTATTTAGGATTGTAAATGCTTGTAATCACATCCTTCCACATGCTCGACTCCTCAGAGCCATACCTCCATAGCCATTTGAATAGTAGAGCTTTATTTTTGTTTTGCAGAGATCCAATGCCAAGTCCACCAGCACTCTTTGGCATCGACACAGTTGGCCAGCCAACATTGCATATAGACTTGCCTTCCTCTTTTCCGGACCACAAAAAGCATCTAAACTTCTTTTCAATTGCTGTTGAAACCGCCACAGGCATAGGGAACAGAGAGAGAAAGTAAATTGGCAAGTTGCTAAGAACCGATTTTAATTAAGCATAACCTTCCCCTATCGATAAGAGCTTCCCTTTCCATGCAACCAACCTAGAGCTGATATTTTGAATGATAGGATTCCACATCAGAAGTCTGCAGGAATTTGCACCAATGGGGAGGCCAAGATATTTGAAAGGGAGGTGCCCTTGCTTACATCTTAGTGTCTGTGCAGTGTAATCACACACGTGATCTTCTATACCCACACCAAAGATACTGCTTTTGGAGAAGTTAACTTTCAAGCCTGACATGAGCTCAAAGCACAATAGTATGCGCTTAACATTCTGCATGCTTTCTAAGGAGGCTGAACTAAAAATGAGTGTGTCGTCTGCAAACTGTAGATGAGATAAATGAAAACCAGCCTGCCCGATGCTCACTCCCTCAATCAGCCCCAGATCACACCCTCGTTGTAGCATGCAGCTCAACCCCTGCACCGCAATGTTGAAGAGAAAAGGAGAAAGAGGGTCTCCTTGACGAAGCCCTTTTTCTAAACTGAATTCCTTTGTGGGGGAGCCGTTTACCAGCACAGACATCTTGGCTGTTGATATACATTGCATAATCCAGCCTCGCCATCGACTTCCAAAACCCATACTGGCCATGACTTCATTCACATAGTCCCATAACACTGAATCAAATGCTTTGTGGAAGTCTAGTTTAAAGAGATATCCTTTGCCCTTTTTCTTCTTCATGAAGTTAATTGCCTCGTTGGCGATCAACACACTATCCAGAATTTGCCTTCCTTTTATGAAAGCATTTTGGTGGTCACTGATGACTTCAGGCAGAACTCGTTTCACTCTGGATGCTAGCAGTTTTGAGATAATTTTGTAGAGGCTGCCTACCAAGCTGATAGGCCTAAAATCCTGCAGCTTATTGGCTCCTTTTACCTTTTGGGATAAGGGTGACAAAAGAGCTGTTGATGCCTGGAGGAAGAATATTAGTCCGGTAAAATTCATCCACCATTTGAACAATGTCCCGCCAATGATGTTCCAAGATTTCTTGATGAAGAAGAAGTTGATACCATCGGGACCTGGTGCTTTGTTTCCTTCACAATCCCACACAGCAGTTTTGACCTCATCAGCAGAGAATGGCAGTTCTAAAGCAGTCGAGGACGAGGGCTGAAGCTTTAGGAAATTCAGATTATTGCAGGAGGCTCTTGGTCTATCTGTAAAAGAGTACAACTTGCTGAAGAAATTGAATACAGCCATCTTCACATCACCGGGTTTCGTCAAAGTGGCTCCGTCAACATCCAGAGAAAAGATTTGATTCTTTTTCTGGCGTGTTGTAGCAGATAAATGGAAGAAGCGGGTGTTCCTATCTCCAAGTTTGCACCACTGCACTCTTGACTTTTGATGCCATGCAGACTCTTGCATTCTGTATAACGTTCTAAGATTGGCAGAGATTATGTTGCTTCGGAGTAATTCATCAGCTGATAAGTTTCTACTCTCTCTTTGAGAATCTAGGATGTCTGCTTCAATTTCTAGAGATGAGATCTTGCTAGAAGTGTTGCCCACAACATCTATGCTCCATTTCTTGCATCTATCTTTTAATAACTTTAAGGCTACAACCATACTTCGTTTGCCAGAGCTTGAATTTGAGGCTGTATTCCAGTAGAGCTGAACCATCTTCACAAATTCAGAGTTTAGCCACCAACAATTCATCATCCGAACAGGCTTTGGTCCCCAGTTTGTAGAGTCTACTAGCATATGTAATGGTCTGTGATCTGAAAAATTCTTCGGGAGTCCATACAGAGTAGATGATGGAAGATGTTGCAGCCAATCGCCCGTCACAAACATTCTATCAATACGGCTTGCAGCATTTCCTCTAGACCACGTAAACTTCTTTCCATTTAAGGGGAGTTCAATCAGACCACAACTGTCAACACACATCTTGAAACTTAGCATGGAGGATGAGATTTTAGAGCTACCTTTCCTATCTGAAGGGGAGAGAGTTTCATTAAAGTCCCCTGCAAGACACCATGGTTTGCTAATGCTGTTTGTAAAAGACACAAGATAATCCCAGACCTCCTTCTTTAATAAACCATCACACTTGTGAAAGCTTTAGATGGTCAGGGTCCCTGCTTCCTGTTGTTAACGTGTATCACAGGCTTTTAAGATACACAGAGATAGAAAGAGTGATGATAGGAATGAGACTTGTTAAATCTTCTTCTTCTGTTATTCAATGATTCTGACTTGTAATTAGTTAGTTATATATATGCAGCTGCAACAGCATTTAACTAACTTGTAATTGACGTGAGACACACTTGTTTTATAATTTCCAGTTCACCAACCCTTTCCATATTTTCCACTGAAAAGACAATGGAGAAGTGTATGTGAGAGACTCACCAAATTTCCCTAATGGAGGGCAAACTTTGACGAAGAGACTGAGAAGACTATGGATCAGTACCCGTAAAAACCACGGAACAAGTCAAACAAAGTCCTTCATTGAGCCGAGCCTGGTCAAGTCCTTATCAATCCATTTTTCTGAAGTTCTGTCGGATCTTGTGCAGACTTAGATTGTTGTTAAGAGTAATTTGACGAGGGAAAGCTTTAACTAGTTAGAGCCGAGCCTGGTCAAGTCCTCACCAAAGTTTTGTAATTGACTATGGATCAGTACCCGTGACAACCGGAACAAGTTAACTAGTTAGATTTTAAATTTGTTTTATAGAGATTACTGGTTTAAGTTCTACAAAGATTCTTTCTAATAATAATTTTTTTTTAATTTATTTTTATTTTTATAAGCGTTTGGGTTTGGTGGCTTAGCATGACCCAAGAGGATTGGGTTTGGTGGCTATCTATAATTATTGTTTTTTATAATTTTATTTTTATAAAAAAACATTTAAACTATTATATCCTAAATAATTTCTTTTTATAAAGTTTTTCTATTTTTTATAAAACAATATTTAAACTACCCTTAAAGTATATTAAACTGAAATGCTAATTAAGTTTTTTATTTCTTATAAAAAATATTTAAATTACACTTTAAGTATCCTAAATAATTTTTTTATAAATGTTTTCTATTTTTTATAAAAAAATTTAAACTATCATTGAATAATCGTAAACAAATATTCTAATTAATTTGTTTTGTTTGTTATAAAAAAAAAAATATTTAACTACCTTTAAAGTATCCTAAACTGAAATGCTAATTATTTTTGTATAATTTGCTTTTATTTTTTATATAAAAAAATTAAATTATCCTTAAAGTATCTTAAATAGAAATGCTAATTAATGTTTTATAAATAGTTTTTATTTTTATAAAAAACATTTCAACTACCCTTTAAGTATCCTAAAAAAAAATTCTAATTAATTTTTTATATATTTTTTATATAAAATTATAATTAATTTAAACTACCCTTGAAGTATCCTAAACAAAAATTCTAATTAATTGTTTTAAAAAAACATTCAAACTACCCTTGAAGTATCCTAAATAAATTCTAATTAATTTTTTTAAAAAACATTTAAACTACCCTTGAATTATTCTAAAAAGAAATGATAATTAATGTTTTTATATAAAAAAAAACATTTAAACTACATTTGAAATATCCTAAATATTTTTTTATAATATTTTTCTACTTTTATAAAAACAAATTAAATTATCCATGAATTTTCCTAAACAGAAATTCTAATTAATAATTTAAAAAAAAAATTTATTTGTTATAAAAAAATATCTAAACTACTCTTGAAATATCCTAAACCGAAATGCTAATTAATTTTTTTAATATTTTTTATATAAAAAATTAAACTATCCTAAACAGAAATGACAATTATTTTTTTATCGCAAATATTTGTTATGATACTTTACCTTGATGCAAACACATTTTCTTCCCCTTTTCATTTTTATATTTGATTTTCTAAAAAAATGACATAACTTTAACTATATTTATGTGTTATTGGTTTGCTTAGTTATATTATTATCATGTATGAACCTAATAAATTAATCACATTATAACTTAGGCCCCGTTTGTTTGCAGGAAAGTAGTTTCCTTTTAAAAAGTAAATTTCAGGAAAGTGAATTATTTTTCGATGTTTGGTAGTGTAATGAAAAATAAGTTGGAAAATATTTTCTAGTGTTTAGTTATATCATGGAAAATGTGCTGGAAAATAACTTATTAATGTTTTATTTTTTTCAAGTTTATTAAAATAATGAGGAACAAACCTTACGAATTAAAACGTTGAATGAGAATGAAATTGAAAAACAAAATTCATAAATTATCTCAAAATAAAATAAATAATAATCAAAATAATAGAGATCAAATCTAAAAAAATAAAAAAAATTAAAAGATGAAGAAATTAAAATAATAATAATTAACATTTTATAAATAATTTCAAATAAAATAAGTAACAATCAAAAGAATAAGGATCAAGTTTGATAGATAAAAAATTTCAATAAAAAAATGATAAGGTAAAAGAAAACAAAATTATAAAAATGAGGACCAAAATTAATATAAAAATTAAATTCTAAGGGATGAAATTGAAAAATAAAGATTCAAAACAAAATATGTATAACAATCAAAAGTTTGAGAACCAAATTTGATATAATCAACAAATAATAAAACATTTCTAAATTTTTCACAACTTCCGGAAAGTGTTTAATTTCCACCTAAAATAAAAAGAAAACACTTTCCTGAAAACCAAGCTAAATTTTCTTTTGACTGCAAAGTGTTTTTCGTTGACCAGAAAGTATTTTCTGTTGACCAACTTTTCTAATAGCAAACAAACAGAGAAAAATTTAGAAAGTAGTTTTCCGAAAACCATTTTTCAGAAAACAAACACAGCCTTAATCTCTTATTGTATGTTTGTTCTATTTATTCATTGAGTTGTGAAAAACTCATCATTTTATCATTTCAATCTTTTCAACTATATATATAGTGTGTGTATTAGCTGATCCGATGCAAGTTATTAAGAGTAGGTTTATGTCTATACTTTAAGCTGATATACCCAACACTCTTTCATGCGGGCTATGACATGTATATATGATCTTTAGGTCAGTTTCTTTTTATTTATTTAGTTCTAATAACATTTATTATGTTTAGGTATAAAATAGTGTCTTGACCTATTAAAATCGTGATATTAAGTGTTAGGATCTATTTTGAAGTATAGTTGATGTTGCATTTTAAAATATTTTTTCATTTTAAAATATATTAAAATAATATTTGTCTAATTTTTTAAAAATTATTTTTGATATCAATATATTAAAATGAAATGAAAACATTAAAAAAATATTAATTTAAAATAAATAAAAAAATAAAATTTTTTTGCAAAAACAAACACCTAAACATATGCAAGAGGATTCTGGACCCGGTGGCACCTCAAGCTCTGCAGGGGACGATGAGGCACGGGCTTCCATGAGCTCATGTCCACAGAAACACTACGTGCAAATTGATCTACGAGAAAGTCTTTGGCAAAATCTGTACAAGTGGTCTCCATATGATATGGACATTTCACGAATGATAGATGGCATGAGAATGAGGTTTTTTGAAGGCATAAATCTTGACAATTCTGTTTAAAGAAGAAATCTTTGTTCAGCACAGACATTGGAATGGGAGATTGCAGAACAGAGGTAGTTGTAATGAAGATTATTACATATAGAAATTGAATGGATAAATGGAGAGCTAAATAGAAATGTAATTTATTTAATAAAGGAACTCAAACAAAGAGTCCCAAAATACCCCATGCTATCTTCAGTGTGGTGAGGTTATGTATCTCAAATGCATGTCTACTATATGCAATGTATAGCATCCATAATTAGTTTAACAAAAAACAAAAAGGAAAAAAGAAAAGGAAAAGGAGCATACTATAAATCGACGGACTAATGTCCTCTTTTCCTGCCCAATTCGGTGCACCCGGCTGACTGCTTGAGCCTCGTCTGCTGGATTGAGCAGTGGCTCCACAAGAACAACATGCTGTGCTTCTAACAGATTGAGTCCATTGGCTCCATGCTGGATTAAGAGCAGCAACACTTGAACAGATTTTGTTTCTTGTTGTTGTCTATCAGTTCTTTTGGGACTGCTATTCTGCGCTCTGAATTCACTGATGGCAACATGTGATTTCCTGCATTTATGAAGTCACAACCAAAAGACATGATAAAAAATAAGTTGAAGTCTACAAATAACTCGATCAAAATTAAAATACCTGAAACACACTTCTAACAGTATTTTTGGCACTGGGAAACAAAGAGGTATGCATACATTCAAACTTTTAAACTTTGCACAATACCAATTTTTACAGAACACCAAGTGTTGATCTACCTATAATTGGATCTCTCTCTTCCCTCCCCAAAGGAAAATTACAAGATTTCAATATTTGCACAAATTATGCAAGGCAGTTATTTTTCATCCCCAAACTCCTTTTATTTTGTTCGTGATATCATTAGTATTCATCAACCTAATTTGTGCACTTTGCTTGGATGATGTGGTTTCTTGATAATTTTGTTCGAGTTACCAAATTAAGAGGAATTTAACAACCATCTTTTGGCAAACCTGAAAAGCAAAACAAAAATTCTCCTGAACGGCATAGCCCTTTTCTTTTAGCCCATCAATGTGATGTTTTGAAATAAATGAGTACAAAAAGGAAACAAAGCCCTTGGTGGCTTAAAAGTGAGTATAAATGAATAAGGGTATTATGGTAATTCAACAAAACTTGATAATATAAATAGAAAAAAAAGGAAAGAGGGACACTACCAAAAAATCAATAAATACAAACGGAAATACCGAGGGAATATTTTTGTCGGTAAATTTCCGAGGGCTTTTACCGACAAAATTTACCCACGGAAATATTTCCTAGGTATATACCGAGGGAATTACTGTGGGATAAAAAATTAAAACAAAGCAAAAAAATAATAACGTGTCATTTTTACCAAGGAAATAAATTATTCCATCGGTAATTTCGTTGATAAATTCATTGGTAAACTGTGAACATTGTTTATCATGTCAATTACAAAGGGAATCACCGACGGAATTTTCCAGAGAGCTCTAGAACTGTTTACCTTCTAATTACACTATTAATTGTTGTTCTTAACGGACAAAATCAATGACAGATTGAAAAGTCGTCGGTGTTAATTATTTGGCAGTTTTCTGAAAAAATTCAATCAATTTAAAATTTTCATTTAAATATTACAGACGGAATCACCAACGGATTGAAAAATCATAGGTAATTGTTGGCGGTTTCTGAAATTTTTTTATAAAATTGAAAATTTAAATTAAATCTTACAGTCGGAATAATTAAAAAATATTAATATTCAATTATCCATCGGTAAATTCGTCGCTAACGCGCCCTAATAAAAAGCCTAAATGCTCTTATTTCACAAGAGACAGACTCATTTCTTATAATTCTTCTTTCTTCTTCTTCTTCACTATATGTAAAAAACATCAATATCTATTTCTTTCTCTTCTTTTCTCTCCTTCTCTTTTCCTCCATGCTCGGGTATGCCTTCTTCTTATTTCTTCTTTTATTCTCTTAGTTTTTTTTTTAATTAATATACTTTACAAAAATTTTTCTCTCTCCTTAGCTTCACTTGCGACTACATTAAGGTAAGATTTTTCATTTTTCTTCTTTTTTCATGATTTTTTCACTATATTTGTTTTTTATTTTATTTTTAATTGTTTTTGTTCTTAATAATTGTATAAATGTTGTTGTGAGATTTTTTTTTTTCTTATGAGACCAATTTTTAGTTGATTTATTTATAGGATTATTAAATTTTTAGCAATTGCAACTTCATTTTCTTCATATGAATTTTTTTAGATGAATTTATTTTTTCATTTTATTTATTGGTTGTAAATTTGTTTGAGTTGATTTTCTTATTTTTTTTCCAAGCATTTTGGGTATATATTATAAAGTGTTGATTTATGTTAATTTAATTATTTTATAATTTTATAAAATGAATTTTTTTAAAATGTTTTTAAATAATTACCAACGGAATTTCGTCGGTATATCCGTCCGTAAATCTGTTGGTAATAAAAAAATTATTACCAAGAGATATACCGATGAAATAAAGCGGGTAATTTTATTTTTTTTATTACCAACGGATAAAAAATTACTGACGAAAGATTCACCAACGGAGCATTTCCATTAGTAATTTCATCGGTAAATTAATTACCGACAAAATATATGTCTTATGTAGATGGAAAACTTCCATCGGTAAAATTGTTAAATCTTGTAGTGGGATCTGAAAATTGAAAAAGAAAACCGGCAAGAGAGAAGGGACAAAGAAGAAGAGAAAAGAGGGAAAGATGAGGGAAATAGAAGGGAGTTTGAGAAAATAAGTTTAAAGGTAAGATTTAGGTTTTAAATTGTATAAATATGTGTTCTTTGAGCTTTAAATTTCTATTTTGATGAATGTTAGGGTTTTGAAGATTGTATTTTGGATTGATTGATGAATTGATTTGAATGTTATGGGTAATTAGTTATTTAGTTAATTATGGAAGATTGTAGGTAAATATGATAATTTTGAGTTATGATTTTTGTTTAAATGTTGAATTTGTGTTAGAAATCAGGAGATAACAGTAGGTAATCTGTGGAAATTCTGGGTTTGAGGTTGAAGATGATGAAAATTCAGTTTGATCCCCCAATTTGTGAAAATTACAGTTTAGTCCCCAAACTTTGAAAAATTATAGATTGGTCCCTGGAGCATATTATGAGATTCTGAACAAAATAAAAGATGAATTATGGACATAATTTCAGTATAGTTATGAATTTTTAACACTTTCAATTTGGTCCTTCTATTTGACAAAAATTACAATTTGAAAGCATGCTCTAACACATCAAGGACATCATTCCAACATGAGAATACGAGAACCTTTGCTTTAGGATCTGAAGACTTTATCCACAAGATTCTTCTAGAGACTGCTTCAACCTTTATGGTGCCAAAAAAGAAGTAAACAAGGTTTATGCTCTGGGAAAAGGAGAATAGAAATGCAAAAGTAACATGCTGTCTTAAGTGCACTATGTGCATGTTCCAAGACTATAAATTTGAATTTAAATTTGCTCAAGGCATTAGATTAGGAAGTAAACCTTTGTTCCATATGAACCTTGAACAGCCAAAGACGCTTCAGTTTTTTCACAGCCTTGAATTGCATCCAGCATAGCAGAACAACAAGATTTGTCCTGTCTATCATCGGCATACGCAATATTCCCAAAATCAGTATGCTGCCGACATGTTGGGCACATTACCCATTTACGTTGGAACCTGTGATCACGCATTTTTCGCTCAGTCATTGCAAAGAAACCTGCAAACAAAAAACCTGAAATGAAAATTAAATGGCGCTTAACCAGGGTGATATATTTCATATGAGAGGAATCAACAGGTAATAAAGTCAACTCCAACGTACTTAAGATGGTTGAGGACATCTAAGAGACAAGCAAGCACGCATGTCTGAGTACATGCATGCAAGCAATCATGTGCATCTTGCTCACACACAAATGAAAAAGAGAAGTCTGAGGAACCGGTGCAAGCAATCATGTGCATCGCGCTCACACACACCTGAAAGAGAGAAGTCTGAGGAACAGGTGGATCAAGGATGCTAGGACAAAGTATTCATAAGCTGTGAATGCAGTTGCCCATCATATCAAGGTAGAAAAATTGCCATGGTCTCTCCTAACTTTTAAGTGACAAAATGCAGATATATGATGCAGGATTATCAATATGTTGTGCGACAATTAGGAGAAAAAGTAGTCTTTTATAAGATGGTTTCTTATCATGCATCGGCTTTTGTGATGGGGCGGAATCCGGGACCAGTGATGTACTGATCTTTGCTTATAGGAGGGATAAGCACACTGAGACACAATATTTAACGTGGTTCGGCAAATTGCCTACATCCACGGGAGAGATCAATATTATTAGAGATAGAGAAAGAATACAATACATGGAGGAGGATCACATCCACTCAACTCCCATCTCTCATTGCTACATAGGGCAGCAGCTGCATAAGGCAGCAGGGCTGCTGGTGGCAGCCCTTCTCTTTCTTTCTCTCTTCTTCTCTCTTTTGTAGCTCTACTACAAGACTCTCTCTCTCTTTTGTGATGCACTCTTGGTGTCTATTTATAGGCTTCAATGACAGCTCCTCTTGCTCCTTTGTCATCAATGGTGGCTGCCAAACTCATCTCTTCTTCAATAAAGATGGCTACCAAAGTCAAGGTTGGTGGTTGCCACCAACAAGCCTCCTTCTTTGACAATGTCAACATAATTGGCAATATTCCAACAATCACCCCTTTTGCCATTTATGTGGGCAATTGTCATCTTGCTTCTTCAGCACACGCTTTCTGGAGCGTTCTGGAATGGGCTCCTTTCATGGCCCTCACACCTTCTCTAAGGTGTCTCTGCTTGTCGTTATGCGATGGTCTAAACTAGGGCTCCTATCATGGCTCATAGTTTGGCACATATAATTGGGTAAACATGTGCACCTTCTTCTTCTTCATCTCCATTGACCACCATGATGACCTTTAGATGCCTCCTGATCGGGCAATCTCTTTTTAATAATTCACCACTGTCATTTTCGGTCTCAAATCTCAATGATCGGACCATACCATTGCATCCGGAATGATTAAATTAGCTGAAAACATGTCTTGAATCGTCCAAATCGCACTTCAGACGGCTAAGATTTGATCAAAACAATTCTGGCCTGATCAACGACTCAGATTTAATCTCAGATCCGGTTGCACGTAGGATCAGCTACACTGGATCTTATCCCTCGGCATGTAGGATTGTTTGGTTTGTTCTGTTTGGGATGCCTATTGGGTCATTTGCTTCTTTTTATCAATGTTTGTTGTGTTAAATTCACACAAGAGAGCCAGTTCTAAAGTCGGTAAACTGAATGTTTGTTGTTCTAACACCATAATTATTTCATGAATGGATTTTAGGAAGTTGAAGAATCATGAAATGGAAAACAGGTAAAACTCACATGGGAAAACCATCTTTTGATTGTTTAGCTTCTCTTGACAGATAGGGCATGCTTCCTCATCATCTTTTGGCAAATATTCACTTATCTTCTCTGTTGTCATGGGCACAGCGGCCATTTCTTCAGTTAACGAGGAATTATTTGAACTTTCAGATGTTGGTTTCTGTTTTGATTGTACCAAACCCTGAACGTAAATCAGATAATAAGATCAATGATGAAAAAGAAATATTTTATTCATATACATACAGTAACAGAAAAGGAATTGAGTGACAAATGTCACCCAGCCAAGGTTTATTAACAATTATGCTGGCTAAAAAACCAAAGGTGTCAACACTTACAATATGATGAGGAGTGCACTAAATTAGCTGAACAATTTAAAAGTATCAGATCCAAATTATAGCACGAAGATCAGCTTCTTTTTGGAAACTTTATAATGTCAAATTATAAACACTTTCATCTTATTAGTCCTAAAATCAGATCCAAATATATATGAGCTTTCATAATCCAAAAACAAGGCTTATCAGTTTACTTCAATCAAACAAACTTGATGTCAATAAGGATTAAGAAACATGCAAAAATGGGAAATATAGAATCTAATATCTGGAAATGGTACAATTGTCCAAATAATCTCTAATACTGCCAGACCCTCCACCTTTTTTACCACCTCCACCACCTCCACCACCTACCCCTCCCCCACCCCCTCCTCCACCACCAAGACTTCCCTTTCCAGCTCCACCGCCAAAGCCAGCACCAAAACCAGATCCAGATCCAAAGTCATAACCAGGGACATAATTAGAGTTGGATGTCATAACCAGGGACATAAACAGTGGCTTCTTGAAGGGAAAGAGAAGAAGATGAAAAAGGAAGAGAAGTGATCAAGTGATCAGCTTGTCTCCAGCAACGCAGCAGCAGCAACGGATCCAGCTCCACCTCCACCAGCAGCGGATCCAGCTGCTCAAGCAGCGGAAGGGATGGCTCCAGCCGCCGATAATCAAATGCATGGCTAGACTTCTACTTTCTGTTAAGGACTTGCACAAAATAGAAAGATCTGCTGTGACGTTTCTCAAAACAGAGTATCAGTTTCCAAGAAACTCCAGCAACACAGTAGCAGCAGCGGATCCAGATCCACCTCCACCAGCAGTGGATCCAGTACTTCTGACTTCTCCTTCCTACTCTTAGCGGCATAGTGTCTCCAGCAACGCAGCAGCAGCAACGGATCCAGCTCCACCTCCACCAGCAACGGATCCAGCTGCTCAAGCAGCGGAAGGGATGGCTCCAGCCGCTTGTGTGGCGGCTCCAGCAGTTGATCCGGCAGCGTTACCATTGGATCCGGGAGCACGAGCACTTGGGTTAGCTTGAAGATCTTCATCAGTTTTCCATTCATGGATCTAATCTTTTATTAGCTCTTGATTTTTTCTTGTTAATTACTATCAAAGTTCATTAATTTGAGAGAAATCAGCATCCTTGCTTGGGCAGTGTTGGTGGGAGTAACCACTGGTGGTGGCTTTGAAACACTCAGTGGGGATAAAACACAAAGTTTTATTACAAAAAACAGAAGCTACAATTAATTAACAAAAGCTTAACAATACACACCCTCTCTCTCTCTATTCTCTTTCTAGTGTTTCTCTCAATTATATCGACACAAATAAACAGAAGCTGGGCACTCTATTTATACACGAAATTAAAACAAGAATTTTCAACCTTCAAGTGTGAAGGCGGCTGGCGGCTGTGGCGGCTGGCGGCTGGTGGCTGGTCGGCGACTGGTGGCTGGTTGCCTTCCTTGACCTTCTGGATGTTGAGTTTAATATTCAACAAATCTCCCCCTTAAACTCAATCGAGAGATATCATGTCAAGCATGAACACTTCTCCTTTCAATGCCTTCTCTCTGCTTGTAGCCTTTATCCACTAATTTGGCTTTTGTCTTGTAGACCCATTTGACACCTATTGCTTTCTTCTTTTCTTGTGGGTCCTTATCTGCATGGAAATAAAACAAAGTTGTATCTTCCATGACTTGAGTGGCATTGTACAGCTCTTCAAGGTTTCGCATCCTTCTTGGTCCTTCTGATGAGGATGCTGATGGTGGTGTTGATGATGATGCTCCTGGTGTGTTCCTCTTGTTGAATACAGGGAATCTGTGTACCGGACTTTGTGGTTCAGTTGCTGGTATAAACACCGGACTTTGTGGTTCAGCTGTTGGCACAATCGGTTCTTCTGCAGGTACAATCGGTTCTTCTACAAGTACTGTTGGTACTTCTTCACCTTCAAGGATCAAATCAGTGTTCATCCATCTGACTGCTTTTTGATCATCATTCCATTCCCAAGATTTATCTTCTTCAAAGATAACATCTCTACTCATGATTGCCTTCTTCGTGATGGGATTACACAACTTGTATCATATCCTTCTTTCACCATATCCGACAAAGATGCATTTCTCGCTTTTATCATCGAGCTTTGTCCTTCTTGCATCTGGGATCTTTGCATATGCCACACAACCAAAGACTCGTAGATGAGTAACACTTGGTTTGTGACCACTCCATGCTTCTTCTGGAATGACACCTTGCAAACTTCTGGTTGGGCAGCGATTTAGTAGATACACTGCACATGATACAGCTTCAACCCAGTATTGCTTGGGCAACTTCTTTGCTTTGAGCAGACTTCTTGCCATGTCAAGAATCGTGCGATTCTTCCTCTCAGCTACACCGTTCACCTGTGGTGTATAAGCTGATGTTGTTTGATGTCTGATGCCTTGTTGTGTACAAAAGGCTTTAAAGTCATTTGCTGTATATTCTCCTCCTTGATCAGATCTCACGGTTCTGATCATATAGCCAGTTTGCTTCTCCACAATTGCTTTAAAATCTTTAAAACAATTGAATACTTCTGACTTCCTCTTCAGAAAGTATATCCATGTTTTTCTACTAAAATCATCAATAAAAGTGAGGAAGTACCTATTTTTTCCAGTCGACATAGGCGTTATTGGGCCACACACATCTGTGTGTACTAACTCCAGTGGCCTCTTTGCTCTCTAGTTGACTTCTTTGGCAAAACTGGATCTGTGATGTTTGCTGAGGACACAACTCTCATAGACTTCATCTGGATTATCAATGTGAGGCAAACCTTTGACCATCTTCTTGCTTGCTACCATCTTCAGACTTGTGAAATTCAGATGTCCAAGTCTCAGGTGCCAAAGCCATTCTTCACTGTTGGTGATGGCGCTCAAACACCTTGTTGCATCATACTGGATGTTCAAAGGGAACATCCTATTCTTGGACATTTTCACGTAGGCAATCAATCTCCAATTGTTGTCTCTAATTGTCAGATGACAATTCTTCGAGTAAAAAGTATATCCTCTCTCCAACAGTTGACCTAAGCTGATCAGGTTCTGCTTTATGGCTGGGACATAATACACATCAGTGATGTAGCTGGAATCGTCGTTCTTCAACTTGATTGAGATGTTGCTTTTACCTTTGAATGGAACCTTTGTGGTATCTCTAAAAGTAACTAGACCTTGCTTGGTCTCATCTAGATCACCAAATAACTCTCGGTAGCCGCACATTTGATTGCTGGCTCCAGTATCTAGATACCATATATCCTCCTGTTTCTCACCAAGTCCTTGTTGGACAAGCAATGTAGCTGCTCCTTTGTCATCTTTTGCTGCAAAGTTGGCATGCTCACGTATCTCTAACGGAGCTTTCCTTCGGCATTCAGTGCTATAGTGCCCAAATTGATTGCAACTATAACATTGGATGTTTCTCTTGTCACGGTTATTATAACCGCATCCTCTTCCTCTAGGAGTGAATGCTTGTTGTCCTCGACCTCCTTTGGTGGTGTTTCTACCACCTCTTCCTCTGAAGCTTGTATTCCAAGATCCTCTTCCTTAGAATCTCTGAAATCCTCATCTGGATTATTGACTTCCTGCTTGAGTGGGATATCCACTTGTTGAAGTCTCCCCTTGCTCATATTTGTCCTTGAGAGACAGCTTTGCTTGTAAGGCATGCTCAATGGCCTTATCTTCATTCCGCTTTACAATCTTCTACTCATGAGCTTGCAAAGAACTCATAAGCTCATCAACTGTCAACTTGTCCACATCTTTGGACTCTTCAATTGCGACAACAACAAAATCGAATTTTGGATCTAGGGGTTTCAAAATTTTTTCAGTAATTCAAGAATCGATGATGGCTTCTCCATTTCTCGTCATCTGGTTGACTCAAATTTGCAATAGACTCCGAGGACTTCATTTGCAATAACTCAAATTCACCTCGCAAAGATTGAAGACGAATCTTCTTGATTCTGTCAGCACCTTTGTATTTCTGTTGGAGAGCCTCCCATATGTCTTTTGATGTTTCAGCGGAAGCTATGATCTCGAATGTATCTTCATCAAGACCTTGGTAGATGATGGTCTTTGCTTTATTGTCCTTCTTTCTGTTGACTTTCAAGGCTTGCTTTTGTGCCTCTTGTAAATCATCTTCTACTTCTTTGGACTCTGGTTCATCATAACCATGTTGTACAACATCCATACACTCTTGTGAACCAAGGAATGCCTTCAATCTGATGCACCAACTATCATAGTTGTCTTTGGTCAGCTTCGGGATGAGTGTATGTGTACCTTCTGTAGTCATTTTTCTCTTTGAATGACTATATCACCTTTCTAGGAGTCGAATTTGGCCAAACGGACACTGTAGATCGATCCAGAATGGTCCAAATAGTAGGGAACCGGTTTGCTGGGTTGCTCGGCGCGGTGTACGGCGCGACGTGTGGCTCAGCTCGGCTCGATTGATGGCTTGGCTGGGACTCGGCGTAAGCGGCTCGGCGCGGTTTGAATACGGCGCGCGTGGACGTCAGTTGTCTTCAACCTCTGGGCGCGTGGGCGAATAGGGCAGAATCTTCAGGTGGCGCGTGTGGCTCACCTCGGGCTCCGATCAGGCTGATTCTTGCGACAATGAGGTCGTCTGGATGAGCTCTACAATGTGGAATGATCAAAACTTGTTTTTGACAACTTTGAAAATTCAGATATACCCCAAAACTCTTCTGTTTTCTGACGAACGGGGCTCTGATACCAATTGTTGGTGGGAGTAACCACTGGTGGTGGCTTTGAAACACTCAGAGGGGATAAAACACAAAGTTTTATTACAAAAAACATAAGCTACAATTAATTAACAAAAGCTTAACAATACACACCCCCTCTCTCTCTATTCTCTTTCTAGTGTTTCTCTCAATTATCTCGACACAAATAAACAGAAGCTGGGCACTCTATTTATACACGAAATTAAAACAAGAATTTTTAACCTTCAAGTGTGAAGGCGGCTGGCGGCTGGCGGCTGGCGGCTGGCGGTTGTGGCGGCTGGTTGCCTTCCTTGACCTTCTGGATGTTGAGTTTAATATTCAACAGGCAGTTCATTAATTGAACCGTTAAAAGAAGAAGGAAAAGGAGAGCAGACAAATAATTGTAGCCATATCACCTGGTTTGGGCAAGAAAGACTTATTAGCTTAAAAAACCTCTCCAAAAAACCTCAAACCATGGCCATCCAACATCAACATGAACATCCCTCAAACAACCAAAACACCCAAATCCATCCACCTCCACGTCCCCTGTCCCACACACACCACCCTCAACCACATAAGTTCTACTTGGAGAGATATCCAAGTTACCTTTCCTATCATGATCTTCGAGCTCGTCTTCTCCAAATTGGATATGTTCAAAGCCTTTTTATGGCAAGAAAACCAAACAAAGCTGGAAGACGATTTGGATTTTGTACCCTTTTCTCTAAAGACTCAACTGGTGATATACTACACAACTTAAATAATATTTGGTTTGACTCTTACAAGTTGCGGGTCAACTTAGCAAGATTTGAAACAAGACACACATAAGGCAAAATCCCACAAAATCCCCTTAACCCTGTAGCTAGACTGAAAAGCCCACCTTTTAGAACAAGAGATCACCGAACCTATGCAACAGTTCTGCAAACTATGGATACCCCGCACCATCTAATGTCTGCGCAAGAAACTTGTCTTCCTAAAAAACCACCTGAACTTGATTCGATGAAAGAAACTGTCATTTACTCTCCAAAACCACAAGACATATCATGGTTGAACAATTGTTTGCTTGCATCCATATCTGCAGGTGCAGACTATGGAAAGATTCAAGATGACCTTATTAGTTGTGACATTCAATCAACCGGAATGAGGTTTCTTGGTGCTTCACAGGTTCTAATCCTATTTGAAGATCATCCCTCCATGATGCATGCTTTTGAGGCTGACTTGCCTTATTGGGACAAATATTTTGATGATATAAGGCCATGGCTTTCTACGGATTGTGCCATTGATAGGTTAGCATGGATCTCCATACAAGGATTGCCAATAGTTGGATGGAACAGAAACTGTCTAGCAACTCTTCTCAGATCTACAAGAGATATTATTGGCTTTGACCGTTTAGGCCTCAGACGCTCAGCCCTTGTATCTTTACGCTTACTGCTTAGTACAAGAAGTGATGAAGATATAAGGAAGACAATCATCTTGCACATTGATGGGGAAGAACATACCATTCGTATTGACGAAATCGACAGTCTTCACTATCCTATGGCTGAGTCAATTTGCTACTCTATGGACACCTTCCATAGTAACTTAGTTTTGGAAGATGGGTCCACAACCGGTGGCTATGAATCTAGTTCGGATGGAACTATAACAAATTTTTCAGTTGAAACTACTCATGACATGGGGCTTGAGACGGGGGACAAAATGAAATCTTTTTCAAATTGTGAAGAGGCGACAACTAATAAACCACATCTAGCTGATGATACAGCTTATAGGGAGGCTTCCTATTCGGCTCCAACTAGGCTCCTAGACCACAGCTCTTTTGTCATCATAAATGCACTGCAACAACTAGGGGGGCAAGTCCACTTCCCAACAATGTCTACAGATCTTTTCCCCGAAATTTTGGGATATACTCAAAACTTAAATCATCATGTCAGCACCAATAGCAACTATGCTGCCGATGTTAGCAAGGTGCAAGACTCTAATGTTCAAGCTCATCATTCGGTGGACCTTGGTCATGTTACTTCGGGCCACCCCCTTACGGTAGAAGCCCAGCTTAGTTTGGGTACTTACTGTTCTGACTCCCTTGATAGTACCTCCTCATTTTCTTGCTCCAATTATGACTTGGCCCATGAGCCAATTCAAGATACATGGCCCCAAATGGATGAACCAAGCCAACCCCTAAAGTTGGGTTCTACTATGTATACCAACTCTAGAGATCTTACTCAACAGGACAACAGTCAAGTGAAATTTTGCTCAAGACGAAGAAAGACAAAACTTTTAACAATTCATGGGACTTTACAGAGACACGCGGATGACATAGAAGAATCTACAGATGACTCAGATGCTCACATGGGGAATAGACGCCATTTTCAAAATGTTAGGGATTCTTATAAACATTTTTGTATAACAGGATCTATGCAATCAGGAGATGAAGAAGCTACTGTGAGTTCAGAAGATCGAGAAGTTCAGGGTATGGTCCAAATTGGGGAAGCTTTGCTTATTGGGGACAATTCCAACCTTTATGCTTTTGAAGGAGATATTCGGAAACAGCTTCAACAAGAGGAGGCTGACTGGAGGGTTGTCCAGTAAGTCCTTTGTTTCCTCTGCTTTGGTTAGGATTTTTTCTATTTTCTTTATGAAGGTTCTCTCTTGGAACTTATATGGTCTGGGTAGGGCTGGAAAATTACGGGCTGTGGCTAGGCTTATTGATATTCATAATATTGAAGTGTGCTTTCTTCTAGAAACCAAAATTAAGACTTGCACAGACTCTCTCATTTTGCGTGTTTGGAATAATAGCAATGTTAATTGGGCTTGTAACGAGGCTGAAGGAAGTAGAGGGGGTATGATTGCTCTTTGGGATGATACTAAATTTCAGGTTTCATCGGTTGAATATGGTTATGGGTGGATTGGTCTATACGGTCAGCATATGCAAAGTGGTTTTATCTGTGCTATTGTTGGTGTTTATGCCCCTTGTTCTATGTCAGAAAAAAGGAATCTTCAGAGGAACTTGTGTATCCTTAGACATGCCTTCCCTATTCTGTGGTTGATGGTGAGAGATTTTAATGAGACTTTGAATCAGATTGATAGAAGCAGTGGCTATCTTCATATCAAGGGCTCTTCAGCTTTTAGGAATTTTCTGGATTCTTGTCACCTTATTGAGTATCAACTGGCTGGAGGTTACTTCACTTGGTTCAGGAATTGCTTGATGAGCAAACTAGACCGTGCTTTCTCAGATGAATCCTTTCTTCTACAATTCTCAAATGTAATGCTCCATCGATTACCCAGAGAAATGTCAGACCATTGCCCCTTGCTTGTGTCTGATTCCCTCCTAGAGAGCGGTTATCGGCCTTTTAAATTTTTGGATTGTTGGCTTCAATTTCCCAACTTCAAAAACATTATTAGAGGCTTTTGGTTTGACGGGTGTACAACATTCCTAGGACGTTTCAGATTTATTAAGAAGCTTAGCTTTGTAGTAGCTCAACTTCGGCGATGGAACAAAGATGATTTTGGTGATCAGGAGTACAAGCTTTAGGTTGTGATTTCCCAAATTGATGATCTAGAGAGAAAACAGGAGGCTGATCCTCTATGTCCCTCAGATCACCTCAAGCTTGAATCTCTTATAAAGGATAAATGGACCTACAGTAATAGAGTTGAATGCAAGTGGAGGCAGAGATCTAGACAGTTGTGGTGCAAGCTAGGGGATCGTAATACCAGGTTTTTCCATTTGATAGCTAACTTCAGAAGAGCTAAATCTCATATTATGATGATCAATCATAAGGGGGCTGAACTCCGGTCATTACCAGAAATCAAATCTGCTGCTTGTCGCACCCCAAAAAAAATCATCAGAAGCGCGGCATCGGGCTGGCGATTTAAGTCTCGTTGTTGCATGTGCTTGAATTTGGTTCGTTGGAGTCGCCACCTAGTAATTCATTGAGGGCTACTAGGAAACCTGATGTACTGGTCTTGTCAGAGATCTGCGGGTAAGAGACTGGTTGTGGTTAGGGAAGGTATTAGCACCCCTAACGCACCCTACCTGAGGTAAGCTGCTTCGCGAATTTGATGTGTTAAAGAAGTTTTAATAATTGTCTTTTCATCGGAAATTAGAAATATCACTTACGTATAAGTTAATAATTCTTAACCATGATCCGATCAAAATATTAAATTCTTCTTTAATAAATTTGCAATTTTATCATTAAAAGAAAATAAATAAATAATTCAATAAAAAAAAAAATAAACACACACATACACTTTCACTATTTTTTTGTTTCTTTTTCTTTTTCTTTCTCCTTTTCTTTTCTTTTCTTTTACATCCATATTACAAAAATACAAATGGTTCAAAAATCAACAAAACAATTACATCAAAACAATTCAAAATTACAAAATAAACCCTAAAACATCCTAAGGCTTCAGGAACAGTGCACGGGAACAGTGCTGGGAAGGCTTCTGGGGGAGAAACAGTGGCGGCGCGTCTTCCCACGCGCCCCCATCACTGGCGGCGCGTGGGTTCACGCGCCGCCGCAAGAAAAACACTGCAACAGGGGGGGCTGGATCGACTTCTTCCCATCATCCTTTCGTCGCCGGCGGTGTGAAGTAAAGCCACCTGCAAAGTCAAGAACACGCAACAACAGTAGATTTTAATTTTTCTTGCTCCTTCCTGGATCTGTTCTCAGGTCTTCTTCTCCGCTTCAGATCGGCAAATGGGTCTGTTGT